>NC_141002.1:99114273-99375649 GCF_052327205.1 Somniosus microcephalus | reverse complement strand
CCTCACTGTTCCTCTCCTCCCTCCCTTTCCCCCTCCCCCCTCCTCCCTTTCCCCCTCCCCTCCTCCTCCCTTACCCCCTCCCCCCTCCCTTCCCTTTCGCCCTCCCCCCTTCCCTCCCTTTCCCCTCCCCCCTCCCTACCTTTCCCCTTCCCCCCTCCCAGTCCCTTTCCCCTCCTCACCTCCCTCTCCTCCCCCCCTCTCCTCCCTTTCCCCATCCTCTCCTCCCTTTTCCCCTCCCCCTTCCCCTCCCTTTCCCCTTCCCCCCTCCCTCCCTTTCCCCTCCGCCTCCCTTCCCTAGTTCCCCCTCCCTCCTTTCCCCCTCCCCCGCCCTCCCTTCCTCCCTCTTCCTGCCCCTCCTCCCTCCCTCCCTTTCCCTCCCTCCCTTTCCCTCCCCCTCCCCTTTCCCCCTCCCTCCCTCCCCTCCCTCCCATTCCCCCTCCCTCCCTTCCCCTCCCTCCCCTCCCCCTCCCTCCCCCTCCCCCCTCCTCCCCTCCCTCCCTCCCCCTCCCCCCCTCCCTTCCCCCTCCCCCTCCCTCACCTCCCCCTCACCCCTTCCCCTCCCTCCTCCCCCTCCCTCCCTTCCCCCCCCCCCTCCCCCCTCCCTCCCTTTCCCCCCTCCCCCCTCCCCTCCCTCCCTTCCCCCCTCCCCCTCCCTTTCCCCTCCCCCTCCCCCCTTTCCCCCACCCCCCCCTCCCATCCCTTTCCCCCCTCCTCCCCTCCCTCCCTTTCCCCCTCCCCCTCCCCCTCCCCCCTCCTCCCTTTCCCCTCCCACCCTTCCCCCTCACCCCTCCTCCCCCCCCTCCCCCACCCCCCTCCCACCCTCCCCTCCTCCTTCCCCCCTCCCCCCTCCCCCCTCCCTCCCTTCCCCTCCCCCCCCCTTCCCCCTCCCTCCCTTCACCCCCTCCCCCATCCCCCTCCCTCCCCTTTCCCCCCTCCCTCCCTTCCCCTCCCCCTCCCCCTTCCCCCTCCCTCCCTTTCCCCCTCCCCCTCCCCCACCCCATCCCTCCCCTCCCTTTCCCCCTCCTCCCCTCCCCTCCCTCCTCCCTTTCCCCTCCCCCCCCTCCTCCCCTTCCTCCCCCCCCTCCCTCCCTTTCCCCTCCCCTCCCTCCCCTCCTCCCCTCCCTCCCTCCCTCCCTCCCTTCCCCCTCCCTCCCTCGCCTTCCTCACTCCCCCCCCCTCACCCTTTCCTCCCTCCCCCCCCTCCCTTTCCTCCCTCCCCCCCCTCCCCTTCCTCCCTCCCCCCCCTCCCTTCCTCCTCCTCCCCCCTTTCCTCCCTCCTCCCTCCCCCCTTTCCTCCCTCCCCCCCCTCCCTTTCCTCCCTCCCCCCCCTCCCCCCTCCTTTCCCCTTTCCCCCCCTCCCTTTCCCCTTTCCCCCCCTCCCTTTCCCCTTTCCCCCCCTCCCTTTCCTCCCTTCCCCCCCTCCCTTTCCCCCCCTCTCCCCCCCTCCCTTTCCCCCCCTCCCCCCTCCCCTCCCCTCCCCCCCTTTCCCCCCTCCCCCCTCCCCTCCCCTCCCTTTCCCCCCTCCCTTTCCCCCCTCCCCCCCCCACTCACTGTTTGGCACACAGGCAGGTTTGGGTGCGGGATGGGGTCGGGACCCCTGATTTCGGGATTTTAACCCCCCACACGCCGCCAATCCCGACTCCACGGCCCAATGAAAATCCTGCCCATAGAGTACAAAAGTGTGGAAATTATGATGAACCTTTATAAAACACTGGTTCAGCCTCAACTGGAGTATTGTCCAATTCTGGGCACCGCACTTTAGCAAGGATGTGAAGGCATTAGAGAGGGTGCAGAAAAGATTTACGAGAATGATCCCAGGTGTGAGAGGCTTCAGTTACGTGGATAGACTGGAGAATACATAGATACATAGAGATAGGAACAGGAGTAGGCCATTCGGCCCTTCGAGCCTGCTCCGCATTCAATGAGATCATGGCTGATCTTCGTCTGAGATCATAGCTGATCTTACCAGTTCAGTACCCCGTCCCCGCCTTTTCTCCGTAACCCTTAATCCCCTTAGCCTTCAGAAATATATCCAATTCTCTCTTGAAAATATTTATTGAATTAGCCTTCACAGCCTCTGTGGCAGGGAATTCCACAGGCTCACCACTCTTGAGTGAAGAAATTCTTCCTCATCTCTGTTTTAAATGATTTGCCCGCTATTTTTAGACTGTGGCCCCTGGTTCTGTGCTCCCCGGCCATTGGAAACATTCTCTCTGAATTCAGCCTGTCCAGGCCTGCCATAATTTTATATGTTTCGATGAGATCCCCTCTCAATCTTCTAACTCCAGAGAGTACAAGCCCAAACTATTTAATCTCTCTTCGTAGGTCATTCCCGCCATTCCAGGTATCAGCCTGGTGAATCGCCGTTGCACTCTTTCCATGGCAAGAACATCCTTCCGCAGATGGGGCGACCAAAACTGTACACAATACTCCAGATGCGGTCTCACCAGCACCTTGTACAGCTGTAGTAAGGTATCCCTATTCCTATACTCGAACCCCCTTGATATGAAGGCCAACATACCATTTGCCTTCTTAATCGCCTGTTGCACCTGCATGCTCTCCTTCAGTGACTGGTGCACAAGAACACCCAGGTCCCTCTGCACTTCCCCATCTCCCAATCTATTGCCATTTAGATAATAATCTACCCTCCTGTTTTTACCCCCAAAGTGGATAACCTCGCATTTATCCACATTATAGTGCATCTGCCACGTATCCGCCCATTCCCCCAACCTGTCCAAATCACACTGTAGCCTCTGACATCCTCATCAGAGCCCACCCCTCCTCCTAGTTTAGTGTCGTCAGCGAATTTGGAAATATTGCATCCAATTCCCTGATCCAGATCATTTATATATATTGTGAACAGCTGGGGTCCCAGGACAGATCCTTGCGGCACCCCGCTGGTCACTGCCTGCCACTCCGAAAACGAGCCGTTTATTCCAACTCTCTGTTTTCTATCCGCCAGCCAGTTCTTCTATCCACGTTAATACTTTGCCCCCAATCCCATGAGCCTTAATTTTGCATGATAATCTTTTGTGTGGAACCTTATCGAAGGCTTTCTGGAAGTCAAGGTACACCACATCCACTGGCTCTCCCCCATCTATTCTACCAGTTACCTCCTCAAAAAATTCCAGCAGATTAGTCAAACACGATTTACCCTTTGTAAATCCATGTTGACTCTGTCCGATCCTTTCCCCATTTGTCAAGTGCTCCGCTATTTTATCCTTAATAATGGACTCTAGCATTTTGCCCACAACCGATGTAAGGCTTACTGGTCTATAATTCCCTGCTTTCTCTCTACCCCCCTTTTTAAATATTGGGGTAACATTAGCTACCCTCCAATCCATGGGTACTGTTCCCGAGTCAATGGAGTTCCGGAAGATGATCCTTAGAGCATCTGCTATCTCCAGGGCCACCTCCTTAAGTACCCTAGGATGTAGTTTATCAGGCCCTGGGGATTTGTCGGCCTTCAGTCCCCTCAACTTACCCAACACCATATCCCTAGAGATACTAATTTCTGTCAGCTCCTCCCTCTCATTAGTCCCTATGTTTGCTGATATTCCTGGGAGGTTATTTGTGTCCTCCTTTGTGAATACAGAACCAAAGTATGAGTTTAATTGGTCTGCCATTTCCTTATTCTCCATTATATATTCTCCCGAATCGGACTGCAAGGGACCGACTTGGGATTTTACCAGTCTTTTCCTCCTGATATACCGATAAAAGCTTTTGCAGTCTGTCTTTATGTTTGCTGCAAGTTTACTTTCGTATTCTATTTTCCCCTTCCTGATTAATCCCTTTGTCCTCTTTTGCTGTATCCTGTACTGCCCCCAATCTTCCGGTCTGGTGCTTTTTTTTGCCAGTTGATATGCCCTTTTTTTTGATTTTATGCTGTCCCTAATTTCCCTCGTTATCCACGGTTGAGTCACCTTTTTAGGTTTATTTTTATGCCAAACCGGTATAAACATGTTCTGGAATTCTTCCATTCTATCTTTGAATGCTTGCCATTGTCTATCCACTGTCAATCCCCCCAGAAACACCACCCAATCAATCTTACCCAATTCCCGTCTCATACCCTCGTAATTCCCTTTATTTAAGTTCTGGACCTTAGTCTCTGATTCAATTTCCTCACTCTCCATCTCGACTGAGAGCTCGATCATATTATGATCGCTCTGACCCAAGGGGCCTCGTACAAGAAGATTGCTGATAAGTCCCTTCTCATTGCACAATACCCAGTCTAAAATGGCCTGATCTCGAGTCGGCTCCTCGACATATTGGTCCAGATAACCGTCCCGAAAACATTCCAGGAATTCCTCCTCCTCAGAATTTTTACTAATTTGGGTAGTCCAATCAATATGTAAATTAAAGTCACCCATGATGACAGCTGTGCTCTTATCGCACGCTTCTCTAATTTCCCTTTTTATGCCTTCCCTCACCTCCATATTACTATTTGGAGGCCTATATATCACACCCACTAACGTTTTCCTCCCCTTGCTATTTCTCATTTCTACCCATACAGATTCCGTTTCATCCGAGTTAATATCCTTCCTTTCCATTGCATTAATCCCCTCCTTTACCAGCAATGCTACCCCACCTCCCCTACCTTTTTGCCGATCCTTCCTAAATATTGTATATCCCTGGATGTTAAGTTCCCAGCCTTGCCCACCCTGCAGCCACGTTTCTGTAATCCCAATCAAATCATACTTGTTTACCTCTATTTCCACAACTAATTCATCCACCTTGTTCCTAATGCTTCTAGCATTAAGATACAAAGCCTTCAGGCTTGCTTTTTTCACACTCTCATTATGAATTAGTTTGGCCCTTTGTGTTTCTCTCCTTTGCTTATTGCTTCTCACCTTTCTACCATCTATTTCTGACTTCATATGACTTCCCTCTTTTCCACTACCTAGGTTCCCATCCCCCTGCCAAATTAGTTTAAATCCTCCCGAACCGCCGGTTGCTGCGGTTGTTCTCCTTGGAGCAGGGAAGATTGAGAGGAGATTTGATCGAGCTGTCCAAAATCATGAGGGGTCTGGTCAGAGTAGAGAGAGAAACTGTTCCCATTGGCAGAAGGGCCGAGAACCAGAGGACACCGATTTAAGGTGATTGGCAGCAGAGCCCAAGGCGACATGAGGAAAAACTTTTTTACTCAGTGAGTGGTTAGGATCTGGAATGCAATGCCCAAGAGGGTGGTGGAGGCAGATTCAATCGTGGCTTTAAAAAGGGAGTTGGATAAGTACCTGAAGGAAAGAAATTTGCAGGGCTACGGGGAAAGGGCGGGGGAGTGGGACTAGCTGAAGTGCTCCTGCAGAGAGCAGGCATGGGCCGAATGGCCTTCTTTCGTGCTGTTAACTATTCTGATTGCATTTATATAGCACCTTTCGTGACCACCGGATGTCCCAAAGCGCTTTACAGCCAGTGAAATACCTTTTGAGGTGTAGCAATGTAGGAAACGCAGCAGCCAATTTGTGCACAGAAAGCTCCCACAGACAGCCATATGCTGATGACCAGATCACTCGTTTTTTTTGTAATGTTGATTGAGAGATAAATACTGGCCAGGACACTGGGGAGAACCCCCCCTGCTGTTCTTCAAAATAGTGCCATGGGATCTTTTACATCCACCCGAGTGGGCAGTCAGGGCCTCGGTTTAACGTTTCTTCCAAAAGACGGCACCTCTGACAGTGCAGCACTCCCTCAGTACTGCACTGGAGGGTCAGCCTAGATTTTTGTGCTCAAGTCTCTGGAGTGGGATTTGAACCCACGACCATTGCTGACTCCGAGGCGAGGGTGCCGCCCACTGAGCCACGGCTGACACACCAGTGTAAAATAAAGAGCTGGTATCTGTAAAAGTGACCATGAAACTGTCGGATTGTCGTAAAAATCTCAACTGTTCTACTGTTGTCCTTCAGGGAAACGAGCCTGCCATCCTCACTAGCTCTCGCCTATATGTGACTCCAGTCCCACACCAACGTGATTGACTCTTAATTGCCCTCGGAAGTGGCCTAGCAAGCCACTCAGTTGTGTCAAATCGCTACAAATAATAAAACCGGATGGACCACTCGGCTGCAATCCAGAATCAGGATGCAACAAAGGCACACACAGCCCAGTCCACCCTGCAAAGTCCTCCTCACCAACATCTGGGGACTTGTGCCAAAATTGGGAGAGCTGTCCCACCGACGAGTCAAACAACAGCCTGACATGGTCATACTCATAGAATCATACCTTTTAACCAGCGTCCCAGATTCCTCCATCACCATCCCTGGGTATGTCCTGTCCCAGCAGGACAGACCCTCCAGTGGGAGGGGCACAGTAGTATACAGTTGGGGAATAATGCTTAATATTGACTCTGGACCAAATGACATCTCATGGCTTCAGGTCAAACATGAGCAAGGAAACGTCCAGCTGATTACTACCTACCACCCTCCCATAGCTGCTGAATCAGTATTCCTCCACATTGAACACCACTTTGAGGAAGTACTGAGGGTAGCAAGGGCACAGAATATATTCTGAGTGGGGGACTTCAATGTCCATCACCAAGAGTGGCTTGGTAGTGCCACCACCGGCCGAGTCATAAGAACAAAAGAAATAGGAGCAGGAGTCGGCCATTTGGCCCCTCGAGCCTGCTCCACCATTCAATAAGATCATGGCTGATCATCTACCTCATCTCCACTTCCTGTACTATCCCCATATCCCTTGATTCCCTTAATATCCATAGAAATATAAAAATATAGAAGATAGGAGCAGGAGTAGGCCATTCGGCCCCTTGAGCCTGCTCCGCCATTTAATGAGATCATGGCTGATCATCCAAATTCAGTACCCTGTCCCTGCCTTCTCCCCATATCCCTTGATCCTTTTAGCCTTAAGAAATATATCCAACTCCTTCTTGAATATATTTAATGAATTGGCCTCCACTGCCTTCTGTGGTAGAGATTTCCACAGGTTCACCACTCTCTGGGTGAAGAAATTCCTCCTCATCTCTGTCCTAAATGGCTTACCCCTTATCCTTAGACTATGACCCCTGGTCTGGACTCCCCGGCCATCAGGAACATCCTTCCTGCATCCAGTCTGTCCAGTTAGAATTTTATAAGTTTCAATGAGATCCCCTCTCATTCTTCTAAACTCCAGCGAGTATAAGCCCAATTGACCCAATCTCTCCTCATGCGTCATTCCTGCCATCCCAGCTATCAGCCTGGTGAATCTTCGCTGCACTCCATGGCAAGAACATCCTTCCTCAGATAAGGCAACCAAAACTGCACACAATACTCAAGGTATGGTCTCACCAAGGCCCTGTACAACTGCAGCAAGACATCCTTGTTCTTGTACTCGAACCCTCTCGCTACGAAGGCCAACATACCATTTGCCTTCTTAACTGCCTGCTGCACCTGCATGCTTACCTTCAGCGACTGGTGCACAAGGACACCCAGGTCTCGTTGCACTTCCCCTTCTCCCAGTCTATTGCCATTCAGATAATAATCTGCCTTCCTGTTTTTGCCACCAAAGTGGATAACCTCACATTTATCCACATTATACTGCATCTGCCATGGTTCTGCCCAATCACCCAACCTGTCCAAATCATACTGTAGTTTTTCGGCATCCTCCTCACAGCACACACGCCCACCCAGCTTTGTGTCCTCTGCAAACTTGGAGATATTACATCTAGTTCCCTCGTCTAGATCATTAATATATATTGTGAATAGCTGGGGTCCTAGGACCGATCCCTGCGGTACCCCACTAGTCACTGCCTGCCACTCGGAAAAAGACCCGTTTATTCCAACTCTTTGCTTTCTGTCTGCCAACCAGTTCTTTATCCAAGTCAGTACCTTGCCCCCAATCACATGTGCCTTAACTTTACACGCTAATCTCTTATGCGGGACCTTATCGAAAGCCTTCTGAAAGTCCAAATACACCACATCCACTGGTTCTCCCTTATCTATTCTGCAAGTTACATCCTCAAAATTCCAGTAGATTAGTCAAGCACGATTTACCTTTTGTAAATCCATGTTGACTTTGTCCGATCCTGTCACTGTTTTCCAAGTGCTCTGCTATTACATCTTTTATAATGGATTCTAGCATTTTCCCCACTACCAATGTCAGGCTTACCGGTCTATAATTCCCCGTTTTCTCTCTACCACCTTTTTTGAATAGTGGGGTAACATTAGCTACCCTCCAATCCATGGGCACTGTTCCAGAGTCTATCGAATTTTGGAAGATGACCAGCAATGCATCTACTATTTCTAGGGCCACTTCCTTAAGTACCCTAGGATGTAGATTATCAGGCCCTGGGGATTTATTGGCCTTCAATCCCGTCAATTTCCCTAACACCATTTCCCTACAAATACTGATTTCCAAAAATCTATCGATCTCTGTCTTGAATATACTCAACGACTGAGCCTCCACAGCCCTCTGGGGTAGAGAATTCCAAAGATTCACCACCCTCTGAGTGAAGAAATTTCACCTCATCTCAGTCCTAAATGGCCGACCCCTTATTCTGAGACTGTGACCGCTGGTTCTAGACTCCTTAACCAGGGGAAACATCCTCCCTGCATCTACCCTGTCAAGCCCTGTAAGAACTTTGTATGTTTCAATGAGATCACCTCTCATTCTTCTAAACTCCAGAGAATATAGGCCTCGTCTACTCAATGTCTCCTCATAGGACAATCCCCCCATCCCAGGAACCAGTCTGGTGAACCTTTGTTGCACTCCCTCTATGGCAAGTATATCCTTCCTTAGGTAAGGAGACCAAAACTGTCCACAATACTCCAGGTGTGGTCTCACCAGGGCCCTATATAATTGCAGTAAGACATCTTTACTCTTATACATAATCCTCTTGTTATAAGGCCAACATATCATTTGCTTTCCTAATTGCTTGCTATACCTACATGTTAACTTTCAGTGATTCGTGTACAAGGACACCCAGGTCCCTGTGAACACCAACATTTCCCAATCTCTCACCATTTAAAAAATACTCTGCTTTTCTATTTTTCCTACCAAAGTGGATAACTTCACATTTCTCCACATTATATTCCATTTGCCATGTTCTTGCCCACTCACTTATCCTGTCTATATCCCCTTGAAGCCTCCTTGCACCCTCCTCACAACTTACATTCCCACCCAGCTTTGTATCATCAGCAAACTTGGATATATTACATTTGGTCCCCTCATCCAAATCATTGATGTAGATTGTGAATAGCTGAGGCCCAAGCACTGATCCTTGAAGTACCCCACTAGTTACAGCCTACCAACCTGAAAATGACCTATTTATTCCGACTCTCTGTTTTCTGTCCGTTAACCAATTCTCAATCCATGCTAGTATATTACCCCCAATCCCATGAGCTCTAATTTTGTTTAATAACCTCTTGTGTGGCACCTTATTGTATGCCTTCTGAAAATCCAAATACACCACATCCACTGGTTCCCCCTATCTATTCTGCTAGTTACAACCTCGAAAAACTCTAAGAGATTTGTCAAACATCGGTGCCGGATAAAAAAGAGTTTCCTGGTACATTGTAACTGTTGGATTGACATTTGCCTCTGATTGAATGAGATGATGAGATGAGCCTCCTCTGTCTAGGGCAGATTAGGATCCCAGCATAATGGGTTTGAGCAATCTCAACTCGCTTCTCAGTTGGCATTGATCAAACAGAGATTTAAAAAATGAACAGAATTTGGCACTCATTGAGAATTGCACTCGAAACGTCAGAATGGCAGGCCTGGAAAGTGGAAAAAATTGTGAGGTTGGCATCATGCCGTATTTTTTGTTTTGTTTATTATTCATTCTCGGGATGTGGGCATCGCTGGCAAGGCTGGCATTTATTGCCCATCCCTAGTTGTCCTAGGATAATAACTGAGGGGCTCACTGGGCCACTTCAGAGGGCAGTTAAGAGTCAACCACATTTGGTTTGGGGGTCGTGTATAGGCCCAAACTGGGTAAGGGCGGCAAGTTTCCTTTCCTAAAGGGGCATTAGGGACATTCATTCTGCCAGCGCAATTTACACTTCATCTAGAGCCATCCTTTGTTTCTTAACCTGTCCCATTACCATCTCCTTTTGCCTTGAATATCTCTCAATGTCTCTTAATCTCTTCCGCCTTCTATCCTATCACAGACCTTCCCTTTAGTTCTTTCATCCCCTCCCCCCCTTTCCCAGCTCCTACACTTGCTTAAAAATCTGTTCCCTTTCATAAATCCGTGTTGACTCTGCCCAATCCTATTATTATTTTCTAAGTGCCCTGTTACCATGTCCTTAATAATAGATTCTAGCATTTTCGCTACTACTGATGTCAGGCTAACTGGTCTGTAGTTCCTCGTTTTCTCTCTCCCTCCTTTCTTAAATAGTGGGGTTACATTTGCCATCTTCCAATTTGCGGGAACCATTCTAGAATCAATGGAATTTTGGAAAATGGCAACCAATGCATCCACTATCTCTATAGCCACCTCTTTCAAAACCCATGGATGTAGGCCATCTGGTCCAAGGGATTTATTGGCTTTCAGTCCCATTAATTTCTCCAGTACTTTTTTTTACTAATACTAATTTCTTTCAGTTTCTCACTCTCGCTAGACCCTTGGTTCTCCACTACTTTGGGAGGTTTTTTGTGTCGTCTTCCATGAAGATAGACACAAAGTATTTGTTTAATTTCTCTGCCATTTCCTTAATCCCCATTATAATTTCTCCCGTCTCAGCCTGTAAGGGACCCACATTTACTTTCGCTAACCTTTTCCTTTTTACATACGTATAGAAGCTTTTACAGTCTGTTTTTATGTCTCTTGCTAGTTTACTCTCAAATTCGATTTTCCCTTTCTTCATCAATTTCTTGGTCCTTCTTTGCTGAATTCTAAGATCCTCCCAATCCTTCTTTGCTGAATTCTAAAATCCTCCCAATCCTTAGGTTTACTGTTCTTTTTGGCAACATTATAAGCCTCTTTCTGAAGGATACAGCTGCCAGACTGTGCTTGCAGTAGTTGGTGAGAACTAACACAAGAGAATAACCTATTTGACCTCATCCTCACCAATCTACCTGTCGCAGATGCATTTGTGCATGATGTTATTGGTAGGAACGACCATCACACATTCCATCTTCTCATTGAGGACACCCTCCATCGTGTTATGTGGCATTTCCACCATGCTAAATGGGATAGCTTCAGAACAAATCTAACAGCTCGGTACTGGACATCCACTAGGATGTGGGCCATCAGCAGCAGCAGAATTGTATTCCACTACTAATCTGTAACCTCATGGCCCGGCAGATCACTCACACCTCCTTCCACCCCATCCACCACCGGCGCACCGTGGCTGCAGTGTGTACCATCTACAAGATGCACTGCAGCAACTCACCAAGGCTTCTTCGACAGCACCTCCCAAAGCCGTGACCTCTTCCACCTAGAAGGACAAGGGCAGTAGGTGCATGGGCACATCATCACCTCCAAGTTCCCCTCCAAGCCATACACCATCCTGACTTGGAAATATATTGCCATTCCTTCATCGTCACTGGGTCAAAATCCTGGAACTCCTTACCTAACAGCACTGTGGGAGTACCTTCACCACACGGACTGCAGCGGTTCAAGAAGGCGGCTCACCACCACCTTCTCAGGGGCAATTAGGGATGGGCAGCGACGCCCACATCCCACGAATGAATTAAAAAAAAAAAACCACCAAGCCAGGTGAAGGACCCTAGTTCAATGAGGAGAGTAGAAGAGCATGTCAGGAGTAGCACCAGGCGTACCTGAAAACAAGGTGCCAACCTGGGGAAGCTACAACACAGGACTACATGCATGCTAAAGAGCAGAAACAGCTGAAGGGCAGGAAAAAGTCTAATAAATGGCACCCGCCCTGCTCCAGCAAGGCTTGGCCCATTGTGCCCCATACCCCACTCCAGGTGGTTTATAAATATTGAGAAGAAATGCCTGTATCTCTGGGTGCCTGAACATCTAATCAGTGTGAATTTAGCAACTCAGGTAGATTGAAATGATAAATCAGCAATGCATAAGACTCGGCATTGGTGTTCTGCCCAAGTTTGGGGTGCCTGTATATAGGAATAGGAGGAGGCCACTCAGCCCCTCGAGCCTGCGCCGCTATTCAATGAGATCATGGCTGATCTGTATCCTAACTCCATCCACCCACCTTGGCTCCATATCCTTTTATACCCTTGTCTAGCAAAACTCTATCAAGCTCAGATTTAAAATTATTAATTGAGTTCCAGCATCGACTGCTTTTTGTGGGAGAGAGTTCCACGCTTCGACCACCCTTTGCGTGACGAAATGTTTCCCAACTTCTCTCCTGAATGGCCTGGCTCTGATTTTAAGGTTATGTCCACTTGTCCAGCAGAAAAAGTTTCTCTCTATCTGCCCTGTCAACGTCTTTCAAAATCCTAAAAACCTCTATCAAATCACCCCTTAATCTTCGATATTCCAGGGAATACAAGCCTAGTTTATGTAATCTCTCCTCATAATCTCACCCTTGGAGCCAATGTATCCTTCCTAAGGCGCGGTGCCCAGAACTGTACACACTTCTCCAGATGTGGTCTAACCAGGGCTTTGTGTAGCTGCAGCAAAACTTCCTCCTCTTTATATTCTAGCCCTCTCGTTATAAAGGCTGACATTCTATCAGCCTTTTTAATTACTTGTTGGACCTGACTACTACATTTTAGTGATCTGTATACAGGAAATTCTCTTTTACCCGGCACCTAAATTATCCGGAAATCTCTCTTAACCGGCAAAATTCAGGATCTGTGGCCGTGTAACCGGGGCTCCTAGATCTGTGGCCGTGTAACCGGGGTTCCTGGATCTGTGGCCGTGTAACCGGGGCTCCTGGATCTGTGGCCGTGTAACCGGGGCTCCTAGATCTGTGGCCGTGTAACCGGGGCTCCTAGATCTGTGGCCGTGTAACCGGGGCTCCTGCACAAGTGCCGCGTAACCGGGGCTCCTGCACCTGTGGCCGTGTAACCGGGGCTCCTGCACCTGTGGCCGTATACGGGGCTCTCGTACCTTGGTAAGTATACCTCTCTGTAATCCGGACTTTTTGATCAACCGGCACCACGCCGGTCCCGTCGGTGCCAGATAAGAAAGAGTTTCCTGGTACATTGTAACTGTTGGATTGGCAGTTGCCTCTGATTGAATGAGATGATGAGATGAGCCTCCTCTGTCTAGGGCACATTAGGATCCCAGCGTAATAGGTTTGAGCAATCTCAACTCGCTTCTCAGTTGGCATTGATCAAACAGAGATTTAAAAAATGAACAGAATTTGGCACTCATTGAGAATTGCACTCGAAACGTCAGAATGGCAGGCCTGGAAAGTGGAAAAAATTGTGAGGTTGGCATCATGCCATATTTTTTGTTTTGTTTATTATTCATTCTCGGGATGTGGGCGTTGCTGGCAAGGCTGGCATTTATTGCTCATCCCGAGTTGTCCTAGGATAATAACTGAGGGGCTCACTGGGCCACTTCAGAGGGCAGTTAAGAGTCAGCCACATTCGGTTTGGGGGTCGTGTATAGGCCCAAACTGGGTAAGGGCGGCATGTTTCCTTTCCTAAAGGGACACTAGGGACATCCATTCTGCCAGCGCAATTTACACTTCATCTAGAGCCATCCTTTGTTTCTTAACCTGTCCCATTACCATCTCCTTTTGCCTTGAATATCTCTTAATGTCTCTTAACCTCTCCTGCCTTCTATCCTATCACAGGCCTTCCCTTTTGTTCTTTCCTCCCCTCCCCCCTTTCCCAGTTCCCACACTTGCTTAAAAATCTGATCCCTTTCCTGCTGTTTTCCAGTTCTGATGAAGGGTCATCGACCTGAAACGTTAACTCTGTTTCTCTCTCCACAGATGCTGCCTGACCTGCTGAGTATCTCCAGCATTTTCTGTTTTTATTTCGGATTTCCAGCATCTGCCGTATTTTCTTTTTGTATTAGTGAACCAGTTGTGTTTTAAATAACTGAACTCAAATTCTCAAACTGCCACGGTGGTATTTGAACTTTCGTTCTCACCTGGATTATTAGTCCAGGCCAATGGATTACTAGTCCAGTAACATATCCACGCTAATATTGTTGGGGCAGAATAAAGGAAACTTTGTTCTGCACCTGACATTGGTACTGAACTCATTCTTCTGTGTTTGTCTGCTTTCTCCTCTTGGGAGGTGGTTGCAGAGAGAGGTTGCATTCTGTGGGCCTCCAGGAAAGGCCGTCGACAGCCTGGCACTTCCCCAGCTCCCAACAGCGGCCGTACGCCACATAATCCAATTGGCAGGTATCCTTTCTGTGGTCTTTGAGGCTGTAATCTATCCACGGACCGAAACGTACCTTCTTGTGACTCATACTGAGAGGTGCCACTAGTGTGTGCATTTCAGGGATGCTGCAGTTACTGTTCCCAACCATGTGCTTTGTGGGAGGCACAAGTTCCAGGCCACCGTCCCCAAGTACATATGAACATAAGAAATAGGAGCAGGAGGAGGCCATTGTGCCCTTCGAACCTGCTCCGCCGTTCAATAAGATCATGGCTGATCTTCTACCTCAACTGCACTTTCCCACCTGATCCCCATCTCCCTTGATTCCCTTAGTATCCAAAAATCTATCGCTCTCTGTCTTGGATATACTCAACGACTGAGCCTCCACAGCCCTCTGGGGTAGAGAATGCCAAAGATTCACCACCCTCCGATTGAAGAAATTTCTCATCATCTCAGTCCTAAATGGCCGACCCCTTATTCTGAGACTGTGACCCCTAATTCTAGACTCTCCAGCCAGGGGGAAACAGTCTCCCAGGTATTCTGCAGCGAGTGTCTCACCTCCTGACTCCCCAAAACCTTTCCACCATCTACAAGGCACAAATCAGGAATGTGATGGAATACTCTCCACTTGCCTGGATGAGTGCAGCTCCAACAACACTCAAGAAGATCGACACCATCCAGGACAAAGCAGCCCGCTTGATTGGCACCCCATCCACCACCTTAAACATTCACTCCCTCCACCACCGGCGTACCGTGGCTGCAGTGTGTACCATCTACAAGATGCACTGCAGCAACTCGCCAAGGCTTCTTCGGCAGCACTTCCCAAACCCACGACCTCTTCCACCTAGAAGGACATGGGCAGCAGGCACATCGGAACACCACCACCTCCAAGTTTCCCCTCCAAGTCACACACCATCCTGACTTGGGAGTCTATCGCCGTTCCTTCATTGTCGCTGGGTCAAAATCCTGGAACTCCCTCCCTAACAGCACTGTGGGAGCACCTTCACCACACGGACTGCAGCGGTTCAAGAAGGCGGCTCACCACCACCTTCTCAAGGGGCGACTAGGGATGGGCAATAAATGCCGGGCCTTGCCAGCGACGCCCACATCCCGTAATCAAATTTTTAAAAATCTACCCTGCCAAGCCCCTTAAGAATTTCATATATTTGAATGAGATCACCTCTCTTTCTTCCAAACTCTGGGGAATATAGGCCTCGTCTACTCAAGTGTGAACTGCTCCCTGTAATGGTGCCATCATTTCAAAAGACTAACCTTCTCCTCTTGCTTGGGGAGATGCTGGCATTTGAGATGTATTCCTGGCCTCTACCCTCCCAGAGGAGCTAGAAGATATGTCTGTCAGGGTCCCAAATCTGTTGGCCGCTAGTGTCTAAACATGGAGAGAATGCAGGAGAAAAGCATCTCATTGTTATTGCAGTTAGTTACATAGGGCCAGATTTTCAGTGTGCCGTGAGGCGGGCTTTCAGGCGTGCGGGGGGCAAAAATCCCGAATTCGGGGGTCCCGACGCCATCCGGCCCAAAACCCGCCTCCACGTAATTTTCAAGGGAGGCGGGTACCCGCCCCCCACTGGGACCCGCCGACCCGAGGCGGGAAGGGATTAGTGCCAATTAACTGCCTGTTAACAGGTAGTTAACAGGCAATTTTTAGCCTAATCCCTATTTTGAGAGGTTTCGTGTGGGATTCCCGACGGCTCCAAACTACGCCAGGTTAGAGGAGGCGGGCCGTCAGGTTGAAAGAATGGAGGGGTCGAGATGTCGGTGTTCAGGTGAGTGATGGGTGCATGAGTGCAAAGGTAAGTGTGTTTGGTGTGTCTAAAGTGTGTAAAGAAATTTTACTTACCTGTACTTACCTTAACAGCCTTTCTTCCTCTAGGCGTCGGGAGTCCATCACTCAGCTGGCACTGAAAGCTGAATGGCTGCGATCTGTCAAAAGTGACAGCCTTCAGCTTTCAGTGCCGGTGAGAATTCTAACTGAGTCTGCGTAGAAGGACTCAGGTTAGAAGTCAGACTGTCAGTGTTTGACAGCTTCAAACAGCTGTGAAACACTGATATTTCATCTGTCAAAAACTCTTGACAGATGAAATTTCAGTCTGTGATGTCACCTGTTGCCGGGTGGCCCTTAATTGGCCTGCTGAGCCTGCTGGGCGGGCTCAACAAGGTCAATCAAGGGAAATTCGCGTCGATTGGCCGGACGCCGACTAAAACCTGAAAGTTGTAGTCCCGCCTCCTTCCCGACAGCTTAATGAAAATCCAGCCCATAGAATCAAGCTGTCCAGTCTGTCTAGATTGGCAGGTATGTCCATTTGGAATGGTAAAAGGCATCAGCCTTGGCTCAGTTGGTTGCACGCTCAGCTGAGTCAGAACGTCATGGGTTCTAAAGCCCACTCCAGGACTTGAGCACAGAATGCTGCGCTGATACTTCAGTCCAGTGCTGAGGGAGTGCTGCACTGTTCGGAGGAGCCATCTTTTGTATGAGAGGTTAAACTGAGGCCCTGACTGCTTGTTTAACGTAGACGTAAAAGAAGAGCGTAAAGTTCTCACCATTGTGTCCCTCGATCAATGCCGCAAAAAAAACCCCCAGCTTATCTGGCCATTTATATCATTGCTGTTTGTGGGATCTTGCTGTGTGCAATTTGGTTGCCGCATTTCCTGCATTACAGTAGTGACTATACTTCAGAAGTACTTCATTGGTTGTGAAGCGCTTTGGGACGTCCTGAGTTCATGAAAGGTGCTATATAAATGCAAGTTCTTTAGTTTGAATAGAATTGTATCTTTGGATGATAACTACTGCATCAAGCCACTCGAGGCAAGGATCGTCGTGGGATAGTGTGATATCCGCGGCTATCTGGGCTTGATATTCTTTCTATTGCCGTGAATCCACCCCTCTACGCCCGCCAGAGCTCACCCTGCCAGAGGTGGCGGGATCAGTGGGAGGGTATTGAATTACCATGGGACAGGTGGGAAATTGTGCAAAGCTTACATTCAAACCCAATATAAGGAGAGCCAAGCACCCCAGACAGGCAGAGCTCTCGGGGCGATTCGTGACGCCGGCAACAGATATTAAGGTTGTAATAGCATTTCTGTTTTAATGCTTTGCTGGTAATTGGTAATAACATTTATGTTTTAGCAGGTCAATAGAACTATCTCTGTCGAGTCCAGTGGCTGGACTCATTATTTAATCAATACCGAGTGGGCAAGTAAGATTAAACCATCACATCAGATGCATTTCTGGTGTCTGCCATCCCATGGCCGCCAGAAACTCCAGTGCCCACCCACCTGTGTGGGGGGCGTTTGCCCAGGTCCTCCCGCCCCCATCCCAGACCTTGGCCAGAAGGTCGTGGGTTCAAATCCCACTCCAGAGACCTGAGCACATAATCTATGTTAACCCTTCAGTGCGGTGCTGAGGGAGCGCTGCACTGTCGGAGGTGCCGTCTTTCAGATGAGATGTTAAACCGAGGTCCCGTCTGCTCTCTCAGGTGGATGCAAATAGGTTCCATGGCACTATTTCGAAGCAGAGCAGGAGTGTGTCCTGGGGCCAATATTTATCCCTCAACAAACATCACTAAAACAGATGATCTGGTCATTATCACATTGCTGTTTGTGGGATCTTGCTGATCGCAAATTGGCTGCCACGTGTCGTACATTACAACAGTGACTACACTTCAAAAAGTACTTCATTGGCTGTAAAGCACTTTGGGACGATCCGAGGCCATGAAAGACGCGATATAAATGCAATTTCTTTATTTCTTTTTTCCTTGAGGATTAGCAGGGTAGTTACTGAGAGGCTGTTTCCCCCCTGGCAGGAGAGTCTAGAACCAGGGGGCATAGTCTCAGGATAAGGGGTCGGCCATTTAGGACTGAGATGAGAAGTTGTGAATCTTTGGAATTCTCTGCCCCAGGGGGTTGTGGATGCTCAGAAGTTGAATATATTCAAGACTGAGATCGATAGATTTGGGGACATTAAGGGAATTAAGGGATATGGGGATAGTGCGGGAAGGTGGAGTTGAGGTCAAAGATCAGCCATGATCTTATTGAATGGCGGAGCAGGCTCAAAGGGCAGAATGGCCTCCTCCTGCTCCTATTTCTTATGTACTTGGAGACAGTGTGTGTGTCAGTTGTGGCTCAGTTGGTAGCACCCTTGCCTCTGAGTCAAAAGGTTGTGGGTTCAAGTCCCACTCCAAGCACAAAAAGCCTGACACTCCAGTACCGTACTGAGGGAGTGCTGCAGTGTTGGAGGTGTTGTCTTTTGGATGAGACGTTAAACCGAGGCCCCGTCCACCTTCTCAGGCAGATGTAAAAGATCCCATGGCACGATTTCGAAGAAGAGCAGGGGAGATGTCCTGGGCCAATATTTATCCTTCAATCAACAGCAGTGAAACAGGGGCGTCCGGTTGACGTGAAAGGCGCTATATAAATGCAAGTCTTTCTTTCTTATTCTTTTTATTTAAGGTAGAGCAAGGCATTCTCCTCATGTCCCGAATATCTTTCCTCCATCAACCAACACCAAACTTAAATTAACTGGGCATTCTGGAAAGCATTGCCCGAAAGGGCGGCGGAAGCAGATTCAATAGTAACTTTCAAAAGGGAAATTGGATGAATACTTGAAAAGGAAAAATGTGCAGGGCTATGGGGAAAGAGCGGGGGGCGGGGGGAGGGGGGGGAGTGGGACTAATTGGAGAGCTCCAAGAGCCGGCACAGGCAAGATGGCTTTCTCCTATGTGGTATGATTCATTTCCTTTGATGTTTGCGGGGCCTTGCTGTGTGCAAAATAGTGAGGGAATTCACCCACATAACCAGAGTGACTGAACCTCACCGTATGAGAGATGCTCTGAGATGTGACACAACACAATATTAAGTGCAAGTTCTCTCTTTCTGAGCAACTAAGTTTGAATGACCTTATTTTGCCTTTCCAAACAACTGTGTAATATGCCTCTCTGAGTGAGGAATCAGATTATTAATTTATAAGAACATAAGAACACTGGAAGGAGACAAGGACGTCTATCTCATCCCGGGCCCATCACCATCCAGCTCCTCTTTCGGGCCCAAACCTGACTATTTTCATCTCTTGGCTAAACAAATCCATATTCTTCTCCTCTTTGCTGTATTGGGGATTGATCCAATTCCCTTTCGAAGGCTTCAATTAAGACGACGTCTACTGCTTTAGGTGGTAATCTATCCCATGCATCAATAAGCTTAGGCGCGCAGAAGTTCTGCTGTAAGTTAAATTTAGCTTACCGTTTCTTTCATTTATAATCACTTCCTTTGGTTCTTAATGAGAACGGATTTTGTTTCTTTTCCTAGTAGAGTTCAGTGCTGATTAGACCGTATTACAGAAAGTTTAATACGCCGAGGGTGCTCAGTCAGAATGGAATTGAAATTGGCCAACACATTTCACGCAAAGAACGTTTAGGGGGTAATTTTAACCGAACACGCTGAGCTTTAAAACTTTAATGTCTCATCCGAAAGACGGCACCTCCGACAGTGCAGCACTCCCTCAGCACTGCACTGGGAGTGGCAGCTTAGATTTTGTGCTCAAGTCTCTGGAGTGGGACTTGAACCCACAACCTTCATGACTCAGGAAGCGAGAGTGCTGCCCACTTTTTTTTATATAATACTTTATTGAACATTAAGAACATTTACAACATCGTGATCATTTCATTGTATGATACAAATCAATTCCACCGCCCTGCACAGCCATTCCGCCACCACATTTTAACATCAAAACCTGAAGTTTAATTTGTCACCTGTAACATATATTAATCGATTGTACTTTAAAAATTGGTTGTAAAATACTGTCCTTAAATTCCTTTCTGAATAAAACATCCACAGAGCCTTATAATGGTCTTTTAGCTTATATTTAAAATACTCTTTTAGATTGATTCTCCTCCCCTTAAAAAACAGAGCATTCCTTCTTTGCACAATCATGAATCTAGCCAAACTGAACATTAAATTAATTGCCGCTCCGCTAGACTCGGGCAGACTCTCCTGCAATCCCCATCTCAAAATTGAGTCCCACGGGATTCCCATTCTCGCTGTTCGGTCCCCACCCAGCAAAAAAGCTTCACACAACTGTCGAACATAGTACTTAAAGTCATTTAACTGCGGACATAACACCAGTAAATGGGACAGAGTCTCATCCTGTGTCCCACACATTGGGCAAGTTGCCGCCTCCACTCGTCCAATCTTGCACAAGACCGTCATGGTAAAAATCCGGTTAGGAGCCAATTTGAAATCCAGTTCAATCCATTCTGGACATTTAAAATTCGCCCACACTCCCTTCCAAATCCTGTTGAAGTCCAGCTGTGGGTATATACTCTGCCAAAACTCCTGACCAGCAGGTGTCTTGAATCTCCATTCTCTGAATACCTCATAGAAATCTCGAGTATTACAGTTGTCAAATTGGACTAACTCTCCACCTTTCTCCAGTACAAAGCTTGGAAAAGCAGGACGCATTTTACTTCCTTTGGAGATTTCCGCATTTATTTCTTCCATCCAATCCTGTGGCATTGCCCTCACAATCTTCTCATACATGATTCCTATTGCTTTTCCTTCTACCTCCTGATCCTCCTCCCACACCATGTCCCTCACTATCGCTTCCGGCAACCAACCTGGAATCACCTCGTATAATACATCTTTCACCGATATAATCCCAGCTTTTATAAAAGCTTGATTAAATAAAACCTCTCCTTCGATGTTGACCCACCTGTTCAAAAATAAAGGCTGTTCTAAAAATTCCTCAGCCCCCTTGGGCATAAACTGCACACTTTTTAAAAATTGAGCCCAAGTCTCTACAACCCCCTTATAAAACCTAGGGAGAAGCTTAATCGATTTCAAAAACATATTATTGTATTCCATATACAATATTCCCATCCCTCCTATCCCACTTCGTTTTAAAAAATGCTCAAAACAACTCTTCCAAAAACTGGAATTTGACTTCTGAAGAAATCTCTTCACCCATTTGATTCTAAAGGATTTTTTCTTCAAATCAATATCTGGGAAGTTGAGTCCTCTCTGATTTCTCCGTCCAATGATGGTATTGTAAGCCACCAAGGCTGGTTTCCCTTCCCATAAAAACCTCACACAAGCCTCTCGGATGGACTTTTTTGCCCACTCAGGAATATCCTCCACCGTCAATAAGTACCATAGCTTAGATAGCAGGAGAGCAGACATCACTGTCGCTCTTCCTTGCACTTTCAACCACCTTCTTTCCCATCTTCCCAAAATCTTTTTAATTTTCATAACCTTCGGTTCCCAATTTAATCGATCCACTTCTTCCCTGTCTTTCTTGCACCCCATATGCACCCCCAGAACTTCCAAAACCTCCACCACCTTAAAGGGACATTCCCCCAACCATTCCCCCCTACCCCTCCCTGCAACCAGGCATTGGGACTTACTATAATTCACTCTGGCTCCTGAAGCTCTACAATATTCCTCCACTACCTCCATAGCTTTCCTCACTGACTCCCCATTTCTCAATGTTAAGGTTGTGTCATCTGCATATTGGTGTATCACCGACACCAGCCCGGAACTGGGGACCACAATCCCAACTACACCTTGTTTCTTTCGCATCATGTAACCTAATGGTTCTGCTACCAATGTGTACAGCAGTGGGGACAGGGGACAACCCTGTCTCACTGATCTCTGTATCGGAAAATACTTAGATAAAAAACCATTACATTTAACACAGCTAAATATGTTTGAATAAAAAATCCTTATCCACTGAATGAGATTTTCCTTGAAACCAAATGCTTCCAAAACCTTCAATAAAAACTCATGAGAGACCCTACCAAAGGCTTTTTCTTGATCTATCTTTAATACATAAGCCTCCCTCCCACTCTCTTCCATGAGCTCTATCGCATCTCGGATTGAGACCACAGAGTCTGCGATGTCCCGGCCTATGACTCCATAGGACTGAGAGGGCCAAACTATCTCCGGTAACACCTCCTTCAAACGATTTGCCATAACCCTCGCCAAGATCTTATAATCCACATTTAATAGTGTGATGGGCCTCCAATTCTTCAGATCCCGTCTATCCCCTTTATTTTTATAAGCTAAGCTTATGATACCTCTCCTCATAGATGGGGCCAGGCTTCCCTCAATTTTAATTTCCTTAAAAACTTCTAAGAGCAATGGACTTAAAATCTCAAAAAAATCCTTATAAAATTCTGCACTTAGTCCATCGGACCCTGGGCTTTCCCCCCCCCCCCTTCATTCCACTTATTACTATTTTTATTTCCGCTAATCCTACTTCTTTATCACACATGCTTCTCTCATCCTCCTTTAAACCCTTTTCAATAAAAGCAGTAACCTTCTCCATCTCCAAATTGGAAATGTCTTCTTTAGTATATAACTCTTGATAAAAGCTGCTAGTCGCCTCCAAAATCTCCTCACTTTCATGAATGATCTTCTCCCCAACCTTCAACTCCTCAGTTAACGATAATCTCTGTCGCAGCTTCTCTTGCTCTAGAAAATATCTAGTGCATCTTTTGCCCTCCAATGCATCTCTAGCCTTTGCACGGAGAATGGCCCCCTTGCATTTTTCAGCTTGCAATAATTCCCACTCTTCCTTTAGCACCCGGAACTTAGTCTCAGCTCCCTTATCCCCTCCGTCAACTGCTTTACAGACATCCGTAAACCTTTTGTTTATATTCTCTTCTCGATGCTGGTTAGCTGCCGCCCTTTTTTTCCCATAACGTACCGAAAAAACTTTTACCTCATATTTGAAATTGTCCCACCAAACTCTTCTTTCTTTCAAGAGCAAAAGTTCCTTCCGAGCATTCTTTATTATATTTATAATCCCTTCTTTATAAGCACTTTCCTTCAGGTATTGATTGTTTAAAATCCACACCCCTGAACCGATCTAAACTCTGCTGTTCCTAATTCTAAGAACCAAAGCCAAGTGATCACTAAAAAATACTTTTTTATAATAAATCTCCATCACCTCCGAACTTAACCCTTCCCGCATTAACACAAAATCTATTCGGCTCTGTTTTAAAACATCACCCACCCAACCTGCTCTGGAGAACTCCCTTTTTATGGGGTTCCGGTCCCTCCATAAGTCTCTCAAATTTAAATTTGCCATCATTTTTATAATCATCCCTCTGGAGTTATACTCTTTAAAGGTAATCTGGGCTGAAATGTCCATCCAAGATAAAAATACATTAAAATCCCCCACTATACAAGGATTTTCCACCTCTGCCACTTCAGTGAATAACCCCCGAAAAAACTCGCGACGCTTGCAATGGTCGTTCGGTGCATAGATATTAAAAAGATCGCAATTAAATCCCTCCAATTTTACCCTTAGCTGTAAAAATCTCCCCTCAGTGTCCTTGTCCACCAAGGCAACGTTCTCTTCTATGGACGGACTCACCAAAACAGCCATCCTCTACGGTTATTGTTTGCCCAACTTGCAAACACCTCTCCCTTCCAAACCTTCTGAACTCTTTCTAGAATATCCTCATCCCAAAAGGTTTCTTGCAGACACAACAAGTCCGTGCCTTTAAAACCCTGCAACAACTGCTGCAATTTCTTCTCACCCCTCAGTCCGTTCACATTAATCGAGACCAATGTAATCATGGCTCCAAAGAGGGGAAGTATGCCCAATAATCTCCCCATCATTTAATCTCTGGCTCTTCCCTCCTCTCATGCTCCTTCTCAACTTTTCGGGCAGCTGTTGCTTTTTCCTGCAGCCTCCGGCTCTTTTTCCCCTCCTGTTTGACCCCTCCCTGCTGTTTCAGCCTCTTCCTTGCCTTAAGTTTGGACCCATGAGCTGCCCTTTCTCCCTCCTTCTGCCCCTCACTAACCTTTCCCTTTCCACATGATGCCACCCCATCCCCGACTTCCATGTCTCTGTCACCCTCTAATTCCTCACACTCAAGCTCTTCTGCAACCCCCTGTGCCTGCTCCCCGTCAGATACATAATCCTGCTCCCCGTCAGATACTTCATCTCCCATAGAGAGTCTTCCTGCTATCGCAGTTTCTCCCACTGTGCCGCCCCCTTCGACCACGTCTCTACCTCTGACCCTTGCACCTTGTTCCCTCACTCCATGGGACAATGGCGTACCTAAATTGTTCCCTCCTGACGCCTCTATCTCGCCGATCCCATTCTGCTGTCCCTTTACGGCTCCCGCCCTGCCCCCTCCCACTCACCAAAATATCCGACTCCCCGCCTTTCCCCGGAGCACTCCCATCCACCACACACCCCACTCCTGCCTCCTCCCCCCCCCGCAGACACCAGACTCCCCAGGGGGAGCCGAACTGCACTAAGGCTCGAGTCTGCACTCGACCCTTGCTGCCCGCTGCTGTCTTTATTCTCCTCCATAGCACTCGCCGTGTTTTCCGCCATCTCCATCTCGATCTCAGCTCCGCCAACCTCTGCCTCTTCCTGTGCTCCTTTTTCCTTCATTTTACCAGCAGTGTCCTCCGACTGCACCGCACCTCCGGCCGTTCCACACTCCTCTCCTGCTCCTTCTCCCATCTCCTCATCACTCATTTCGCTCCCTTCTGCCACACACTCACAGCGGGCGGGGCCTTTACAACACACCCCACAGCTCTCCGCCTTGCAGCTCCGTGCGATATGTCCCGACTCACCGCAATTGTAACAATACAAATCAGGACAGTTTCTTACGAGATGGTCATGTCCCAGACAATAGTAACACACCTTTACTTGGTTATCGTGCAGCACACGAAAGTACTGTACTGCTTCCAGTGTCTCGAACTTCATACTGTACGGCAAAGACCTCACCCCCTCTGGGAACCGCACCTTTACATACCGGGTTCCGTCTGCTACCTGTGTTCCCGGATAGTACCTCCTCTTTATTTCGGAACAGATTTTAATGTCCCACGACTCCAACTTTTTGCTCAGCACTTCGTCCTCGATGTACACAGGCAAGTTCAAAAATGAAAACCACCTCCTCCTCTGAATATAGCAGAGTCACCTCCAAAAATTTCTCCCCAACTTTCAGACTGAGCAGCAGTTTTTCCACCTCCTCACGGCCACTGACCGTCACCTCAAATCCCACATTTGGTTTTGGTCGGCAGGCAAAACAGCTTCCCTCACCACAGTCCTCATGAACCGCCTGGATTATATCCCAGGCTCGAATCTTCTTATCTTCACATTGCACCACCACTGTATTTTCTTTACCAAACCTCCTGAGGTCCCGGCCCAAATCTTTGGGCCTTTTTTTTCCCCTTCCCACAACAGTTTCTTCCCTAATAAAATTCCTCTCGGGAATATTGTCCTCTGAGGGGCCCGGCACTCCGGACCCCTCAGCAGCCATCTGGCTGTTTTTTGTGAGCCAAAAAGGCCCTAAAACCTGAAAACAAAACCCTCCACCAACTTTTTACAAAACTTTCTCCAACACCCAGCTGCAATTAGGCAACCAGTCACACCTGGCTCACTCCTAGCCCCTCCCACCTAGAGAGTGCTGCCCACGGAGCCACAGCTGACCTATCCCGTTGATACCCGCAGATAAGAACCCAGTTTAACACGTGCAGGTAGAGATTACCCCAAAAAATGCTACTGCAGGAAAATTAACTTGAATACAGCCTCCATTTAAATGAAACATTTAAAAAAGAAATTCTTGCATTTCTGTAGCGCCTTTCGCGGCCTCAGGTCATCCCAAAGCGCGTTACAGCCAATGAAGTACTTTTGAAGCACAGCCACTGTTATAATGTAGGAAACAACAGCAGCCAATTTGCATGCAGCAAGTGGTTGAGGGGTAAATATTGGCCAGGACACTGGGGATAACTCCGCTGCTCTTCTTTGCAATAGGGCCGTGGGATCTTTTACAGGAGGGTAGATGGGGCCTCAGTTTAACTCATCTGATTTGATCTGATCAACAGTGCAGTACCCCCTCATTATTGCACTGATACTGGAGTGTCAACTTCGTTTCTGGTGCTCAAGTGGGAGTATGAACCCACGGCCTTCTGACTCAGTAGGCGAGAGTGCCATCTCCTGAGCCACGGCTGACACTTGCACTTTGAGCTTGTGTGCCCGGGCAGTTAAAAATCAACAAATAACAACAGAAGACGCTGGAAAAACTCAGCAACATCCGTGGAGAGAGAAACAGAGTCAATGTTTCGGGTCGAAACCCTTCTGAGCAAAAAAGGCAGGAAATGAAACAGGTTAAAAGGCAGTTTGGGGGCTGGGAAATGGGGGAGGGGATGAACGAAGAGACATTAAGAGATACTCAAGGTGAGACGAGATAGTAATAGGACAGGTAAAGAAACAAACACCTTGTGCAGGTATAGATTGCAAATGCCTCTGTTCACTGCATTTGAGAGCCGTCCCCATCGTGTTTTTATCTGTTGATGTCTGCTTTGTTTTATTAAAATATTACATGTAAACGGTTAAATAAAAATAATGACCTAAAATGTTATTTTACACAAACCCCCACAAGTAAGAAGTATCAGCCTTGACAGTGTGTAATGCTGATGGTCCTTATTGAACGTAATGGTTCTGTGAATGCATGTGCCGGTGACATTAATACAGGAGCGTGCATTTAATTACTTTTACTTTTGAAAAAAATAACTGACATTTTCTATTCTGATACAAGTTATGTGGTTGTTTTCCTTTTCTTTTCAATTAACAATAATGACTCAATAACTGCAGGAGCCAGTGACATTTACACATGAGATTGGAAACAGATGTTGCTGAAAAACCGCTGCTATTTTGTACAGAAAAAAATGGCAACATCGGAAACACAGGTGGATAACATCAGTATACGTCTGAGGTGCGTGCAACAGATGAATCAGTTCTATAATCAACAGATATCCATTCATATCTCCTGGAAGATATGATATGACTGGCAAAGCACTGTAATTTAAATAAGAAGAGAATGAAAGTGAGAAAGAAAGAGAGAGAGAGAGAGAAAGAGAGAGAGAGAGAAAAAGAGAGATAGAGAAAGAAAGAAAGGAGAGAGATAAAGTGAGAATGAAAGAAAGAAAAAGAGAAATAAGGAAAGAGAGAACGAGAGAGAAAAAGATAAAGGGAGAAAGAAAGACAGACTTACTTGCATTTATATAGTGCCTTCAGGATGTCCCAAAGTGCTTACAGCCAATGAAGTACTTTTTGAAGTGTAGCCACTGTTATAATGTAGGAAACACAGCGGCCAATTTGTGCACAGCAAGCTCCCACAAACAGCAATGTGATAATGACCGGATAATCTGATTTTTCTAATGACGTTGTGTTGTGTATTTTGAATGTGTATTAGAATTGTCCCACATGGGATACCGTAGTGGTGATTTGCAATGCACTATGGGAAATGTAGTGCATTGAGTGAAGAAGCACATTGTAAATAAAATGGCCGTTAACTAAACTCTCCACCCCGGAGTCCTTCTTAATTGTTATATAGGTATAAAACTTGAGACACAACAAAACTGGCGACGAGGACGACGGACTTGCGCATCACTTTGCACTGGAATCGGCGATGTTTAAAGTAAGAAGTTCCTGTCTTTTCTTAATGGCGCGCCCGCAGTTTAGTGCTGATGCAACCGCCTCGTAAAGGTGGCGGTTTGTGTGTTACACAAATAAGAAGGGGGAGAGTAACGATACAGTGAAACGAAGTGGAGGAAAAGGACTGTAAAAATAAAAAAACAAAAAACAAAATGGCTATGCTAACCGGAGCGTTTGGACCATTTGATGAAACGGCGGAGCAATGGAGTGCTTATACAGAGCGTTTCGGATTTTCCGTGACTGCAAATGGCATTAAAGATGACGTGAAAGTGGCGACGTTCCTCAGTGTGATCGGAGCAAAAACATTTGGCTTGTTACGGAGTTTGATGCACCCGGATAAGCCCGGCGCTAAGACATATGATCAGATTGTGGAAGTTTTGGAAACACATTTCGCACCCAAGCCGCTGCTGATTGCCGAGAGGTTCAGGTTTCACAAACGAAACCAAGGGGAGGGTGAGTCCATAGCCAAATATGTTGCAGTGCTAAAGAAGCTAACTGAGCATTGTGAGTTTGGTGAAACTCTAAATGACACTGTCCGTGATAGGTTTGTGTGTGGATTAAGTTGTGAAGCAACACAGAAGCACTTGCTCACGACTGACAAACTGACGCTTAAATCAGCAGTGGAGCTCGCTGTGTGTATGGAGTTAGCAGCTAAAGATGCACAGCTGTTGGGGGCTGCAACAAGAGTGCACAGGGTAGCAGCTACACCGGATACGCATGCAAGGGGCGCCAGAGAGTGTTACAGGTGTGGAAGGTCAGGTCATCAACCATCTGACTGCTGGTGTAAAGACCTGACCTGTCGGAAATGTGAAAAGAAAGGACACATTGAACGTGTGTGTAAAGGGCAAAGCAAACAATCCTACACAGAGACACACAAAAACAAACAAGGAAACACATCCAACTGGCGTTCTAAAAAGAAAAACCTACACATGGTGAAACAAGAACAGGAAGACAGTGACACAGACTCTGATGGAGAGCTGAATCTCCGTGTGTTAACAGTGAATGGAGGCTCATCAGGCTATGGAGTCACTCCACTACTAGAGGGAATACCGGTCAAACTGGAGTTGGATACGGGGGCCGCTGTCTCCTTGATTTCAGAGAAGCTATTCAAAGAAAAACTGAACCACCTATCACTGACGCCGGCCAAGCTCATCTTAAAGACCTACACTGGGGAAACAGTCCCAATGCTGGGTAAGACGAAGATCAAGGTGGAGCTTAAATGGACAAACCGTGATGCTGCCAGTTTACGTGGTCAAGGGTGACTATCCATCCCTGATGGGCAGGCCATGGTTGGAGAAAATTCATCTGGATTGGAAAAAAGTGAATGCGGTGTCAGTCGAAGAGGCGGGGCTAGCGACAGTGTTGACAAAGCATGTGGCTGTCTTTGACGGAGAATTGGGGAGTATGAAGGGGATTACGGTAAAACTCAAGGTGAAGCCTGACAGCCAGCCACGATTCCTGAAGGCCAGGAACGTTCCCTATGCCCTCAGACCAAAGGTGGAGGCTGACCTGGAGCGTCTGGTCAAGATAGGGGTCCTGGTGCCGGTTTCGCACAGTGAGTGGGCCACGCCCGTGGTACCAGTGATGAAGAGTGACGGCGCGGTTCACTTATGTGGAGATTTCAAAGTAACAGTGAATCCTGTGCTCTCAGCTGAACAGTACCCCCTCCCCATCATTGAAGATCTTTTCGCGGGTCTAGCAGGCGGTCAGAAGTTTAGCAAGATTGATCTATGCCAAGCCTACTTGCAGATGCATGTAGAAGAGGACTCACAGAAGTACCTCACCATCACCACCCACAAGGGCCTCTACAGGTACTGCCGCCTACCCTATGGTATAACGTCAGCACCAGCATTGTTTCAGCGGGCTATGGACCAGATCTTAAGCGGCATGCCAGGGGTACAATGTTATCTCGACGATATCCTTGTCACAGGAAAGGACGACAACGAGCATCTGCAGAACCTGACGAAGACACTGGGAAGACTTGAAGAATATGGCTTACGCGTTCGCAAGGACAAATGCGAATTTTTCAAGCCATCAGTGGAGTACCTAGGCCATGTCATCAACGCGGACGGCCTACACACAGCACCGTCGAAAGTGAAAGCCATTGCCGACGCTCCTGCACCTACAAATGTCGGCCAGCTGCGGTCATTCTTAGGTCTCCTGAACTATTACGGAAAGTTTATTCCACAGCTGGCATCACTGTTGAAGCCATTACATGAGTTGCTGTGTCAGGGCAAGGCCTGGGCGTGGACGAAGGAGTGCGAAGCTGCATTCAAGAAAGCCAAAGCAGCTTTGACTGACCCTAGAGTGTTGACGCACTTTGACCCGTCGTTGCAGATTCAGCTGGCCTGTGACGCGTCGCCTTATGGCATCGGCGCGGTCGTGTCCCACATCTTTCCCTCAGGCGAAGAGAAGCCGATTGCATTCGCGTCAAGGTCCCTGAGCAAGGCGGAGGTGAAATACCCACAGATCGAAAAAGAGGCTTTGGGCATCATCTTTGGAATCAAAAAGTTCCATCACTACTTGTTCGGAAGGAAATTCACCTTGCTGACGGATCATTGTCCTCTGACATCGATCTTTGGTCCACACACAGGAATACCCTCCCTGGCAGCGTGCAGGATGCAGCGCTGGGCGCTGATGTTAAGCGCTCACAATTACAACATCAAATACCGGAGGTCAGCAGCACATGGAAATGCGGACGGATTGTCAAGACTTCCGCTGCCTGTGCCCTCTGAAGGCTGTGAGCAGAAGATTTTCTACTTTGACATGGTGAGCAATGCCCCTGTCACGGCCCGGCAGGTCAAGAAAGAGACCAGAGTGGACCCTACGCTATCCAAGGTGCTGGATCGGGTGATGCGAGGAGACGGATCACGGGTGTCAGACGCACCACCTGAGCTCCTACCTTACCTGTCAAGAGGGAAGGAGTTGTCTGTCACGTCAGGATGCCTCCTTTGGGGCATGCGAGTGATCATACCACCAAAGCTGCGGAAACATGTCCTCAACAAGCTGCACTCAGGACATTGTGGTATTGTCCGGATGAAGGAGTTGGCACGAAGCTACTTCTGGTGGCCCGGTCTGGATCATGAAATTGAAGTTGAAGCGAAATCATGCCCATCATGCGAGACAACCAGGGATACGCCAAGAGCAGTGCCACTGCATCCATGGGAATGGCCGGCGACACCGTGGCAACGGATCCATCTGGACTTCGTGGGACCAGTGGAAGGAGCGATGTTCCTGGTCGCGGTGGACTCCCATTCCAAATGGCCGGAGGTTGCAGTAATGTCCACTACCACTACGGAGAAAACCATCGAGACTCTGAGAGAGATGTTCGGGCGATTTGGTCTGCCGGAGCAGATCGTAACCGACAATGGAACACAGTTCACATCCCAGGAGATGGAGGAGTTCCTCAAGAGCAATGGAATCCAGCACACGTTCCCCGTACCTTATCATCCATCCACGAATGGATTGGCGGAGAGATTTGTCAGAACGCTGAAACGCGCGTTGAAAGCGGCAAGAAGTGATGCTCCTCTAAAGCAGCGCCTGAATGCTTTCTTGCTGAAATACTGAAACACGCCTCATGCTACGACTGGTGCATCTCCTGCTTACCTACTCATGGGAAGGCAGCTACGGACACGCCTTGACCTGCTGAGGCCAACGTCCACAGAAGCAGTGGTGCACGCCAATCAGCAGGATCAAGTCAGCAGATGAGCTCAGAGGTCCAAAGAACGACACTTTGTGGTGGGGGGCAAAGTCCTCGCGCGTAACTACACCACCCCGGAGCGGTGGGTCCCAGCTACGGTCATTCAAAAGACGGGCCCCGTTTCATACCGAGTCTGCACCGGAGACGACCGAACATGGAGACGGCATGTAGACCAGTTATAGAAACATAGAAGATAGGAGCAAGAGTAGGCCATTCGGCCCCTCGAGCCTGCTCCGCCATTCAATGAGATCATGGCTGATCATCCAAATTCAGTACCCTCTCCCTGCCTTCTCCCCATATCCCTTGATCCCTTTAGCCTTAAGAAATATATCCAACTCCTTTTTGAATATATTTAATGAACTGGCCTCCACTGCCCTCTGTGGCAGAGAATTCCACAGGTTCACCACTCTCTGGGTGAAGAAATTCCTCCTCATTTCAGTCCTAAATGGCTTACCCCTTATCCTTAGACTATGACCCCTGGTTCTGGACACCCCGGCCATCAGAAACATCCTTCCTGCATCTAGTCTGTCCAGGCCTGACAGAATTTTATAGGTTTCGATGAGATCCCCTCTCAATCTTCTAAACGCCAGTGAGTATAAGCCCAATCAACACAATCTCTCCTCATACGTCATTCCTGCCATCCCAGGTGTCAGCCTGGTGAATCTTCGCTGCACTCCTTCCATGGCAAGAACGTCCTTCCTCAGGTAAGGCGACCAAAACTGCACACAATACTCAACGTGCGGTCTCACCAAGGCCCTGTACAACTGTAGCAAGACATCCTTGTTCCTGTACTCGAACCCTCTTGCCAAGACAGTCGCCACAGGTAACCCAAGAAACAGAGGATCAAGGACCTGCTGGGGGCTCCAGCAGGGACTGGTCGTCTGACCCTGAGACGGTGGCACCATCCACTCTTGTGCCATCGAGGGAGGAAGCCACGCCTGCAGGGTCACGGGAGAGCCAGCCAGAGCCTGCTCCTGAGACTAGGCGTTACCCCCAAAGAGAAAGGCAGCGTCCAGAGCGCCTTAGTTACAGTTAGTGCTAACCTGTGTGCATGGGGCAGAATAATCCCCAGGGTTAGCGGAATGTAGAGGCAGTCTACCCTCTCTTCCAAAGTTATAGTCATTTTCAGTTATTCTGTTTTGTGGACATTCTATTTTAAGGGGGAGGAAATATGTGTATTTTGAATGTGTATTAGAATTGTCCCACATGGGATACTGTCGTGGTGATTTGCAATGCACTATGGGAAATGTAGTGCATTGAGTGAAGAAGCACATTGTAAATAAAATGGCCGTTAACTAAACTCTCCACCCCGGAGTCCTTCTTAATTGTTATATAGGTAAGGGTATAAAACCCTTGAGACACAACGCGTTGGTTGAGGGATAAATATTGGTGGTTAAAACTGTTGGTTCAATGCACACAGATGGTCAAGTAGTGAATAGATGTTGGGTTGTATAGACAGAGGTGTGACGATGGATTACTCTTGAGGTGTAGCGACGTCTGTTTCGTGGGTAATCTCATGCAGTTAAGGGGAAGCAGGACAAGTGCATGAGGGAGAAAGGGATAGAAGGATATGCTGATGGGGTGAGAGGAAGTAAGGCGGGAGGAGGCTCGAGTGAAGCATAAACACCGGCACAGACCAGTTGGGCCAAATGGCCTGTTTCTGTGCTGTAAATTCTATGTGATTCTATTTAGATACAGCAGTCCATTTGCGCACAGTAAGATCCCACAAACAGCAAGTATTTGAATAACAAGACAAGCAGTATTTTTTTTTTGGTGACTTGGTGGAGGAGGAATGTTGGCCAGGGCACTGGGAAGAACTCCCTGCTTTTCTTTGAATAGTGCCGTGGCATCTTTTACCTCCACCCACGCGGGCAAATGGGGCCGTCGGTTTTAATGTGTCATCTGAAGGACGGCACCTCCGACAGTGCAGCTCTCCCTCAGTACTGCGCTGCACAGGAGTCCAGGTGATGTGCTCAGGTCCCAGAATGGCAGTCAGACGCACAGCCTTCTGACTTAAGTTAACACTGCTACTAAATGTGCCAAACTGGATCGATAGATAGAACTTTTATAAGGGTTAGCCGTGGCTCAGTGGGCAGCACCCTCGCCTCTGAGTCAAAAGGTTGTGGGTTCAAGCCCCACTCCAGAGACTGGAGCGCGAAATCTAGGCTGAGACCCCCAGTGCAGTGCTGAGGGAGAGCTGCACTGTCGGAGGTGGTCTTTCAGATGAGACATTAAAACCGAAAGCCCCACCTGCCCGTGTGAACTGAGGTCCCGTCTGCTCTCTCAGGTGGATGTAAAAGATCCCATGGCACTATTTCAAAGAAGGGCAGGGGAGTTCTCCCCGGTGTCCTTGTTTAATCCCTGCACCAACATCACTAAAACAGATCACTATCTCATTGCTGTTTGTGGGAGCTTGCTGTGCCCAAATTGGCTGCCGTGTTTCCTACATTACGACAGTGACTACACTTCAAATAGTACTTTCATTGGCTGTAAAGTGCTTTGGGACGTCCTGAGGTTGTGAAAGGCACTATAGAAATGCAAGTCTTTCCGTCCACGCAGCCTAATGGAATGTTTCCTAGGATAAGGGGTAAGCCATTTAGGACTGAGATGAGGAGGAATTTCTTCACCCAGAGAGTGGTGAACCTGTGGAATTCTCTACCACAGAAGGCAGTGGAGGCCAATTCATTAAATATATTCAAGAAGGAGTTGGATATATTTCTTGAGGCTAAAGGGATCAAGGGATATGGGGAGAAAGCAGGGACAGGGTACTGAATTTGGATGATCAGCCATGATCTCATTAAATGGCGGAACAGGCTCGAGGGGCCGAATGGCCTACTCCTGCTCCTATCTTCTATGTTTCTATGTTTGCTAAAATTGGCTGATTCTTCTAAGGGCAGGTGAGAAGAACTGGTTTGAACACGAGGAGTCCTTTTCCAACATGACTGAGGGAGTATCTCCTTGTAGAATGAACAAGGAGCAGTGTTAAGGATGTACTGTGAACTGTTCTCCGAGCTGTAATTAAGAGAACAGAGGGCGCTAATGGGATGGTGCTGAAGGTGGGTTGTGCAGAGAAGCTATGGTAAAACAAAATAAGGGTTCCTCTTAACTTTGCGACAGTAGATCTTCTCATCACTACACTCAGTCATTTGCACACTGGAAAAGTGAATGAAAATTATAAAGCGACTCTTATCTGTAATTGGCTGCATTTGGCCGCCACATGTCTGTGTCCGCCTATTTCAATTCCGTCCTAACAACAGAAAACGCTGGAAAAACTCAGCAGGCCAGGGCAGCATCCGTGGAGAGAGAAACAGAGTTAACGTTTCAGGTCGAAGACCCTTCGTCAGAACTGGAAAAAAAGCAGGAAGAGGGATAGATTTTAAAGCAAGTGGGGGCTGGAAAAAGGGGGAGGGGATGAAAGAACAAAAGGGAAGGTCAGAGATAGGATAGAAAGCCGGAGAGATTAAGAGACATTAAGAGATATTCAAGGAACAAAGGATGGCTCTAGATGAAGTGTGAATGGCCCGGGCAGAATGAAGGGCAGCTGCCCTGTGGGAGGGAAGAAAAAAGCCCAGGCGAAAGTGTGGATCAATTCCGTCCAGCTGTTTGAATACATTTCTTAGATTCCCATATCCCATTATGACACCACACTGCCAATTTTAAAGACATTTCTTAGCAGTACCCAATACATTTTAAGCAGCCTGTAGCAGTGTGGTGCCAGTCTGATCAGCAAAGTGTCTCCTCTCATTAGATTGGTCGATGAGGGCCACATATTAATTTTAATGTAACTGTAACTCCTGCTGAAAGTGCGGCACAGCACAAGATTTTAATTTCAGATCATTGGAAACCGAAGAGCTAAAATCTGTGACATCAAGATGTAACGTGGCCTGAGAGGAACAAAGGAATATGGGAACAGGAGGAGGCCATTCAGCCCCTCCAGCCCGTTCCACCATTCAATGAGATCACGGCTGATCTGTATCTTAACTCCACCTGCCCGCCTTGGTTCCGTAACCCCTTAATACCCTGGCCTAACAAAAATCTATCAATCTCAGTCTTGAAATTTCCTATTGACCCTCCTCCAGCCTCAACAGCTTTTTTTGGGGGAGAGAGTTGCAGATTTCCACCACCCTTTGTGTGAAGAAGTGCTTCCTGACATCACCCCTGAATGGCCTGGCTCTAATTTAAAAGTTATGCCCCCTTGTTCTGGACTCTGCCCACCAGAGGAAATAGTTTCCCTCTATCTACCCTCTCGAACCCTTTAAGAGAATCACAACTGGGAAAGAGGGGATTATGAGATTTAAAAACCAAACATCTCGCGCTCACTCAGTTAGTGGACCACGGTCATTCATTACCATGTTACATGGAGTGGTAGGACATTTACTGGAATGGTACCAGGGATGAGGGACTTCAGTTACTTAGAGAGATTGGAGAAGCTGGGATTGTTCTCCTTAGAGCAGGGAAGGTTAAGGGGAGATTTAATAGAGGTGTTCAAAATTATGAGGGTGTAGGAGTCGCTGGAGATCAACAGACTGCGAGACTTTCGTAGCAGCAAAGAAAAACGTGTGTTAGCTTTATTAACTCTCCGCATGGACTGAGGGACTTGGCCTCGTCGCAGGGCTATGACGTCATCACACAATCGACGACTCTTAAAGGGACCCTGCCCCGATAACCCAACCAAGTTCCGTACATAACGTGGAGCGATAACAACATTGGCTATACATAGTGAATTGTGTTACTGTCCCTATGTGGTCTCCACCACAAGGGTTTTGATAGTGTAAATAAGGAGAAACTGTTTCCACTGGCAGGAAGGTCGTGAACCCAAGGACACAGATTTAAGGTAATTGGCAAAAGAGCCAGAACTGAGATGAGGAGAATTTTTTTTTACGCAGCGAGTTGTTGTGATCTGTAACGTGCTGCCTGAAAGGGCGGTGGAAGCAGATTCAATAATAACTTTCAAAAGGGGAATTGGAAAAATACTTGAAAAGGGAGAATTTGCAGGGCTCTGGGGAAAGAGCAGAGGGAGTGGGACTAATTGGAGAGTGATGTGCCTCAATGAATCCGAGACTCGACGTTAACGGAGCAAAGCAAGGCTTTTATTAACTCAGAAAGTAATACACATTGGAGAAGTGTCTCTCATCCAGAGATCTGCTGTACTGCTGTGAGACACGCAGGGGCTTGCTTAAGTAGGGGCCAGGTATGGGCGGAGCCCTACACACAATACAATACAGGTAAGGAAATGAAACTGAAACTAAACTAAACACAGGGAATACAGTGCCTGATGAATGGCATATTTCATCACAGAGAGCTCTTTCAAAGAGCCGGCACAGGCACGATGGGCCGAATGGCCTCCTTCTCTGCTGTTTCATTCCATGACATGTGTTCATGGGGAGCAACTCGGCTCATCAGTGCAAAAGTGAGGATAGGGAGGGAACACTGAAGGTTGGGTGAAACCCATTGGTGCCCCATTCCTTCTGGTGGCCAGTTAGTCAGGCAATTATAGAATCATGGAATAGTACAGCACAGAAGGAGGCCATTCGGCCCATCGAGTCTGCGCCGGCTCTTTCGAAGAGCAATCCAGTCAGTCCCACTCCCCCGCTCTTTCCCCATATCCCTGCTATTCTTTTCTCCTCCAAGTATTTATCCAATTCCCTTTTGAAGGCTACTATTGAATCTGTATCCACCGCCCTATCAGGCAGCGCATTCCAAATTCTAACCACTCGTTACGTAAAAAAGTTTTCCCTCATGTCGCCTCTGGTTCTTTTGCCAATCATCTTAAATCTGTGCCCTCTGGTTATCGACCCTTCAGCCATTGGAAACAGTTTCTCTTTATTTACTTTACGTAAACCCTTCATGATTTTGAAACACCTCTATCAAATCTCCGATTAGCCTTCTCTGCTCCAAGGAGAACAACCCCAGCTTCTCCAGTCTATCCACGTAACTGTAATCCCTCATCCCTGGAACCATTCTAGTGCATCTCCTCTGTACCCTCTCCAAAGCCAATTGTTATGTAGTTCTGTAGGTAAACGTGGCAGCCAATTTTTGCACACAGTGAGGTCCCACAAACAGCAGAGAGATGAATGACCAGTTAATGGGGCGCCAATGGGCTTCACCCAACCTTCAGTGTTCCCTCCCTATCCTCACCTTTGCATCAATGGGCCGAGTTGCTCCTCATGAACACATGTCATGGAATGAAACAGCAGAGAAGGAGGCCATTCAGCCCATCGTGCCTGTGCCGGCTCTTTGAAAGAGCGATCCAATTAGTCCCACTCTCTCCCCAAAGCCTGGTCATTCATTTGCGATGGTGTTAGTTGAGAGAAGAATGCTGGTCAGGAAACCGAGAGAGCTCCTTACCGCTCTCAATAGTGCCGCAGGATTTATAACCAGTAGCTGAACAGGCAGACATCTCAATGTTGCTTAACAGCCACGGATTTAACTCGGAGTGGGAGCCGGGCGGGGGGTGGAAGGGTTGCTGGGGTGAATGTCAAACTCCGCCTCTCCCCGCCAGTGTGATTTTAACCCCCGGGTCTCATCTGCGTGCCCGCTGGTCAGTTGCCCGCCCGAAACCGGAGGGAATTGCCAGCTGGCTGGCGGGCGGGAGCGGAAAATTGGGCAGCGCGATGCTGTAGCGGGGAGGGGCTTGCGGCAGGGATGGGGGCGGGAGGGTGCGAGCCCAGGGCAGGAGAGGCCAAAACTTTCTTTATGCTGCTCCTCCTCCTCATGTACCTGTTTGGGCCTCTTCTGGTCCCGGCTCCTCTTCCCGTTGTCTTCACCTGGCGGGGAACTCACAACGGCTTTCTTGCTCAGGCCACCGGTCAAAATAGCAGTCATGGCTCGATGACATCATCAGACCCCGATCTGCATAATTAAAGCAGGACCTTTGCAGTCTTCAAGAGGATTCCTTCAGCCACTTGGGCACTCCCTCAGTACTGCACAGGAGCGTCAATGTAAATTATGCTCTTAATTCCCGGAGTGGGGCTTGACCCTCTGACCTGTTTACATAGAATTGCGTAGAATGTACAGCACAGAAACAGGCCATTCACCCCAACCAGTCCATGCCGGTGTTTCTGCGCCACACCAGCCTCCTCCCACCCCTTCTTCATCTCACCCTATCAGTATATCACAGAATCACACAGAATCACAGAATCTACAGTGCAGATAGAGGCCATTTCGGCCCATCGAGCCTGCACCGACACATATCCCACCCTATCCCCATAACCCCACGTATTTAATCCCCTAACACTAAGGGTCAATTTATCATAGCCAAATCAACCTAACCTGCACATCTTTGGACTGTGGGAGGAAACCGGAGCACCCGGAGGAAACCCACGCAGACACAGGGAGAATGTGCAAACTCCACACAGACAGTCGCCCAAGGCCAGATTTGAACCCGGGTCCCTGGCGCTGTGAGGCAACAGTGCTAACCACTATGCCACCGTGCCCCCCTCCTTCTATTCCTTTCTCCCTCATGTACTTATCTAGCTTCCCCTTGAGTGTATCTACGCTATTTGCCTCAACCCCTCCCTGTGGTAGTGAGTTCCACATTCTCACCATTCTCTGGGTGAAAACATTTCTCCTGAATTCCAGGTTGGATTTATTAGTGACTATCTCATTGTGATATCCGAGTGGTAAGGTCAGAAACTGAGAGAAGCGAGTTCTTAGGCAGAAAACCCAACTGTTTAATTCTACGGTGTAGCAGAGAAACATCTCTTACAGGCTGCAAGCAAAACACAGTGGCCTAGAAATTGGGTATAGCCTCGCTTGAGGCGTTAGAACTGGCGAAGCGCTAAGTTTATAGCCAGACGAAAGTTATCGCTGCCTGGCGAGATATTGGGTTGCATTGCCCCCAAAGGGTCTTGAGGCGCTAATTCAGCCGTTGCACAGTGCTCTTAAGGCGCAAAAGTTCAGGCGCTACTCAATATCGACGCGGACGGGCGCAGCGCAGGTGATATCAATTACGGGAAACCATGAGACCTCCAGGCGCCGGCCGGCTCTTAAAGGGGTGGGTCAGTCAGCCTGAGCTTCAACACCCAACGCCCTGTAGGCCTCAGATTCGGCGCTCGCCCTTGTCTGGCGGTACAAAGTTGTTCATCATGGAGAAGGTTAGACAGAGAGCAGAGCGCTTCAGCACTGAGGCTCTGGACCACTTGGTGGCTGCAGTTGAGCGCCGTCAAGAGGTCCTGTATCCGGATAATGGCAAGAGGCCGAATCAGAAGGCTTACCGACGATCTTGGAGGGAGGTTGCTGTGAGGGTCAACTCCAGCAGCATGGCAACCAGGACCCCTGTTCAGTGCAGGAAGAAATTCAACGACCTCACACGGATCGTTAGGGTGAGTGATGGTTTACCAAACTTCTGATTCCCTCCATCTGCAGCTGACTTCGGGCACCCTGCTGCAATGATGCCCCAATGGCCATCTGTCAGCATGCACCCATGGCCCTTTCTGGGCACACACATGGGCAGATGTCTCAAGGCCTCATGTAAGGGCTCCTGCACCATGGGGGGCATGCGATGATCTCTCAAGGCCTCATGTTACAGAACTTCCCCTTCTTTCCCCTGCAGTCCAAACTGGCCATGATCCGAAAGGAGCAGCGTCGAACCGGTGGCGGACCTCCACAAGTGGTCACTCTCACGGATCTGGAGGAGAGAGTGCACCAGATACTTGGAGGACGTCTGTCTGGTCCTGTGACCACTGCATCTGCCGACCCCATTACCGACACCGAGGGTAAGACTCTCACCTTTTTCACCTGTTGCCTTCCACTTGGTCCCCCCGCCAGCATGCATCCTCAGTGTGCAGCCATGTCAGAGCCTTGCCGCAATCTGGCATGCCTTTCAGCAAAGCTGTCCTTTTGCTAAAGCCACTCTTCCACCTCCTACTTTCAGATGAAGCAGCACCAACTCAGGCTCAACGCGCTGAAGCTGCCAGTGCCAGTGCCACCGGAGGCGAGGACCAGGAGGAATCCGGACCAGCCATTGCAGAATCCGGGGAGCTGACACATCTACAGACTGGGGATAGTAGTCCCCTGGAGGGGAGGGGGGGTGGCTCTGAGGATGAACCAGTTGCCGGACCAAGCGGCATGCAGCAACGCACGGGGGATAGGCAAGTTCGGCCACCGTCTCCCCGGAGGGCAAGGCAGGTCGTGATGACTGCTGCACAGAGTGCAGATGAGCTCCGTCGCCTGGCTGAGATGAGCAAACAGGCCCGGGTCAGACACACGGAGCTGATGGCTGCAGTGGAGAAGATGCCTGAGTCAATAGATTCATTGGCTAAGAGTATGTTGGACTTCGGGGCAACAATGGAAAGGACTCTCCAGGGCTTTGGCGCAACAATGGACAGGACTCTGCAGGTGTTCGGGGCAACAATGGACAGGTCTATCCAGGGCTTCGGGGCAACAATGGACAGGACTATCCAGGGCTTCGGCCCAACAATGGAGAGGACTGTCCACGGCTTTGAGTCGGCTATGGAAAGGACTGTTCAGGGCTTCGGACAATCCCTGGAAAGGTCTGTGCAGGGCTTGTCCGAGGCAGTGGAGCGGTCGGCACCTGGCTTGTCCGAAGCAATGGGAAGAACTGTCCAGGCCTTCTCCGAAGCACTGGCACCTGGCACACAGGTCCTCACTGTTGCCACGCAGTCACTTGCTGGGCTCCTCCACAGCCAGATTGACGCAACGCGATCTCTCACTGTAGCCACCCTCTCTGCATCAGTTAGGATCACCCCGGGCCCTTCCAGTCCCATACAAGGCCAGCAATCAGTGGAGCATGCGATTGTGGCGGTAGAGCCGACCCGCTCCCCTCAGATAGCCAGTGTCTCGTCCGACCATGGTGCAGGTGTCCTCTCTCGGCAGGAGACCACTGCACATGCCAGCGCTGGGACGCCTGCATTGCAGCTGCCACCACCTGCAGGCCACACTGCTTCCAGCCATGGTCCCATCAAGCATCCTGCGTCCGCACCCTCCAAGCCCAGAGGTCGGCCAGGCCGTCCCTCAGGGGCTTCTGCACTTCCAGACAGTCAGCAGGCGTCCCCCAGCCTTGAGGCCGCCACTGGGGTCCAATTACGTCGGAGCAGCAGGGAGGGAAGGGGCCGGGCGCGAAAGAGAAGTCGTTCTCCCTCAAGGGGCCAGTTGTAGAGTGAGGTGCTGAGACGTTTGTCCAAATGCAAGGACACCCTCACCTGTTGTTGGGGCAGAAATTAGGGTCGGCGGCTTTGTGCGCATGCAATGCTCCGATATCCACTTACCCGGCGCGCCGACATCTGAATTCTGGCCCGCAATGACATTCCCCTCACTGGCCCGCTTGAGGTCCTGCCGCACTGTGCGTGCGTGACCCAGTGGCGTACTTAGTGCGATGAGCCGGCTGGGATCACGTGGGCACTGGGCAACCAATGGGAGGTTGCAAAAGTTCATTCACAAGTTTGACAGTGAGAGCTGTCAAACTTATGAAAACTGCTGGCCCCAAAACACTAATTAAACCTTAAGGAAAATTAAAAAAAACATAGCAATACTTAAATGAACCATAAATAACTATGAAAAACTACTTTAAACAATCATTTTAAAATTTGAAAAAAAAAAATTATTAAAAAATGGGGGCTAAAACTAAACTTACCTTACTGTAAATTCTTTAAAAATAACAAACCTGTGGGAAAAAAAATTCTAAATTGTATTAAAGACCACTTACCTGAAAAACTAGGTACTTACGTGTGTTTTTTCTGTGTGTAAATATCGGAGGCCTTTACGCACGCGCAACTGTGAAAAAAAAAGGGAATTTCACTGCGCACGCGCTGCCTGTGCAGTCGCGCGCGCTGTGCCTCTGAACCCCTTCATTCAGAGGACTGGAAATGCCGGCGTTCCCTGCATGCGCGGGAAATGCTGAACGCCGGCATTTCCACCGGCCAGATGCGTGAGTACCCAGACCGTACTCACGCATTTGGACCCGAATTTCTGGCCCGTTATATTTGCAGAAGGTTTGTTGAGTTTTGCGGCTTTGCCGAACAGTTCACAGTTATTTTGAAAGTTATGGTTTCTGTTGACATTACGTTGTTTAGCTGTAATGAAAGACTTTTGTGCCAATAAACAGAAGTTTCAATGTGGCATGGTGCATGTGACTAGTTTCAGTGATGCTGGCATTCAGAGGCCCTCAAACATCCAAAGTGCGCATGAGTTAAGACTCTCATCATTCCGCCACAGGGGTGTCGACACGAGTCCAGATGAGCCTCTGACGCATGGCCCTTCCACTTTCAGCAGCCCTTCCATCTTCCTCCTCCTCTTTCTCCTCCTCCGCCTCCTCCTGCTCCTCCTCCTCATCCTCATCCTCCGCCTGCTCTTCCTCCTCCTCCTCCTCCTCCTCCTCCTCCGCCTCCTCCTCCTCCTCCTCCGCCTGCTCTTCCTCCTCCTCCTCCTCCTCCTCCTCCGCCTCCTCCTCCTCCACCTGCTCTTCCTCCTCCTCCTCCTCCTCCGCCTCCTCCTCCTCCTCCTCTGCCTGCTCTTCCTCCTCCTCCTCCTCCGCCTCCTCCTCCTCCTCCGCCTGCTCTTCCTCCTCCGCCTGCTCTTCCTCCTCCTCCTCCTCCTCATCCTCATACTCCTCCTCCTTCGCCTGCTCTGCTGGTCGTTGAGGGACAGCTGGAATTGGCTGTGTGTGTCGAATCGCCAAGTTGTGGAGCATGCAGCAGACGACGATGTGTCCCACTTGCTGCGGCGAGTACTGCAGGGATCCCCCCGAATCTTCCAGACATTGGAGACGGTTTTTGACAACACCAATAGTGTGCTGTTTACTGTGCCTGGTCGCCTGATGGCCGCTGCTGATCAGCTCTTCTGCTGGGGTGTCGGCCACACGGAGTGTTGTCATCAGCCATGGCCAGAGAGGATAGCCCTTGTCCCCAGTAAGCCAGCCTCGTCTTCGAGGCAGCCCCTCAAAAAGGTTACAAACTGAGGTCAGCCGCAGGATAAAGGCATCGTGGCTGCACCCTGGGAAATGCGCTGTGACTGCCATGATGATTTGGCGGTGGTCACAGACCAGCTGCATGTTGAGGGAGTGCAACCCCTTGCGGCTGCGGAAGTCCTAAGGATGATGGCATGGCGCCCTCAAAGCCAAGTGTGTGCTGTCACTCGCCCCCTGCACCATGGGGAAGTCCGCAATAGAAGCGACACCCTGCGCGCCCTCCGCCTGCTTGTGCAGGGTCCGAGGGAAGGTAATGAATTGACGCCTTCGCCTATAAAGGGCTTCTGTAACTTGCCAGATGCAACAGTGGACTGCAACCTGAGCGACAGTCGCAATGTCCCCAATGGCTGACTGAAAGGATCCGTTGGCATAAAAATGGAGGCCATCAGTCACTTTAGCCATCATGGACAGAGAGGTTCTGCACCGTTCACGCGGCTGCAGATCATGACCAAACAGGTGGCACAGATCAGTAACAATGTCCCTCCAGAATCGGAGCCTTCCTAAACACTGCTCCTCCGACATGTCAAGGCTTGTCACCTGCTGCCTAAAGACCCTCGCAGCTTCCCGTCGGATTGGCCAACCTCCATTGGCCCTCCTCCTTCTGGCCAATCCCAGCCCTCTCTCCCGCCTTCTCTCTGCCCCTTCACAGTGTTGGGCGATGAGGCCGTCGCCCTCCAAACAAGCTCTCATTCCGATGCCAGTTGGTCAAAAGGCTTTTAGGTGTAGTGCTGCAAGTGCTTCGGACAGGTTTGAAGGACCCAAGTACTGTAAAGCTACATTCCCAGAACTCCGCTCCACATTAGCTCGCCAACTCTCTCTGGCAACGATCGCAATGAGCAGGCCAAGTGGCAGAAGAATCTGCACTAAAGCTGTCCCCTTTAAATAGCGCCCCCCTACTCCGAGAAGGGCCTGTTAGCCCTCCTTCGAACTGTCACTAATAGCGCTGGGCGCTAAGGCTCCGGGCGCCACCCAATATGCGCTCAGGCGCTCCTAGAAGGCGTTGCACACTGAAATGATGTCATGAACTGCTTGCGCTCGCGGGCGCGCACAAACACTTAGCGCAGGCGCTAAATGTATAGTCAATATCTGAGTTGTCGCTATCTTCATAGCGCCCGCCCCAACATAGGGCATCGCCCCAATTCTAGGTCTCTTTAGGCGCTCAGCGCCGGCGCTACCAACCCAATTTCTAGGCCAGTATTTCTAAATGCACGATGCAAGATGGAGGAACCCCTCTGAGTCACACCCATAATGCAATGCCACATTACCATACTAACTGGTGTACCAGGACATTACCTTAAACACTGGTGAATATGATCCCTTAATCTTTGGCTCCATCTGGTGGACAACTTAAACATTACATCCCAGATTACTATATCCCCCCCCTCTTAAGTTTACATTAATTTCTTAACAACATTCTTAAAAAGTCCCATAAGGAAACTCCTTTAACGATAGTCCATACTGAATGAATCTAGCAGGTCGTTATCAATCTCTCTGGCAGCTTGCGAGACCTTGGTGAACGTCTTACAGTCAAGTCCCTGCTTGGTTGTGGTAGAGCCACCTGCTGCTCCTGAGCAGTACTCAGAGTATCTGACTCTGCTACGATGGTTTCCTCTTGACGAAGGGGTCCAGGTGGAACTGGCTCTGTTCGTGGTGTTGGTACCACCGATGCATTTGGATAACTGGGGGCCAACTTGTCCTCCGACATCTCCTCTGGAACCTCCAGTTCGATTTCCCCTTGTCTGGTCAGTATCTGATCTACATGTCTGCGTACTACCTGACCAGTTCCCACCATGACCGTATATGATACTGGACCGGTCATTGAGTCTATGATGCCAGGAATCCATTTTGGACCATAACTGAAATTTCTGGTAAGGACTGCATCTCCTTCTCCAAAACTGCGGCTCCTTGTCCTTCTGTCATGGTTCTCCTTTTGTTTGATTTGTCGGTTTTCCACCTTCCTTTTTAGATCTGGGTGAACCAGGTCAAGAGTGGAGCGTAGTCGACGTCCTAACAACAGCTCAGCAGGAGAGAGTCCTGTGGTAGATTGAAGTGTTATTCTGTAGCTGAACAGAACTTGTGACACCTTGGTTGCCAAACTCCCTTCCGCACTTTTTTTCATCATCTCCTTAAATGTTTGTACGGCTCTCTCCGCAAGTCCATTTGAAGACGGATGATATGGAGCTGAGGTCACGTGCACTATGCCATTGTTTCTCATGAACTCTTTTGTTTGGGTACTCACAAAACACGTGGCAATTTCACTTACTACGATCTCCGGTAGCCCTTGATTACTAAAACTCCTACGCAGGCAGTCTATAGTAACAGTAGATGAAGCAGAATTTACTGGATACTCATCCATCCATTTGGAATGTGCATCAATGATTATGAGGAACATCTTTCCCATGAATGGACCCGCATAATCTACATGTAATCTTCTCCATGGTCTATCCGGCCACTCCCAGGGGTGGAGAGGATCCACTGCTGGTGCCTTCCTGTGTACTTGACAAGTGCTGCATGTCTTGACTAGATTTTCTATCTCCTCATCTAGCTTTGGCCACCACAAGTAACTCCTTGCCAAGGCTTTCTTACGCAAAACTCCAGGATGACACTGATGTAGTTGCCCTAGGATAGACTGTCGTGCTGGCTGTGGAATAATCACTCGTGCTCCCCACAACACGCAACCATCCTGCACACCCAGCTCTGTCTTCCTGACACTGTAAGGTGTGAAATCAGTCCCTTCTGGATGCTGTGGCCAACCCCTCATCACATATTCTCGGACTCTAGACAGTACTGGATCTTTACCAGTCTAAGTCCTTACTTGTTCTGCGGTCACAATTGCCGTGTCCGTGTCCTCCAACATCAAAACTCTGTCCTCTGGAGCTGCACGGATAGGTGTACCTGGCAGTGGAAGACAGCTCAAGGCATCCGCATTCCCATGGTACTTGCCCGCCTTGTAAACGATGACATACTCATATGCCCTTAACGTCACTGCCCACCTCTGGATCCGGGGTGACACCATCTGTGGTACTGCTTTCATTTCATTAAAAAGAGATAGAAGAGGTTTATGATCGGTGCATATGGTGAATTTCCTGCCATATATGTACTTGTGAAACCTCTGTAACCCAAACATTACTGCTAATCCCTCTTTATCTAACTGGGAATAGTTTTTTTCCTGCTGGTGTCAGAGTTCGAGACATAAACCCTATTGGTCTTTCTGTGCCATCTTCCCAGCTGTGTGAAAGAACCGCCCCCACCCCGTAAGGTGAAGCATCACAAGAGAGAATGATGTCTTTCTCTGCATTGTAGTGAACCAGCACATCCGAGGACAGCATCAGTTTCTTGGACTGTTCAAATGAAACCCTCTGTTCCTCTTCCCACTGCCATTGTGTCTCCTTGCACAGAAGTTTGTGAAGAGGTGCTAACACTGTTGCCAAGTTTGGTAAAACTCTGTTATAATAGTTTAGCAGTCCCAGGTAAGCTTTTAACTCAGTCACATTGGTAGGAGCTGGGGCCTCCTGCAGTGCTTGTACCTTCTCCTTGATTGGATGGAGCCCGGTGGCGTCCACTCTGTGTCCCAGGAACACAGCCTCATTCCCCAGGAAAGTGCATTTACTCCTCTTGAGCCGTAACCCAGCCTTATCCAATCTTTGTAGTACCTCTCTCAGAGTGCTCAGATGCTCCTGGTCAGTTCTTCCCGTCACCAGAATGTCATCCAGATAGATTGAAACATGTGGGATCCCTTGCAGTACACCCTCGATAGTCTTCTGGAAAATAGCTGGACTAGATGAGACACCGAATGGTAAACGGTTATAGGTAAACAAACCCTTGTGTGTATTTATGGTTACATACCTCTTGGATTCCTCATGTAGTGTAATCTGAAAGTATGCATGACTCATATCCAGCTTCGTGAATTTCTTCCCTCCAGCCAGGTTCGCAAAGAGATACTCTGTTTTGGGAATAGGATACTGTTCTAGTTTAGACACCCTATTTACTGTCAATTTATAATCTCCACAGATTCTTACCGAATTCACAGAATCACAGAAATCACACAGTGCAGATAGAGGCCATTTTGGCCCATCGAGCCTGCACCGACACATATCCCACCCTATCCCCGTAACCCCACGTATTTAATCCCCCTAACGCTAAGGGTCAATTTTATCATGGCCAATCAACCTAACCCGCACATCTTTGGACTGTGGGAGGAAACCGGAGCACCCGGAGGAAACCCACGCAAACACGGGGAGAATGTGCAAACTCCACACAGACAGTCACCCGAGGCCGGATTTGAACCCGGGTCCCTGGCGCTGTGAGGCAACAGTGCTAACCACTATGCCACCGTGCAATGGGAGCTGCCCATTCTGAACATTTCACGGGTTCCAGAATGTTCTCTCACAAAAGACGGTCAAGCTCAGCCTCTACCTTCGGTTTCATGGCATAAGGCACAGGTCGTTGTTTAAAAAACCTTGGCAGTGCCTCCGTGTCTACATAAATCTTAGCTGGGGGGCCATTAAATGTGCCAAGTTCTTCCTTGAACACGTTCTCATGTTCAATCAACACTTCTTGCAAAGACAACTGTTTGCCTCTCTCTAGTTGATTTATTGCTCCCCAATCTAATTTAAGTTCTTGTATCCAGCCCCGACCTAACAAGTTTGGTCCAGAACCCGATACTACAACTACAGGTAGCTGTTCCACGGTGTCCCTGTGTTGCACAGTTACAGTAGCTGTACCCAATGTCACCACTCGTTCACCGGTATATGTTTTAAGCTGCAAAGAGCAAGACTTTAACTCTGGAACTTTTGCACGGTTCCACAATTTTGAGTACTCCTCCCTGTTCATTATGGTTACGCCGCATCCTGTATCCACTTCAAAGTTGACATTAGAGTCATTTATTGTCAGTTGCAAAGTGATAGGATCCACTTTTGGAATGTTCTCTACCATACTATGCATTATGAACATGTTGTCTTCTTTCTCAGCTTCTCCGCTGATGTGATGTGCTCCCTGTTTTTTCACTTCTCTTCCTAGGATTTTCTTTCCTCCCCCTTTTGGATTGTATTCCTCCACGGTTGCTTTTGCCCGACATGCACGTTTTATATGCCCTTTTTTTTCCCACACTTGTGGCACTTTTCCTCCAGAAACCTGCATTCCCTCGCCAGGTGATCGCCATCGCATCTATAACATGCCTTTACATGCTCACGTTGTGGTTTCTGACGCATATTTAACTTGTGCACATTAACCTTGTATTTCTTTTACATCTCGGTTCGCTGTCTCTATGGCTTGAGCAAGTTCCAACGCTTTTTCATACGTAAGCCCAGTCTGGGACAATAATCTCCTCTGCATTCAATCATCCATTATCCTGCAAACAAGCCTATCTCTCAGCATGTCTTTCAAGTTGTTGCCATAATTGCAATCATGTGCCAATTTCCTTAACACCGCTACATAATCCAATGCAGTCTCTCCCGGTTTTCTGTTCCGTGAATTAAATTTGAAACACTGTACAATCTCACTCGGTCTGGGATTGAAATGTTCCTTCAGCAAGGCCACTAATTCAGCAAATGTACTGTCTCCCGGCTTTGCAGGACTGCATAAGTTTCTCATTAAACTATATGTCTGACTTCCCACGGAAGTGAGCAAAATAGCTCTCCTTTTCCCGACATCAGCTATATCATTTGCTTCAAAGAAATGCATCAGCACCTCGCAGTACTCATTCCAGGTCTGAGTCTGAACATCAAAAGCATAGATCTTTCCTACCATAGCAGCCATGATCAGTTATTCAGTGCTCTTTTTTGGTACTTCTTCAAGATGTGATCTGTTGATCCCCGTCGCCAATATGTGATATCCGAGTGGTAAGGTCAGAAACTGAGAGAAGCGAGTTCTTAGGCAGAAAACCCAACTGTTTAATTCTACGGTGTAGCAGAGAAACATCTCTTACAGGCTGCAAGCAAAACACAGTATTTCTAACTGCACGATGCAAGATGGAGGAACCCCTCTGAGTCATACCCATAATGCAATGCCACATTACCATACTAACTGGTGTACCAGGACATTACCTTAAACACTGGTGAGTATGATCCCTTAATCTTTGGCTCCATCTGGTGGATAACTTAAACATTACATCCCAGATTACTATACTCATGTTGATGGACCGTGGCTCTGGTCTCCCCCACAAGTGGAAACATCTTCTCCACGTTTTCCCTATAGAACCCCTTCATAATCTTAAAGACCTCTATCAGCCTTCTCTTTTCCAGAGAAAAGAGCCCCAGCCTGTTCACTCTTTCCTGATAGCTAAACCCTCTCAGTCCTGTGTATTGCCCTTGTAAATAGCTTTTGCACCTTGACCAGTGCCTCTATATTCTTTTTGTAACATGGAGATCAGAACTGTGTACAGAACTCCAAGTGTGGTCGAACCAAGGTTCAATACAAGTTTAACATAACATCTCCGCTCGTCAATTCTATCCCTCTAGAAATGTGCTTTGTTTTTTTGTTGTGGCCTTATTAACCATCTGACTCAACTTGGTAAGAGTGCCCCCAACTGAGCCATATTGACAGATATACTTTCAAGTGAGGCAGTACCAATAAAGAAATAAGAATTAGGAGCAGGAGTAGCCTACTCACAACTACCACCAAGATATATGTTAAACTAGGCGACTTCCATTATGCAGCTGTACTGGAACAAATGTCTTCTTAACAAAGAAGGTTTTTTTTCGCAGGTTTGTCATTTTTTTTGTCCCTTTGAAACTAACAGCTACACAATGCCAGCCAATGATTGTATCTGTGGATTCAATAATACTGTATATATTACAATGAATAACACGTACAACTGCCTCCCTTATCACAGCAGCAGGCTCGTAGACCCATGAAAATCTGGAGCTGGATTTAGCAGCGTAAACATTGGGAATCTCTGCAGGGTGTACCGTCTATAAGATGCAATGAAACAACTCGCCAGGACTTCTTCCACAGCAAACCCGCGACCTCCACCACCTAGAAGGACAAGGGCAGCAGGTGCATGGGAACACCACCACCTCCAAGTTCCCCTCCAAGTGACACACCATCCTGACTTGGAAATATATCGGCCATTCCTGGAACTCCCCCCCTAACAGCACTGTGGGAGCACCTTCACCACACGGGCTGCAGCGGTTCAAGGTGGCGGCTCACCACCACCTTCTCAAGGGGCAATTAGGGATGGGCAATAAATGCTGGCCTTGCCAGCGACGCCCACATCCCACGAATGAATAAATAATTAACAAAAATAAACTCACGGGCACCGATCTCCTAGCGTTTCAATGACAAATGCGCCAATAAAAAAAAGTGCTTGGCCCGAATCTTGCTGGAGTGGGGCATCTCGCGGCCTGCTCCGTAAGTTAAACTTTTTCCTGCACCCTTCAGCTTGAAAAATGTTTGCACCGTAACTTGCTGGGAGCGTGAGCTGATAACGGGACGGCGAGGGCAACGGAGCATCTGGGACCTTGGTGAACAACGGGACCAACAGTCTATCTCCTCAACCAATCAGATTTAAGGATTAATAAATAAACAGAGGAACGACGGAGAAGGAAATCAGGTGAATTAGAGTCAAATCAGGTACAGAAGGTAAAATAAAGAGAGGGAAAGAAAGACCTGCATTTATATAGCGCCTTTCACGACCTCAGGATGTCCCAAAGCATTTTACAGACAATGAATTACTTTTGCAGTATAGTCACGGTTGCAATGTAGGAAAATTGGCAGCCAATTTGCACACAACAAGCACCCACAAACAGCAATGTGATAATGACCAGCTAAACTGTTTGTTTTAGTGATGTTGATTGAGGGATAAATATTGGCCAGGACTCCAGGGATAACTCCCCTGCTCTTCTTCAAAATAGTGCCGTGGGATCTTTTACATCCACCTGAGAGAGCAGACGGGGCCTCGGTTTAACATCTCATCTGAAGATGGCACCTCCGACAGTGCAGCACTCCTTCTGTACTGCACTGGGAGTGTCAGCCTAGATTTTTGTACTTAAGTCTCTGGAGTGGGACCTGAACCCACAACCTTCTGACTCAGAGGTGAGAGAGAGAGTGCTACCCACTGAGCCACGGCTGACACATTAAGGGAGAGAGAAAGAAGAGACAGAAAGAACGAGTAAGAAAATGTTTTTAATTAAAAAAAAATCTTTAAGAACAATTTACTACCTGAAGGAATGAGACTCAACAGTTTAAATTGTTCCCTTTCTGGGCCGGAGAGGTTGATAACCGGAAAGTTGAGGGCGAGATGCCGTTTGTGTGAAGCAAGCAGCGGAGCGGAGTAAAGCGACCAGCAAGCTCAGGAGATTTGCGACTCACGGCGTATCTCTTCATCCCCTGAACTAGCTTGCCGATTTGCACATTAATAACATTGTGAACCCACCATTGTGTTTCCAGGAAGATTTGAGCCCTTATATCTTGGAGGAGTAAGATTGACGCCAACACTGCCCCTGCCCAGAGGACCATTTCAAGTGTTGATTGTTCCTTGCTTGAAAATTTTTATCCTGCTTTGGAGTATAAAAGCAGGGAAGTCCTGCTACAACTGTACAGGGTATTGGTGAGACCGCACCTTGAGCACTGCATACAGTTTTGGTCTCCTTATTTAAGGAAGGATATACTTGCATTGGAGGCAGTTCAGAGACGATTCACTAGGTTAGTTCCAGAGATGAAGGGGTTGACTTTTGAGGAAAGGTTGAGCAGGCTGGGCCGATACTCATTGGAATTTAGCAGAATGAGAGGTGAACTTATCGAAACATACAAGATACTGAGGGGGCTCGACAAGGTAGATGCAGAGAGGATGTTTCCCCTCGTGGGGAAATCTAGAACGCGGGGGCACAGTTTTAGAATAAAGGGTCACCCTTTTAGAACTGAGATGAGGAGGAATTTCTTCTCTCAGAGGGTTGTAAATCTGTGGAATTCTCTGCCCCAGAGAGCTGTGGAGGCTGGGTCATTAAATACATTTAAGGTGGAGATAGACAGATTTTTGCCAGATAAGGGAGTGAAGGGTTATGGGGAGCGGGCGGGGAAGTGGCTTTGAGCCCAAGATCAGCCATGATCTTATTGAATGGCGGAGCAGGCTTGAGGGGCCAACTGGCCTATTCCTGCGACGATAGCAAAATACTGCAGACGCTGGAAATCCAAAATAACAACAGAAAATGCTGGAAAAACTCAGCAGGCCAGGCAACATCCGTGGAGAGAAATTAGAGTCAACGTTTCGGGTCTAACCCTTTTTCAAAACTGGAAAGGAAATGAAATAGATCGCAAGGCAGGGCTGGGAGAGAACAAAAGTAAAGAGACATAAAGAGGTATGGTTTTGAATACCTCTTTATGTCTCTTTACTTCTTTTGCTCCGTATCTTTTACTACAGCTTTCGGTTATCTGGAATTTTTGATGAACCGGCACCACGTCGGTCCCGTCGGTGCCGGATAAAAAAAAGTTTCCTGTAAATTTATCTGCAATTGGTAAAAAAAACACTATTTTGGTTTCTAGGGACCAATCAAAAACACCTATTTTACTGTTTCTAAGGAGATTTCTTACAAACCTCTTTCCGAGTTCTTTCAGTGGAGGTGTAGTTCCCGCCAGTTCCATAGATCAGCTGGTGCCCACCTTTCAGTAATGATGATACCTGATTCAATGCGCTTTGGGACGTCCTGCGGTTGTGAAAGGCGCTACAAGACTCCTGTGTCTTTTCAACTTCAAGCAGTTGCTGTTCCAACACCATTCATAAGCAATGCTCCCTGACATAAGAAAACTACTAGGCACTTGGTCTAAGCTTTAATCAACTGTTTTACAACATGGAGGTCGAGTTGTGTCCTTCACTAGTTCCTGTTAAAGAGTGTCCTGCGCAAGCTGGGCCCATGCCCGAGTATTTATACTCTCCCTGGACAGCGCCACCCGCAGGCCACTCAGTATTATTTCATAAGTCTTTCTTTCATGAATGACTGATTCATGTCATTCCCTTTAAGCATTGTGGCCTCGCAGCGCTCTGGAGCTGCCGTGCAGCCAGCTCACCAGCTTTTAAATGGGACAAACCGCGCAAGTGCGGTTTTTGAGTGGACCACACAGCTCTTACAGGGGCTGCTCACCCCCCCGAAAAAAGAAAGGGAACACTGTTCATTATTCCTTTCAATGTGTAGCAAAGTTCACCTGCCGTAGTTCTGCCTGCTTACACATTCTATCCAACTCATTCCGTAATTTCTGTGCTGGCTTCTTAGATTCCACAGCTCATCTGAGCTTGATATCACCTGCAAATTTGACTCATTTGCATTGGGTTTCTGAATCCAAGGCATTGATGTTAATCAGAAATAGCATCACACTGGCCTGTTGGTGTGTTTCCAATCTATTGGTGTTTGCCCACTGGGTAGTGATTCCATCATAGGTCGAAAAGGCCATCCAACAACTGAAGAACAACAAGGCCTCAGGAGCAGATGGAATCCCTGCCGAGGCACTAAAGCATGGCGGAGAAGCACTACTGGCGCGAATTCATGAACTCATTTCTCTTATCTGGAAGGAGGAGAGCATGCCAGGGGATCGCAGAGACGCTGTAATTGGGACCATCTTCAAGAAAGGTGACAAGTCCGATTGCGGTAATTACAGAGGAGTTTCCCTGCTGTCTGCCACAGGGAAAGTCATCGCAAGAATCCTCCTCAATCGCCTTCTCCCAGTGGCCGAAGAGTCACAGAGTCACAATGTGGATTCCGCCCACTAAGGGGCACAATGGACATGATCTTCACCGCGCATCAGTTACAAGAGAAATGCAGGGAACAGCACCAACCGCTGTACATGGCCTTCCTTGATCTCACAAAGGCCTTCGAAACTGTCAACCATGAGGGATTATGGAGTGTCCTCCTCAAATTCGGCTGCCCTCAAAAGTTTGTCACCATCCTCCGCCTGCTTCACGACAACATGCATGCCGTGATCCTGGCCAACGGTTCCACCACAGACCCAATTCACGTACGGACCGGGGTCAAACAAGGCTGTGTCATCGCACCAACGCTCGTCTCGATCTCACTGGCTGCAATGCTCCATCTCACCGTCAGTAAGCTCCCCGCTGGAGTGGAGCTAATTTACAGAACAAACGGGAAACTGTTCAACCTCCGTCTCCTCCAGTCCAGATCCAAGGTCGTCCCATCCTCTGTCATCAAATTACAGTATGCAGATGACGCTTGCTTCTGCGCTCACTCAGAGGTCGAACTCCAAACCATCGTCAACACCTTCACTGAAGCGTGCGAGAGCATGGGCCTTACACTAAACATCCGTAAGACAAAGGTCCTCTACCAACCTGCCCCCTCCACACAGCACTGCCCCCGATTATCAAAACCCACGACAAGGCCTTGGACAACGTGGACCACTTTCCATACCTCGGGAGCCTACTGTCAACAAGGGCAGACGTCGACGACGAAGTCCAACACCGCCTTCAGTGTGCCAGTGCAACCTTCGGTCGCCTGAGGAAGAGAGTGTTTGAAGACCAGGACCTCAAACCTGGCACTAAGCTCATGGTCTACAGGGCAGCAGTGATACCTGCCCTGCTGTATGCCTCAGAGACATGGACCATGTACAGCAGGCACCTCAAAGCACTGGAGAGGTACCACCAACGCTGCCTCCGCAAGATCCTGCAAATCCATTGGCAGGATAGGCGCACCAACGTCAGTGTTCTCGCTCAGGCCAACATCCCCAGCATCGAAGCTTTGACCATACTCAATCAGCTCCGATGAACGGGTCACATCGTCCGCATGCCCGATACGAGACTCCCAAAACAAGCGCTCTACTCGGAGCTCCGACACGGCAAGAGAGCCCCAGGTGGGCAGAGGAAACACTTCAAGGACACCCTCAAAGCCTCCTTGAAAAAGTGCAACACCCCCACCGACACTTGGGAATCCCTGGCCCAAGACCGCACAAAGTGGAGGAGAAGCATCCGGGAAGGCGCTGAACACCTCGAGTCTCTTCGCCGGGAGCAAGCGGAAGTCAAGCGCAGGCAGCGGAAGGAGCGCTCGTCAACCCAAGCACCCCACCCACCCGCCCCTTCAACCACCGTCTGCCCCACCTGTGACAGTGACTGTAGGTCCCGCATTGGACTAATCAGTCACCTGCGAACTCATTTTTAGTGTGGAAGCAAGTCATCCTCGGTTCCGAGAGACTGCCTAAGAAGAAGGAAGTGATTCCATCATAGTGATCGTCAGTGCCTCACAAATCTTACCCTGGACTCCTTTAACACTCTGGGTATAACATCAACAACTGGCATTTATAAGACCATAAGAAATAGGAGCAGGAGTCGGCCACACGGCCCCTCGAGCCCGCTCCGCCACATGGCCCCTCGAGCCTGCTCCATCACACGGCCCCTCGAGCCCGCTCTGGCACACAGCCCCTCGAGCCCGCTCCGTCACATGGCCCCTCGAGCCCGCTCCGCCACACGGCCCCTCGAGCCCGCATCGCCACACGGCCCCTCGAGCCTGCATCGCCACATGGCCCCTCGAGCCTGCTCCGCCACACGGCCCCTCGAGCCTGCTCCGTCACGCGACCCCTCGAGCCTGCTCCGCCACACGGCCCCTCGAGCCTGCTCCGTCACATGGCCCCTCGAGCCTGCTCCACCACACGGCCCCTCGAGCCTGCTCCGCCACACGGCCCCTCGAGCCTGCTCCGCCACACGGCCCCTCGAGCCTGCTCCACCATTCAATACGATCATGGCTGATCATCGATCCTCAACTCCACTTTCCTGTCTGATCCCCGTATCCCTTCATTATAGTGCCTTTAACATAGTAAAAAAGTTCCAAGGTGCTTCAGAGGAGTGTTATTAAAAAAATTTGTCACTGACCCACATAAGGAGATATTAGGACAGGTGACCAAAAGCTTGGTCAAAGGGGTAGGTTTTAAGGAGCAACTTAAAGGAGGAGAGAGAAGGCGGAGAGGTTTAGGGAGGGAATTCCAGAGCTTAGGGCCCAGGCAGCTGAAGGCACGGCCACCCAATGGTGGAGCGAAGGAAATCGGGGATGTTCAAGAGGCCAGAAATGGAGGAGCGCAGAGATCTTGGAAGGGTTGTAGGGCTTTGGAGGTTACAGAGATATAAATGCTTTCTATCCCTGGGGATTTATTCTTTTGTGGGACCATGCAGTCTGTTGGGGACTTCCATTTCATTCATACGTGAGCCATTCATTTTGCCCGTCTACTTTTGGTCATGAATTCCCTTCCCTTGTGAATACTTGGAGGAAGTAGTCATTCAGAATGTTTACTCTCCTGTGCTCGTCTCTATTTTCAGCTTGTTTGCACCTTTTTGTGGTTCTCCTCACCTCTTTTCTGATTGATTTCTTTCTGTTGAAGAACTCAGTCTAGACCTGGGGCTTATTTGGGGGTTGTGATGAACAGTGCAGCAGACAACTGAATTTTGGTGAACGAAAATAAGATCTTTATTTGAGAAAGAAAATATACAACACAATACACAACACAATAATCTTAACACTCTAAATTGGGGGGGGAACACTTCGGAATATACGAGGGAAAATAGCAATAGACAGAATACTTCACCCCTCCCAATCCCACTTTACCAGCTAAGTTGGGCTCCAGAGGACCAGGGATAATGCTCACCAAAACGACTTCTTTTGACAGTTGTAGAGGTTCGCGATTTTGGGGTTCTCTAGATGTGTCAGTTGGGGCCTGCCGTATCCCGGATGCGGTAGAGGACTTCACCTGCGTGGCTGGTCAGTCTTCGCGAGTCCGCTGATGCGGTAGGGTGCGTATTGGATCTATCAGGTGAGTACCCAATTTCTTTTGGTTAGAAGTAGGGTTTAGAGTCTTTTCAGTAAAATCTTACCCAGGGGTAAGTCAGGATAGATTGTAGGGTGGAAAAACTTGCCGATCTTCGGTTTTCTTCTGAGTTGGGTTTTGTTGGTTGTGGTGGCCCAATATTGCCCAGTTGCTGGTAATATTTGGTTGTTTGTTTCGTGGGGCCCTGGTCTGCTGCGAGGTCTCCGGCGGTGTGTTACTTCTTCGAGAGGGAGCTTCTTCTTGGACTGAACTTGGTGATTTGATTTGACATGAATGATGAAGCGAACTTCCTCCAGCACTGCTTTCTTGAACTCTTTTCTTCAACTCGACTCAACTCCTTGAACTCTCCTCTCACTCGAACCGCCGTTGACTCCTTGAACTGCCTGAACCGCTTGACCCGAACTGAACCCGAACTCCTTGAACCGAAAAAAACACACTCGTTGTAAAAGCAGGCCCTCAATTATACCGTTAATCTGCGCGCCAAATCAGTCCTGTCTCTTTATTAGTTTTGGCAGGCTCGTTAACATTGATGGGTTAAAAATTGTTTAATAGGTTTCAGGACGGTCCCATTGATCTTAATTGGTTTAAGATTGTGCGAAGTGGTTTCAGGGTGGTCCCATCGATTCTTAAGTGGTTTTAAGCGATTGTTTAACCTCTTGTTTAATTGCAGTAACATTTGTCTTTTCCTGTGGGGCCCCAAGGTTCTTTTGTTGGTTGGTGGCATGTTCTGCATTATGTATACTTTGGATGGTTCTGTAATTTTGGGCGGGAACTGCTCTTCCGTTGGTCTATTGTCATTATGTAAAATGACTGAGACAGTCCAGGTAGTCCTCAGACAGCTCGGTTAATGCCAATACCCAAAACTGTCCGTTTACAGAGGCCAATCCCAATTCCTTTGTTGCAGCCCCCTTTTTTCTTCCACAGGCTCGAACATGCTTTTAAAATAAAAACCAAAATCCTATGTCCTTGATTTTTAAATCTCCCTTTGGCCCAAATATTCTTATACCATTCTGACATGGTTTATTAACAGTCCAAAAATCCCTTCTTTAGGGTAATCTTCTTGGTTTTGGGGAATCTGTTGAATTTTGCGAATCTTACAGCCTCCGCAGTTATGTTGCTTTCCTCTTTGTCCCCCTGCTCACCTTTGTGACCTGGTACCCGTGGCTCAGTGGGCAGCACCCTCGCCTCTGAGTCAGAACGTCGTGCATTCATAGTCCCACCCTAGCGATTTGAGCACAAAAATCCATGCTGACACTCCCAGTGCGGTGCTGAGGGAGTGCTGCACTGTCGGAGGTGCCGTCTTTTGCAGGAGACGTTAAACCGAGGCCCCGTCTGCTCTCTCGGGTGGACGTAAAAGATCCTGAGGTGCTACTTTTAAGAAGGGCAGGGGGATTCTCCCCGGTGTCCTGGGGCCAATATTTATCCCTCAACCAACATCACTAAAACAGATTATCTGGTCATCATCACATTGCTGTTTGTGGGAGCTTGCTGTGCACAAATTGGCTACCGCGTTTCCTACATTACAACAGTGACTACACTTAAAAAAAAGTACTTCATTGGCTGTAAAGCATAGAAACATAGAAGATAGGAGCAGGAGTAGGCCATTCGGCCCTTCGAGCCTGCTCCACCATTCAATGAGATCATGGCTGATCATCCAAATTCAGTACCCTGTCCCTGCCTTCTCCCCATATCCCTTGATCCCTTTAGCCTTAAGAAATATATCCAACTCTTTCTTGAATATATTTAATGAACTGGCCTCCACCGCCCTCTGTGGCAGAGAATTCCACAGGTTCACCACTCTCTGGGTGAAGAAATTCCTCCTCATTTCAGTCCTAAATGGTTTACCCCTTATCCTTAGACTGTGACCCCTGGTTCTGGACTCCCCGACCATCAGAAATATCCTTCCTGCATCCAGTCTGTCCAGGCCTGACAGAATTTTATAGGTTTCGATGAGATCCCCTCTCAATCTTCTAAACTCCAGTGAGTATAAGCCCAATCGACACAATCTCTCCTCATACGTCATTCCTGCCATCCCGGGTATCAGCCTGGTGAACCTTCGTTGCACTCCTTCCATGGCAAGAACGTCCTTCCTCAGATAAGGCGACCAAAACTGCACACAATACTCAAGATGTGGTCTCACCAAGGCCCTGTACAACTGCAGCAAGACATCCTTGTTCCTGTACTCAAACCCTCGCGCTACGAAGGCCAACATACCATTTGCCTTCTTAACCGCCTGCTGCACCTGCATGCTGACCTTCAGCGATTGGTGCACAAGGACGCCCAGGTCTCTTTGCACTTCCCCTTCTCCCAATCTATTGCCATTCAGATAATAATCTGCCTTCCTGTTGAATGCCCTGAGGTTGTGAAAGGTGCTATAGAAATGCAAGTTGTTCATTCTATATTTATCCCAGTGGACCAATCCTGCGGGATCTGTATAACTACATCGGAATGTAACTACAAATAGGTTAAGCTTTGGACTATTTTATACGCAGTATAACATTTGCAGGGCTCTGGGGAAAGAGCGAGGGGGGAGTGGGATTAATTGGAGAGCGCTACCAAAGAGCCGGCACAGGCACGATGGGCCGAATGGCCTCCTCCTGCGCTGTAAGACTCTATGCTTCTCTGAAAATTGATGAAACCTAGGATAAAATACTGATGATTTGATTTGCTTCGTGTGCACTACAACAGGTGAACTGGGTCCTGACCTGAACTGTCTTAATAATCCCTTTACTGCTAACACCTAGATTTTGTTATCTGATTTCCTGTTATGTTCCAGATTCCCAGCATTTACACCTTTTGGTTTTACTCCCTTCCCCCCCCGACACACACACATAAAGAACTGACATTATTTTCATTATTATTTTTGCCTAATGATCATTTTTCGTGTGCCAGTGTGGGTCTTGCACTGAGTGGGTTTGCGTGTTGAAATCACGTACAGCCTTGCGTCCTATAGCACAGGCGGTGCTTGAACCTGTGCTCAACCAGCACAACCAACCCTCCCTCCCCCTGCTTTAAAAAAAATATATAATTTTTATTTGGACAGGAGAATGTGAATGAAATAATGTGACAGAGACAGAAGCGAGGCATCCTTGCCGTTCCTGCATCAGCGCTGATTCTGCGTCTCAGGCTCTTGCTAATCACTCCAAACCAGCAACACCAGAGCTTTTGCACGCTCTGAATTTGGGTTTATTCACTGTCTATCTGGCTCCCTGCAAATCCAACAGATATACATTTTTTTTGGACTGCAACTAAAACCGATTGGGGGCACCGAAAGGTAAAACACAAATTATTCTCTGAAACTTTCAAACGTATTTTGTGCAATTGTTGTGTGCATTATTCTTCCAAAATAGGATTTAAAAGAAAAATAACAGGTATTGTGCATAACAAAAAAAATGCGGAATACTCGCACAATATGCCTGCACGCGTGGCAGAGAATTAAAATGTGTGGGGTGGTGGGGATTGTGGAAAAAAATGTCAGCCGTCCCGCAAACAAGAGAGAGAAAGAGGATAAAAAAATATTCATGCAAGAAAAGCAAAAATGCACATTTATCCTGTGCCTGTATTTTAGATTTTGCTTCCCCCCCCCTTTCATTTTTTTTTGGAGAGAGGCTATGATGTTGCGAGGTTCCTGCACCAGGGGGCGCTGCTGAGCTGTTCGCGTGTGGAGGCTTCACATTTCAAGCAATTTCATCGCCCCCTTTGCAAGCTCCCGACTTGTTACAGTGCAACACAAACTTGTGTGCGGCTTGTTTTAAGAGAAATCCGGTTTGCAGTTAAGCAGAGTTTCCCCCCCCCCCCCCCCCCGATGAAGAGTCTTTCCTTGTGTGACACTTATTGGCTGTACAAGTGCCAGCTTTCAGCAGTTGCTACCCATAGTATTTGTCTTCCCTTTCTATAATATTGTTTTAATATATGATTTATATATATATTGCATTCCTTCATGCAGTAACATATGAAACTGCAGTAGTACAACGACAAAAGATTTGTGAAAAATTGCAGAGATCCATTTGAACGTGCTTGTTATATTTGGGTGGGAAGATTCCTCTTTTTTGCAGATTCCAGGCTCAGCATTTTCTTTGTTACAAAACACATGATTTTGTGGGGGTCTCGGCAATGTATGTTGGCGAGGTGCAATAGGCGGCGAGAAATGAAATACTTTGGTTTCCATATTTTTTTTTTAGCCCTTTGAGGGCTCTCAGTCTGATGCCAGCGTTGAAAGAAACTAGGAGGCTTTTCATTACTTTCCAACCTGCTATTGTCGAGATTGGTTTCTTTGTTCTGTGCAGTTGCCTATTTCCGATTCATAAGTGGAAATTTACTGCAAGTCATTTGAGCAGATGCAAGTTAAAAGAACAAGTATCTTCGGTAGACTAGCAGTTAACCCAATTTGCAGCGGTGAATCTGCTGCGATTTTTGCTGGTTTAAGAAAAAAAAAGAATCATTCACTTATTTAAATAATAAATCATTATTCGCAATTGTTCGAAACCGGTAGAGATCTTTCTCAAAACTATTTATTTCCTGCCTGAAACACAGAATGAGGCACTTAAGGTGGGGGAGAATATATAAGCTTTCTGTGTTAGTCAGAATTGCACAGCAGATCTGTCAGAATCTTAAATAGGAAATATTGCTTTACACCGTGCGTTTCTCCCTTCGCTTGCTTGCCTGTTCAAGAGGATGGAAAAGTAATGACTAAATTTACACTGGCAATAGTTTCTAAAGGCCTTAAGTGGAATCTGATGGTGTGCAGAGTGATGTCTTGACCTGGGTATCAGGTGTTCGGGTCCTGAGTACCGAACAACTAGCTCCATCTTGTCTGTGGGTTCTTGTTCGAGGCATGTTTCCCCTCTCCCAAAAAAACAGTGCTCCTGAAATCAATATTTCGAAGAAGAGCAGGGGAGTTCACCACCAGCCCCCCCCGCCCCCTGTCCTGGGGCCAATATTTATCCCTCCATCATCCTCACTAAAGAACAGATGATCTGGTCATGATCACATTGCTGTTTGTGGGAGCTTGCTGTGCGCAAATTGGCTGCTGCGTTTCCCACATTACAACAGTGATTACACTTCAAAAAAAAGTTCTTCATTGGCCGTAAAGCGCTTTGGGACGTCCCGAGGTCGTGGCAGGCGCGGCAGAAATGCGAGCCTTTCTTTTTCAAACAAATAAATCATTAGGCCAGGGCTCGAATTTAAAGCTGGCAGCAGGAGACAAAAATCCCAAGTTCAGCGTCTCCGCACACCGTCAGGAGCTGAGGATTTCTGTTTATGATCTTCAAAAATGTAACATCTGCAGAACTGATACTCTGTGAATTTTTTGAAAGGCGAAAGTTCCCTTAAATTAAAAGAACGTGTGAAGTTCTTTGCTGCAAATCAAAACTGATTTTCATTTTTACACTCCACGTCTGATATTCCGAGTGTCTTTTAATGCTTTTTGCACTCGAAACATAATTCCGAATTATCCGATCATTTCGAATTAAGCGACGCGACGGACCAAGTTGGACGTTAACGCTAAAAAAAAATGGAATGATCGGGTAATTTGAATTCAGCAACTTTGGAATTAAGAATAAGCTGTATCCTAGGTTCAAAAAACTGACATCGTTCGCAAAGAATTGCGGTAAAGTTTCTTTTTAATCGGGTCGTATGTCAGAGGGGGGAATGTCACAGGACGGGCATGACACTGGCAAAGGGTGGCATTCATTGCCCAGCACTGGCTGGTCTGAGAAGGCAGCAGTGGCTGTTTTCTTGATTGGTAGAAACATAGAAACATAGAAAAATAGGAGCAGGAGTCGGCCATTTGGCCCTTCGAGCCTGCACCGCCATTCAATATGATCATGGCTGATCCTCTATCTCAATACCATATTCCCACTCTCTCCCCATACCCCTTGATGCCTTTTGTGTCTAGAAATCTATCTATCTCCTTTTTTTTAATTCATTGATGGGATGTGGGCGTCGCTGGCTAGGCCTGCATTTAGTGCCCATCCCTAATTGCCCTTGAGAAGATGGTGGTGAGCCGCCTTCTTGAACCGCTGCAGTCCATATGGTGTAGGTACACCCACAATGCTGTTAGGAAGGGAGTTCCAGGATTTTGGCCCAGCGACAGTGAAGGAACGGCGATACAGGTCCAAGTCAGGATGGTGTGTGGCTTGGAGGGGAACTTGTAGGTGGTGATGTTCCCATGCGTCTGCTGCCCTTGTCCTTCTAAGTGGTCGAGGTCGCGGGTTTGGAAGGTGCTGTTGAAGAAGCCTTGGCGAGTTGCTGCAGTGCATCTTGTAGATGGTACACACTGCAGCCACAGTGCGCCGGTGGTGGAGGGAGTGAATGTTGAAGGTGGTGGATGGAGTGCCAATCAAGCGGGCTGCTTTATCCTGAATGGTGTCGAGCTTCTTGAGTGTTGTTGGAGCTGCACTCATCCAGGCAAGTGGAGAGTATTCCATCACACTCCTGACTTGTGCCTTGTAGATGGTGGAAAGGCTTTGGGGAGTCAGGAGGTGAGACACTCGCTGCAGAATTCCCAGCCTCTGGCCTGCTCTAGGAGCCATAGTATTTATATGGCTGGTCCAGTTCAGTTTAAATATATTCAGTGACTTGGCCTCCACAGCCTTCTGTGGTAGAGAATTCCACAGGTTCACCACCCTCTGAGTGAAGAAATTTCTCATCTCAGTCCTAAATGTCCTACCCCGTATCCTGAGACTGTGACCCCTCGTTCTAGACCCCCCAGCCAGGGGAAACACCCTCCCTGCATCCAGTCTGTCTAGCCAGATTGTGGAGCCAAGTGGCTTGCTCGGCCAGTTCAGAGAGGGCACTGAAAGGTCAACTGGATAGTGTGGACTGTTCACCTGTAGGCCAGACTCGGAAGGTGTGGCAGATTCCGCCCCCCGCCACCCACCCCCGGAGAACATTAGTGAACCAGTCAGATTTTTGTGACAGTCTTTCATGGTCATTGTTTCAAACGAACATAGAAACATAGAAGATAGGAGCAGGAGTAGGCCATTCGGCCCCTCGAGCCTGCTCCGCCATTCAATGAGATCATGGCTGATCATCCAAACTCCGTACCCTGTCCCTGCTTTCTCCCCATACCCCTTGATCCCTTTAGCCTTAAGAAATATATCTAACTCCTTGAATATATTTAATGAATTGGCCTCAACTGCCTTGTGTGGTAGAGAATTCCACAGGTTCACCACTCTCTGGGTGAAGAAATTCCTCCTTATCTCAGTCTTAAATGGCTTACCCCTTATCCTTAGACTGTGACCCCTGGTTCTGGACTCCCCGGCCATCGGGAACATCCTTCCTGCATCTAGTCTGCCTAGTCCTGTTAGAATTTTATAAGTTTCAATGAGATCCCCTCTCATTCTCCTAAACTCTAGCGAATATAAGCTTAATCGACCCAATCTCTCCTCATACGTCATTCCTGCCATCCCAGGTGTCAGTCTGGTGAACCTTCGCTGCACTCCCTCCATGGCAAACAACATAGGAACAGGAGGCCATTCAGCCCCTCCAGCCTGTTCTGCCATTCAGTGAGATCCCGGCTGATCTGTATCCTAACTCCATCCACCTGCCTTGGCTCCATATCCTTTTATACCCTAAAATCTATCGCTCTCAGATTTAAAACTATTAATTGAGCCCCGGCATCGACTGCTTATTGTGGGAGAGAGTTCCACACTTCCACCACCCTTTGCGTGAAGGAATGTTTCCCAACTTCTCTCCTGAATGGCCTGGCTCTGATTTTAAGGTTCTGTCCCCTTGTCCTGGACTCCCCCCACCAGCGGAAAAAGTTTCTCCCAATCAATTCCTTTCAAAATCCTAAAAATCCTCAGTCAAATCACCCCTTAGCCTTCTATATTCCAGGGAATAAGAACATAAGAACATAAGAAATAGGAGCAGGAGTAGGCCAATCGGCCCCTCGAGCCTGCTCCGCCATTCAATAAGATCATGGCTGATCTGATCCTAACCGCCAATCCACTATCACAGAACCATCTCCTGAATCTAACAGAATTAGACACACGAAATAGGAGCAGGATCAGGCTACACGGCCCCTGGGCCCGCTCCGCTACCCACAGGGCCATGACCGATCCGAACCTAGACTCATGTCCAAATTCCTGCCCGCTCCCCGTAACCTTTAATTCCCTTTACTTCTCGGAAACTGTCTATTTCTGTTCTAAATTTATGTAATGATGTAGCTTCTACAGCTTTTTGGGGCAGCATATTCCATGGACCTACCACCCTCTGAGTGAAGTAGTTCCTCCTCATCTCAGTTTTGAAAGAGCAGCCCCTTATTCTAAGACTATGCCCCCTAGTTCTAGTTTCACCCATCATCGGGAACATCTTCCCCGCATCCACCCGATCAAACCCCTTCACAATCTTATATGTTTCAATAAGATCGCCTCTCATTCTTCTGAACTCCAATGAGTAGAGTCCCAATCTACTCAAACTCTCCTCATATGTCCATCCCCTCATCCCCGGGATTAACCGAGTGAACCTTCTTTGTACTGACTCGAGAGCAAGTATGTCCTTTCTTAAGTATGGACACCAAAACTGTACGCAGTATTCCTGGTGCGGTCTCACCAATACCTTGTACAACTGAAGCAATACCTCCCTATTTTTATATTCTATCCCCCTAGCAATGAAAGCCAACATTCCATTGGCCTTCTTAATCACTTGCTGCACCTGCATACTAACCTTTTGAGTTTCGTGCACCAGGACCCCCAGATCCCTTTGTACTTCAGTACTTTCCAGTTTCTTGCCAATACAAGCCTAGTTTATGTAATCTCGCCTCATAATCTAACCCTTGGTAACATTCTGGTGAATCTGTGCTGAGCTCCTTCCAAGGCTTGTTACTGATGCCAGTCCACAGATTTATTGAACTCAATGGCCCAGAAATTCGGGTCGGGGGCTTCCCGCGGGTGCAAGCCCCCGACCTACACTTACATATCACGCTGACATTTGAAGCCTGGCCCTGCGTGGATTTCCTGTCAGTGGCCCGGTCCAGCTCCTGGCGTGCTGTGCGTGCGTGATCCAGCGGCGTACTTAGTGCGATGAGCCGGTTGGGATCACGTGAGCACTGGGCAACCAATGGGGAGTTTACAAAAGTCCATTCATGAGTTAGACATAAGACCTGTCAAACTCATGAAAAGTACGGGTGCCCAAAACAGTACTTAAACTTTAAATAAAAGTTAAAAAAACATTCCATTAATTAAATTAACTATTAATAACTTTATAAAACGAATTTAAACAATTATTCAAATTTCTGCCAAAATTTTTTTTTCAAGAAATCGGGTCCAAAAATACACTTACCTTACTGTAAATTCTTTAAAAATAATAATCCTGTGGAAAAAAAATTTCTAACTTTAATTATTAGACCACTTACCTTATAAAACTAAGTCCTTACGTCTGCTTTTTGCATTCGTAAAAAGTGGAGGTCTTCATGCACGGACAAACCTGTCAAAAAAACCGAAGTTCAACGCGTCCGCGCTGCCTGAAACGTCGCAGGCGAACCGCTTCTTAACCCCTTGGTTCAGAGGAGAGGAAATGCCGGTTTCCCGCGCATGCGCTGCGCATGCTGAAATCCGGCACTTCCAACGGGCCCACGCGTGAGTACCCCGTCCGTACTCACGCGTTGGGACCGGAATTACTGGAATGAGATAACTTGCTGTCAAAACAGACAATGCTGGAAATGCCCAGCGGGTCAGGCCGCATCTGTGGAGCAAGAAACGGTTAACGTTTCAGGTCGATGACCCTTCATCAGAAGTGGAAGAGGTTGAGAGATTTTAACAGTTTATAAGCAAGTACAGAGCCAGGGAAAAGGGGAGAGTGGAGAAAAGAACACAGGGGAGAGGTCTGCGATAGGGTGGAGGGTGTTAAGTCTGTGTGTCCCAGTTATACTTATTATAAATCACTGGACACAGACCACAAGAATAACTTTAACAGGTCTTTACTATTCGGAGGTCAGGGCTGAACTGCCCAGCAAATCCCTACACAACACTTATATACCGGTGTGGTCACCACCGGTATTACAGTATACAGCAGCCAAGAGAAAGTAGTACATCTCTTAAGGTAGTTCTCTTAAGGTGGAACAGGTTACATACACCACAATCCTCCCTTTTTAGCTTAACAGTTATATCCCCATTTAACATAACATAATAACATATATAGATATATATATATATATATATACACCTTCATGCAAAACAGTTCAAAGATTCAGTCTCTGAGGAGACCTCCTGATTCAAGTTGGATAACGCCTTTCAGGGGTCTCTGATTCTCGTTGCTGGGGTGACTCATCTAGTTGGTCTCTTATGGATTGGACATCATCATCAGGTACATTCACTTCTGAGGTAGATGCTTCAGGTTCACTAACTTCTTTCACGGTTGTCTCTGCCGTAACCATAGGTTCGACCCTTGTTCTCGATTCTACCAGTTGGTCAGCATGACGCCGTATTACATTTTCACCAATATCTACCGTGTACATCAGGGGTCCTTGTCTGGCCCGAATTGTTCCAGATTGCCATTTCTCGTTTTTATAGTCCCGGGCTAACACTGGTTGTCCTATTTCGAAACTCCGAGTGGTCTTGTTATTTATATGCTGGAACTGTTTGTTTTCAACTTCCCTCCGCACATTTGGTTTTAACAAGTCCAACCTGGACCGCAACCTCCTGTTATAGAACATCATGGCAGGACTTTGGTTTGTCACTGCATGAGTGGCGTTTCGATATGCCAGTAGGAATTTGTCCACCTTGTGTTGTAGTGGAATCTGATCTTCGCTCATGGCCTTTATTGCTTTTTTGAACGTTTGTACAAATCTCTCGGCCAACCCGTTTGTAGCCGGATGATATGGGGCAGAGGTATAATGTTTCACCCCATTCTTCTTCATGAATTTCTGGAATTCTTCTGACATGAACTGCGGTCCGTTGTCTGAACATATTTGTTCTGGCAATCCATTTCTTGCAAATATTGTTCTTAGCACCGCGATCGTCTTTTCCGAGGTAGTGGTAGTCATCTTAATCACTTCTGGCCATTTAGAATGTGCGTCCACTGCAATTAAAAACATGGAGTCCATGAATGGACCAGCAAAGTCAATATGTACACGTTGCCATGGGGTTGAAGGCCATTCCCATGGATGCAGCGGTGCAATCGGAGGTGCATTTTGCACTTTTTGGCACCCTGAGCAGCTTTTCGTCAGAACCTCTGTCTGTTGGTCGATACCCAGCCACCACACATAAGCCCTAGCAAGGCTTTTCATCTTGACTCCCCCCAGATGACCTTCATGCAGTTCCTTTAGAACTCTCTCTCTTAACTTAGGAGGAATAATCACCCTTGTTCCATACACCAATGTTCCTTGACAGACGGACAGCTGTTCTCGTCTTGCTGAGAATGCCGGTAACAGTGGATCACCATGTGCTGGCCATCCCTTCACTGTCACTTCGTAGACCCGGGACAGTGTCGGGTCGTTCCTGGTTTCTCTTTCAATACTTGCATTGGTGACTGGTAAACATTCGATGATGGTCGAGTGAAATAACTCAACAGGGTCAACCGTCGGTGCCTCCTCCTTTGTAGGTAGTGGCAGGCGCGACAGCCCATCAGCATTACCATGCTGCTTTGTACCTTTGAATTCGATCTGATATTGATGTGCCCCTAGGAAAAGGGACCATCTCTGGAGTCTCTGTGCTGTCATCACCGAAACACCCTTCTTAGGGTTAAAAATGGATACCAACGGCTGGTGGTCTGTCAGAAGTGTAAACTTTTGGCCCTGCAGGTAATGATTAAACTTCTTTACTCCCCACACAAGGCTGAGAGCCTCCCTATCTATCTGAGCATAGTTGTGCTCAGCGGAGGTCAATGATCTGGATGCGAACGCAACTGGCCTCTCCAGGCCATTTGGCAACTTGTGTGAGAGTACTACCCCAATACCATATGGAGAAGCATCACAAGCCAAACGAATAGGCAGCGTTGGGTTGAAGTGAGCCAACATTTCCTCTGAGGTGATCAATGCCTTGCTTTTGCGAAAGGCCCTCTTACAGTCCTCGCTCCACTTCCATGGTACTCCCTTCTGCAAAAGAGCATTCAGCGGGTGGAGCACCGTGGATAAATTTGGCAGAAACTTATGGTAATAGTTAATCAACCCTAGGAACGACCTCAACTGGGATACATTATCTGGAGCGGGAGCCTTCACAACAGCTTCGGTCTTGTCAGGAGACTTATGAAGCCCCTCCTGGTCAATGACATGACCACAGTACGAGATCCGCTTCTGAAAGAACTCACATTTCTGGCGATTAACTCGAAGTCCATATTCTTTCAATCTGGTGAGCACCAGTTCCAAATTTGCAAGGTGTTCCTCGTCATCATCTCCTGTAATCAGAATATCGTCCAGGTAACATTGTGTGCCTGGAATTCCCTGTAATACCTGCTCCATGACCCTCTGCCAAATTGCTGGAGCCGATGCCACTCCAAAAACCAGTCTATTATACCGGTACAAGCCTCTATGCGTGTTGATCGTGAGATACTGGCGTGACTCTTCCTCAACTTCCATCTGTAAGTACGCCTGCGCCAGGTCTATCTTGGTGAAGTGTTTCCCGCCAGACAACGAAGCGAAGATATCCTCAATCCGCGGAAGCGGATACTGCACCGTGTGAAGCACCGGATTAACAGCGATCTTGAAATCTCCACAGATGCGAACCTTCCCCGGTTCCCCCGGCTTGTTGCTCGATGAACGCTTCATGACGGGGACAATGGGCGTGGCCCACTCACTCCAGTCTACCTTAGACAGTACTCCTGAATGTTCTAGCCCTTCCAGCTCAGCTTCCACAGCAGGTCGTATCGCATAAGGTACCGGTCTGGCTTTGAAAAATTTCGGGTTTGCATGTTCTTCAACCTTGATGTTTGCTGTAATTCCTCTCAGTGTTCCCAGTCCCTGTTGGAACACCTCTTTAGCATCGTCCAATATTCTGGACAATCGTTTAGGTTTGACATCTTTTTTACCGGAATCTACCGTTAGTGCTTTTAAGGAATGCCAGTCCATATTTATTTTCCTAATCCACTCCCATCCCAGTAGTGGTGGACCTCCCTCAGGTAGCACATATAAGTCCATTCCTCGGCTTTCTTTGCCCTTGTGGACCACCTTTACCTCTATCTTCCCGATGGGGTATACTCTTTGTCCCGTGTATGTTTTCAATACAATCTCCGTATCCCGTAGGGGAATATATGGGAATAACCTTTTGTAATCTTGCTTCTTCATGACCGTCAATGCCGATCCAGTGTCTAATTCTATCTTCACTTGGACTCCTGCTATCTGAAGTGTGACCCAGATTGTTTGGAGGTCTGCTTCATTACCAACATTGTGTACTCTTAGACTACCCAGTTCATTACTGCTGGAGTCTGAATTTGACTTCTGTTCGTTCGAACTGTTCTCTGTCACCTTGTGTACCTTTCTGTACTTTTCCTGCGGTGACTTTTTGTTGCTGGTCTTCTTTCCTGACCGGCATACTTTAGCTATGTGACCAAGCTTGCCACATTTTCTGCATTCCTGATTTTTGAACCAGCACTGGTTCTGATCATGCGTTGTCTTTCCACAACGATAACATTTTACTGTACCCAAGACCATTTGATTGGTGCTGAGTTCCGGTGACCGTAGCTGCATTTCCGCAGTGCCTCTCGCTGCGGCTTCGTGCGATGCTGCAATAGTGACAGCTTTATCAAGCGTAAGATCATTCTCCTCAAGCAGTCGCTTTTGTGTTCCTTCTTTTAACAATCCACACACAAATTTATCTCTCAGCGCATCTGCTAGTCCTGTTCCAAACTGACAGTACTTTGATAGCTTACGCAGTTCAATTAAAAATTCAGCGTTGCTTTCGTCTTTCAGCTGCGTTCTTCTGTAAAATTTAAATCGTTCCGCTATCATCAGCGGCATGGGGTTTAAATGATTTTTCAGGACAGTAACAATATTCGCGAAAGTCTGATCCGCCGGTTTATCTGGTGACAGAAGGTGCTTCAATAGCCCGTATGTCTTCGCACCCATTGAGCTTAATAAGGTTAGTGCTTTCTCATCATCTGGTACCTTATTTGCTTTACAATTAACTTCCATGCGTTCTACATACGTGGTCCAATCTTCGATATCGCTGTCAAAGGTATTAATGTTCCCATGTTTAGGCATCCTTGCAAGTTTTTAAATTTTTCTTTTTCTCAAAATGGCGGCTTCCCGCGCTTGTCTTCTTCCCCCGCTGGCTGCAATGGCGATTGCCGTGCTGCTGCCGTTCTCGCCTCCCCAGCGGTTCTCAATTCCCCGACGCTGTTTTTACTCCCCCGCGGTTCCCGTGGGCATTCACGCTTCCCCTGCTGTTGCGCCTCTCAGTCCCGCATGCAGCCCGGTCCTTTACACCGGCTGCGTTTGAGTTCTCCGCGGCTCTCGTGCCTTAAGCTGCCCCAGTCGCTGCGCCTCTCGGCCTCGATTGCAGCCCAGCCCTTTTCACCGGCCGTGGTCGAGTTCTCCGCCCTTTTTCCTCCGTTTTCCCTCCCCCACTCCACAGTCAACGCGGCCGACTTTCTCCTCGTGTCGCTGATCGGCTTACCCACCACCGTGGTAGAAGGGATGATCACTGCCTGTCGCTGATGGAGGGCTTCGTGGTCAGAATTTTTCTTTTTAACCCGGGTTCTCGATGCCTCCCGTGCGATGGTGCTCAGCAGGATGATGAGGGCGGATGCCTCTTCTCGACGCCCGTTCTGAGGACGAAGCTGCCTTGGATGTAAAACTGCCGCAGGGTAAGATCGGACTCGTCACCACTGTTAAGTCTGTGTGTCCCAGTTATGCTTATTATAAATCACTGGACACAGACCACAAGAATAACTTTAACAGGTCTTTACTATTCAGAGGTCAGGGCTGAACTGCCCAGCAAATCCCTACACAACACTTATATACCGGTGTGGTCACCACCGGTATTACAGTATACAGCAGCCAAGAGAAAGTAGTACATCTCTTAAGGTAGTTCTCTTAAGGTGGAACAGGTTACATACACCACAGAGGGCAGGAGTGATTCAATGACAAAAAGGGACGATGGTGTGAGGCAAAGTGAGGTGACAATGTGACAAATAAAGAAACAGAAACAAAAAGCGGAATACTGCGGACGCTGGAAATTGGAAATAAAAACCGAAAATGCTGGAATCACTCAGCAGGTCAGGCAGCCTCTGTGGAGAGAGAGACAGAGTTAACGTTTCAGGTCGATGACCTTTTATAGAATCAATGGGAACTTACAGCACAGAAAGAGGCCATTTGGCCCGTCGTGCCTGTGCCGGCTCTTTGAAAGATCAGTGGTGCTCAGTTCCACATCGACACTCTTCGTCCGTAACCCTGTGAGTTCCTCATCCTCCAGTACCGTCCAACTCCCTTTTCAAATTATTGATGGAATCAGCTTCCTCCACCTCTTCAGGTCGAGCGTTCCAGATCCCGACAACTCTCCGAGTGGAAAACATTCTCCTCATCTCCCCTCTAGAAGCAAAGGATGGGTCCAGAGAAGGTGTTAACGGTTACCACAGAATCGCGGAGGGGGAGGGGAAGCATGGAACATCAGGGAAGGCGGAGAGGGTTGCCGTGGCTCGGGAATGCGGCGGACGATAGGTGGGTAGACCCCAGGGGTTGCGGACCACCCCGCCAGCCGTGTACTGATAGGGACCCCCACCCCAAGCACCAGCCACACCTCCCCTGTGCTCGCCACAGTGGAAATTGAACTTATGACCTGCGGGCTGCTAGATCTTATCTGAGGAAGGATGTTCTTGCCATGGAGGGAGTGCAGCGACGATTCACCAGACTGATACCTGGGATGGCAGGAATGACGTATGAGGAGAGATTGGGTCGATTGGGCTTATACTCGCTGGAGTTTAGAAGAATGAGAGGGGATCTCATTGAAACTTATAAAATTCTAACAGGACTAGACAGACTAGATGCAGGAAGGATGTTCCCGATGGCCGGGGGAGTCCAGAACCAGGGGTCACAGTCTAAGGATAAGGGGTAAGGCATTTAGGACAGAGATGAGGAGGAATTTCTTCACCCAGAGAGTGGTGAGCCTGTGGAATTCTCTACCACAGAAGGCAGTTGAGGCCAATTCATTAAATATATTCAAGAAGGAGTTGGATATATTTCTTAAGGCTAAAGGGATCAAGGGATATGGGGAGAAGGCAGGACCGGGTACTGAATTTGGATGATCAGCCATGATCGCATTGAATGGCGGAGCAGGCTCGAGGGGCCGAATGGCCTACTCCTGCTCCTATCTTCTATGTTTCCATCTATGTAGATGTTAAGGTAGGGACTATTACCTGAAGCAATGTTTGGATTACCAGCACATTAGAGTGTAAAACAGCTTGCAGCATCTGTTACCGAGGCAGTTTCTTATCCAGGGCGACAACTGAGTTTTATTAATCTTACTAATACTTGCCTTAGGGGAGGTGCAACAAAGGTTCACCAGACTGATTCCTGGGATGGGGGGTTTGTCCTATGAGGAGAGATTGAGTAGACTAGGCCTATAATCCCTGGAGTTTCGAAGAATGAGAGGTGATCTCATTGAAATGTATGAAATTCTTAAGGTGCTTGACAGGGTAGATGCTGAGAGGCTGTTTCCCCCTGGCTGGGGAGTCTAGAACCAGGGGTCACAGTCTCAGAATAAGGGGTCGGCCATTTAGGACTGAGATGAGGAGAAATTTCTTCACTCGGGGTTGTGAATCTTTGGAATTCTCTGCCCCAGAGGGCTGTGGAGGCTCAGTCGATGAATATATTCAAGGCTGAGATAGATTTTTGGAAATAACAACACAAAACGCTGGAAAAACTCAGCAGGCCAGGCAACATCTGTGAGAGAGAAACAGAGTTAAAGTTTCAGGTCGAAACCCTTCTTCAGAACTGAGAAAAAAGCAGGAAATGAAACAGATTAAAAGGCCAGTTTGGGGGCCGGGAAATGGGGGAGGGGATGAAAGAACAAAGGGGAGGTCTGAGAGGTGAAGAGACATTAAGAGATATTCAAGGCGAGACGAGATGGTAATAGGACAGGTAAAGAGACAAAGGATGGCTCTAGATGAAGTGTGAAATGCGCTGGCAGAGTGAGAGACAGCTGCGACATGGGAGAGAGAAAAAGGAAAAGGCACAAACCAAAAGTGTGGATAAAAAATATATAAAAATGTAATCGGGGCCGAGGTTATGAGCTGAAATTGTTGAACTCGATATTGAGTCCGGAAGGCTATAAAATGCCTAATCGGAAGATGAGGTGCTGTTCCTCGAGCTTACGCTGAGCTTCCGTGGAACAATGCAAGAGGCCGCAGACAGTGAGGTCTGAGTGGGAATGGGGCGGTGAATTAAAGTGACAGGCGACCGGAAGCTCAGGGTCACCCTTACGGACTGAACGGAGGTGTTCCGCAAAGCGGTCACCCAATCTGCGTTTGGTCTCCCCAATGTAGAGGAGACCACATCGTGAGCAGCGAATACAGTATACTAGATTGCAAGAAGTACAAGTAAATCGCTGTTTCACCTGGAAGGGGTGTTTGGGGCCCTGGACAGTGGGAAGGGGGGAGGTATATGGGCAGGTGTTGCATCTCCTGCGCTTGCATGGGAAGGTGCCAGGTGAAGGAGAAGGGGTGCTGGGGGTGATAGAGGAGTGGACCAGGGTGTCTCGGAGGGAGCGGTCCCTGCGGAATGCTGAAAGGGGAGGGGCGGGGAAGATGCGTTTGGTGGTGGGATTTTTGGATATTAAGGGCATTAAGGGATATGGGGATGGTGCGGGAAGGTGGAGTTGAGGTAGAAAATCAGCCATGATCTCATTGAATGGCGGAGCAGGCTCGAGGGGCCAAATGGCCGACTCCTGCTCCTATTTCTTATGTTCTTATCTTGTCAGAAGGAGTGAGATGCAGTGAGGGGACGAGGAGTAAGTTCCTTTTTGCATGGGTGCGGACTTAATCGTTTAACTTTGACTAACCAGGGAGGTGGGGGAGAGGGAAAAGCGATTTAAAAAGAAACACAATCTTCTGAAGGATTTTGCAGCCTTTTATTAAAATGCAGGTGCCAGCGTGGTTCAGTGGGTAGCACTCTCGCCTCCAAGTCAGAAGGTCGTGGGTTCAAATCCCACTCCAGGAGACTGAGCACAAAAATCTAGGCTGATCCTCCCAGTGCAGTGCTGAGGGAGTGCTGCACTGTCGGAGGTGCCGTCTTCCAAATGAGATGTTAAACTGAGGCCCCGTCTGCTCTCGCAGGTGGATGTAAAAGATCCCACGGCCACTATTTGAAGAAGAGCAGGGGGAGTTCTCCCCGGGGTTCTGAGAGGAGCTGTCTGATGTAAGAAAACTACTAGGCACTTGGTCTAAGCGTTAAACAAAGCTTTAATCAACTGTTTTACAACATGGAGGTCTAGTTGTGTCCTTCACTAGTTCCTGTTAAGAATGTCCTGCGCAAGCTGGGCCCGTGCCCGAGTATTTATACTCTCCCTGGACAGCGCCACCCGTAGGCCGCTCAGTATTATTTCATGAGTCTTTCTTTCATGAATGACTGATTCATGTCACTGTCTATGTGAGGAGGCTGACGTCCTACATTGTGTAGATTGTACATTCTGCAGTCACTATGTGCACCAATGGCGGAGGGGGTGGATTTTGAGTCCATAGAAACATAGAAACATGGAAGATAGGAGCAGGAGTAGGCCATTCGGCCCCTCGAGCCTGCTCCGCCATTCAATGCGATCATGGCTGATCATCCAAATTCAGTACCCTGTCCCTGCTTTCTCCCCATATCCCTTGATCCCTTTAGCCTTAAGAAATATATCCAACTCCTTCTTGAATATATTTAATGTATTGGCCTCTACTGCCTTCTGTGGTAGAGAATTCCACAGGTTCACCACTCTCTGGGTGAAGAAATTCCTCCTCATTTCTGTCCTAAATGGCTTACCCCTTATCCTTAAACTGTGCCCCCTGTCCAGAGACAGACCTTAGCGGCACACTATGTTACAGCTTGCCATAAACAGAGGGACAACCACTAAATATAAGAAAAGAGTATATACAAATTATATGAATGTATATTTATACACTCAGGGATATATCTGTTTATACACTGTATGGATAGATCTGTATTTTTGTGTACAACCATGAATGTTTTTCGATGCTTTGGCAACATAAGATGTACCTTGTCATGCCAATAAAGCGATTTGAATTGAATTGACAGAGGCACCAATCCAGCAAGCTACTTCATCCGATAGCAAAATACTGTGGATGCTGGAAATCCAAAATAACAACAGGAAACGCTGGAAAAACTCAGCAGGCCAGGCAGTATCGGTGGAGAGAGAAACAGTTAATGTTTCAGGTCGATGACCTTTCGTCAGAACTGGAAAAAAAAGCAGGAAATGGAAAGCAGGTTTAGGGGCTGGGAAAAGGGGGAGGCGATGAAAGAACAAAAGGGAAGGTCAGTGATAGGATAGAAAGCAGGAGAGATTAAGAGACATTGAGAGACATTAAGAGATATTCAAGGTGAGAGGAGGTGGTAATGGGACAGGTTAAGGAACAAAGGATGGCTCTAGATGGGGTGTGAATTGCACTGGCAGAATGAAGGACAGCAGAAGAGAGGGAAGGAAAAACAAAAAGTGTGGATAAAAAAAAAGAAAATAAATAAATGTGATAGGGGCCGAGGTTATGATCTGAAATTGTTGAACTCGATGTTGAATCCAGAGGGCAAGCTACTTCATCCTGCTTGGACCCTGTACTTGAGTTGTTGTGGCATGAGGTTTGTAAATGGTGGGTAGGCTTTGACGGAGGTGAGCCTCTCATTGCAAAGTGACCCTGCTTCTGGTCAATGGTGACCCTCCCGCCCCCCCCCCCACTCCCCCAGGACTAGGTGGTGGTGGACTAGGTGACAGTGGTGCAGTTGAAGGTCAAGGGGAGATGGCTGGACTTTCTTTTATTCAAGGTGGTCATTGCTGGCACATTACTGTACATGGATGTTATTCAGCTCCTGCTGTAGGCTGGCATGGGCTGCTTCATTATTGCAGGAGCTGCGAATGGCGCTGAACACTGTGGAGTTGACAACAGATTCACCAGGCTGATACCTGGGATGGCAGGAATGACGTATGAGGAGAGATTGGGTCGATTGGGCTTATACTCGCTGGAGTTTAGAAGAATGAGAGGGGATCTCATTGAAACTTATAAAATTCTAACAGGACTAGACAGACTAGATGCAGGAAGGATGTTCCCGATGGCGGGGGAGTCCAGAACCAGGGGTCACAGTCTAAGAATAAGGGGTAAGCCATTTATGACTGAGATGAGGAGGAATTTCTTCACCCAGAGAGTGGTGAACCTGTGGAATTCTCTACCACTGAAGGTAGTTGAGGCCAATTCATTAAGTATATTCAAGAAGGAGTTGGATATATTTCTTAAGGCTAAAGGGATCAAGGGATATGGAGAGAAGGCAGGGACGGGGTACTGAATTTGGATGATCAGCCATGATCTCGTTGAATGGCGGAGCAGGCTCGAGGGGCCGAATGGCCTACTCCTGCTCCTATCTTCTATGTTTCTATGTTTCTATGTTTCTGTGTTCTAATGATGGAGCGAAGACCAATGATAAAGCAGCTGAAGATGGTTGAGCAGAGGACTCTTCCCTGAAGCACTCCTGCAGTGACGCCCTTGGGCTGTGGTGACTGGTCTCCCACCACCATAACCATCTTTCTTTGTGTCAAGTATGACGAGCCACTGGAGGATTTTCTCCCTGGAAACCCATTGACTTGGGTTTTGCTCGGGCTCCTTGGCGACATACTCACTTTGTCATTTCTGAGCTGCCTCCTCAGGATCCACTGCCCCTCCCATTTTGGTACCAACTTCCAATCTGACCATTGGTAATGAGTTTCTGAGTCCCCAGAGCACCTTGCTTAATACTCCTCCCCTCCCCACCACCCCACTCTGCTATAATTGATCTAACAAATATGCATATCAATGGTAGATGGCAAATGGGGTTGAACTAAGTTGAAAATTATTATTTTGACCATATAAATGGGCACCCAAGTTTTAACCTTGGTAACCAAATCCGGTCCAAATCTATATGTGGAGGGCAAAGACCTCTCACATCACTAGCAATGAAGGAGCACTTTCTGATGGTGTTAGGCGAGGAGTATAGTTGAGTTTTAAGGATAACTGATAGAATACTCGGTGTCAAAATGCTTCGATTTAGTGCGGCAATGAATTTGAACTTTACACACTTTCAACAGGGGAATAAGGTGGAATGTTCACACGGCTTACTTTTACCAAGCAGGCGTATTAGCCGTCAACAGCCAGCAAGTGTCGGGCCAGAGAATTTCTTGACCATAAGATTCATAGAATCATAGAATGATACAGCACAGAAGGAGACCATTCGGCCCATCATGCCTGTGCCGGCTCTGTGAAAGATTCTCTCCAATTAGTCCCACTCCCCCCTGCTCTTCCCCCAGAGCCCTGCAAATTTTTTCTTTTCAAGTATTTCTCCAATTCCCCTTTTGAAAGTTACTATTGAATCTGCTTCCACCGCTCTTTCAGGCAGCGCATTCCAGATCACAACAACTCGCTGCGTACATTTTTTTTCTCCTCATGTCGCCTCTGATTCTTTTGCCAATTACCTTCAATCTGTGTCCTCTGGTTACCGACCCTCCTGCCAAGTGGAAATAGTTTTTCCTTATTTACTCTGTCAAAACCCTTCAAGATTTTGAATGCCTTTATTAAATCTCCCCGTAACCATCTCTGCTCTAAGGAAAACAACCCCAGCTTCTCCAGTCTCTCCACAAAAACTGAAGTCCCTCATCCCTGGTACCATTCTAGTAAATCTCCCCTGCACCCTGCCTTGACATCTTTCCTAAAGTGTGGATTCTAGAATTGGCTACGATACTCCAGATGGGGCCTAACCAGTGTTTTATAAAGGTTTAACATAACATCTTACTTTTGTACTCCATGCCTCTATTTATAAAGCCCAAGATCCCGTGTGCTTTTTTAACACTCTTCTCAACTTGTCCTGCCACCTTCAAAGATTAGTGTACCTACACCCCCAGGTCTCGCTGTTCTTGCACCCCCTTTAAAATTGTACCATTTAGTTTATATTGCCTCTCCTCATTCTTCCTACCAAAATGTATCACTTTACACTTCTCTGTGTTAAATTTCAGTTGCCATGTGTCTGTCCATTTCATAAGAACATAAGAACATAAGAAATAGGAGCAGGAGCAGGTCATTTGGCCCCTCGAGCCTGCTCCGCCATTCAATAAGATCATGGCTGATCTGATCTTGGCCTCAACTCCACTTCCCTGCCTGCTCCCCATAACCCTCGACTCCCTTATCGTTCAAAAATCTGTCTATCTCCACCTTAAATATATTCAATATTTCACCAGTCTGTCTATATCCTCCTAAAGCCTGTTATTGTCCTCCTCGCTGTTTACTACATTTCTCAGTTTTGTGTCATCTGCGGACTTTGAAATTTTGCCCTGAAAACCCAAGGCAAGCTCATTAATATAGATCAAAAAGAGCAGTGGTCCTAATGCTGACCCTTGGGAAACAACACTTCCCTCCAGTTTGAAAAACAACCATTTACCACTCCGCTCTGCTTTCCTGTCCCTTAGCCAATTTCGTATCCACTGCCCCTTTAACCCCAGAAGGCTTCTGTTTCCTTTACAGATGGACAGTGACTCGGTTTAAGTAATGGGTTCACCCTCGGTTCGTCAGTGTCTTAAGCGTCTTGTTGCTGCTCTGGATATTAGGCGTTGATTAGTTTGAGAAAGCTTTCAGAGGAGAATGTTTTGTCACTTGACGTCAATGGATGGAACATTGGATCAATCTGATTTCCCAATACGACTCATTAACTGTAACAGAGAGTAATGCAACTTCTACCAGCGCATTGATTTGAGTTAGTTAGCAGTGATTCCGTTTGATTGCCTAGATGTTACTTCAGTTAGAATCTGCTCAGTTGTCAGTGTAAACACAGATCAAAATGATAGCATCTCCATTTGGACATTAGTATTGTTGTGTACTGAATTTTATAAGGTTATTTATGAGAGGGGATCTGTGAGGATGTTGCCGGGACTGGAGAATTTTAACTATGAGGAAAGATTGGAGAGGCTGGGGTTGTTTTCTTTGGAACAGAGGGGGCTGAGGGGAGATTTAATTGAGGTGTATAAAATCATGAGGGGCTTAGATAGAGTGGATAGGATGGACCTATTTCCCTCAGCAGAGAGGGTCAATAACCAGGGGGCAGAGATTTAAAGTAATTGGTCGGAGGTTTAGAGGGGAGTTGAGGATTTTTTTTCACCTAGAGGGTGCTGGGGGTCTGGTAGAGGCAGAAACCCTCATCACATTTAAAAAGTACCTGGCTGTGCACTTGAAGTGCTGTAACCTACAGGGCTACGGACCAAGAGCTGGAAAGTGGGATTAGGCAGGCTAGCTCTTTTTCGGCCGGTACAGATACGATGGGCCGAATGGCCTCCTTCTGTGCCATAAATTTCTATGATTCTATTTAACGATGGTGTCACGGAAATAATGGTAGGTCTAACATTCTCTTTCGAGAACAGGGAAGGCTAAGAGGAGATCTGAGGAGAGGTGTTCAGACATCTGAGCGGTTTTGATAAGGTAAACAGGAATAAACTTTTTTTTCCCACTGGTCAATGAGTTGGTAACTAGAGGTCATGAATTTAAGATCACCACCCAAAGATTAGAACATAAGAACATAAGACGTAGGAGCAGGAGTCGGCCATATGGCCCCTCGAGCCTGCTCCGCCATTCATAGAAACATAGAAACATAGAAGATAGGAGCAGGAGTAGGCCATTCGGCCCCTTGAGCCTGCTCCACCATTCAATGAGATCGTGGCTGATCATCCAAACTCAGTACCCTGTCCCTGCCTTCTCCCCAGATCCCTTGATCCCTTTAGCCTTAAGAAATATATCTAACTCCTTCTTGAATATATTTAATGAATTGGCCTCAACTGCCTTCTATGGTAGAGAATTCCACAGGTTCACCACTCTCTGGGTGAAGAAATTCCTCCTCATCTCTGTCCTAAATGGCTTACCCCTTATCCTTAGACTGTGACCCCTGGTTCTGGACTCCCCCACCATCAGGAACATCCTTCCTGCATCTAGTCTGTCCAGTCCTGATAGAATTTTATAAGTTTCAATGAGATCCCCTCTCATTCTTCTGAACTCTAGCGAATATAAGCCTAATCGACTCAATCTCTCTTCATACGTCATTCCTGCCATCCCAGGTATCAGTCTGGTGAATCTTCGCTGCACTCCCTCCATGGCAAGAACATCCTTCCTCAGATAAGGCAACCAAAACTGTACACAATACTCAAGGTATGGTCTCACCAAGGCCCTGTACAACTGCAGCAAGACATCCTTGCTCCTGATGGCTGATCTTCGACCTCAACTCCACTTTCCCGCCCGATCTCCATATCCCTTGATTCCCCAAAGACCAAAAATCTTGAATATACCCAATGACCGAGCCTCCACAGCCCTCTGGGGTAGAGAATTCCAAAGATTCACCACACTCTCTGAGTGAAGAAATTCCTCCTCATCTCAGTCCTAAATAGCCGACCCCTTATTCTGAGACTGTGACCTCTGGTTCTAGACTCCTCAGCCAGGGGAAACATCCTCCCTGCATCTACCCTGTCAAGCCCCTTAAGAATTTTATACTTTTCAATGAGTTACTTCTCATTCTACTAACCTCCAGGGAATATAGGCCTAGTCTACTGAATCACTCGAAGGGGGCGGCTGGGAGATTATTTTAATATAGATATTTGTATTTATGCAGAGGGTTTTTAGGACATGGAATGACCTACCAGAAAGAGTGAAGGATGCAGAGTCCATCAGAGCTTTTAAAAGAGAGATTGCTAAATATCGGGCAAAGAAAAAATTAAAAGATTATGGGGAAAGGGCAGCGGAATGGGACTAGGGGGAGAGCTCTCTCAAGAGAATCTTGACACAGGAACAATGTGCTGAATGACCTTCATCTACGCTGTAACAGTTTGTGAGCTTGACCGTATATTGTATTTGCTTTTGAAAAAAAAATGTTGTGTCAAATATTTATAATATATTAAAAATCTTACAGCTGCATGGACTTCCTGTTAACTTTGTTCCATTATGCATTTCTATACCCAACCCATTTGTAATAGAAACTGCCCGTGTGCACCTGTCCTACTGTAATTACACCCTCCTACCAGTGGAGGCAGTACAGCACAGCACCGCCACTGGCCAGAGGGTGTAATTACAACGTGACAGGGCAGTTGCCATTAAAAATGCAGACATAGTAATTTATATTGCAAATATAATAAATTAAGGACAGATGATATAACTTTAAAGTTGTGACTGAATTACATCGGCACACCCTGGTTCAATTATCCCTTGCCCTCTAACCCCATTTCATCATGGAAGTTTGAGCAGTTTATTTGTACATATGGCCAGTAGGGAGAGGTCCATTACTAAAGTGTTGCATGTGCGCATTACGTAGTATAACCAGTAATGAAAACCTCCAAAACCATAGGAACAATTGTTCCAAACTTCAAGGGCGTATTCAGTACTTAAACTTTCACAACGAACCTGTATAAGGCACATTGTTGCCAGTTCTATTTTTGAAATAGTTTCCTTTTAAAAAGATAATAAATTGAGTCATAACGTGCCTTCACTAATTTCTTAGCTCAGTAGTTCTCATTTGGAAATTTACACCACGATTCTTTTTAACAAAAAAAACCAATGTCATTTTTCTTGACCCAGAGAATTGTTCCTTCAGAGAATTGAAATCTATGGAGCTCATTACTGGCATGGATCAGATTGGAAAAGCACTCCCTTTATGCGGCGTGTTTGTCCGAGGATTACAGGTCATACTGTGTGGCCCCCCAGTTACAATGGGGGTAATTTTCAGCTCTACCCCACCGGGTGACAATCTGACGGAGCAGAGGGGAGTCCAGTGTAGAAAGTACCGGATTCTCATCCCATGGATCTCGATGGAAATGAAAACCGGGCATGGCTTATAACGGGCGGTCGATCTGCAATGCCAGATATACACCCAGGTGGCAAGTTGAAGATCCACCCCAATGTACCACAGCCAATGTGGAACATCCAGACAGTGGATGCAGTGCCGAATCCGTGCGTAGCAACTATAGAGTACAAGGAGAAGAATTTTGGCTGAAAGTTATTTTGTGACAGATTACTGTTGGATAGAACCAGCTAGATTGCTGTGGTGCCTTAGGAACAGGAGTAGGCCCTTCGGCCTCTCAAGCCTGTTCCGTCTTAGTGTAACATTTTACACTGCGTGTGCAGATAAGTTTTAAAGTTTTTTTTTTAACAGAGCGATACAGCAAATGTGTTTGTGTGACGGGTTAGCCAACGGAGGCAGGATGGGCTCACCTTGGTCGAAGTCTGGCTTTCCCAGACGGAATGTTGAGTCATGCAGATCCGGGAGGATAGTCTGGGCCTGAGGGCAATGGCGGGTTGTGCCAGGGGGTACAAATTGTTTCTGAGCAGGAAAGTTGTTTTGGTCAGAGATGGATGGAGGAGAAAGGAGGAGAGAAATTCAGTGGGAGTGAGATTTTGTGAGGTAAAGGAGAGGTCAGAGGTCAAATATCAAAAGTAAGCAATCTGAAGATATGATCCTGTATAATGGGGTTTGGTGCCTGTTGGGAGCCAATGGGTTTCACACTTGGCTTTCTGTCGTGGCTCAGTGGGTAGCTCTCTCGCCTCTGAGTCAGACGGTTGTGGGTTCAAGTCCCACCCCAGCGACTTGAGCACAAAATCTAGGCTGACACTCCAGTGTGGTACTGAGGGAGTGCTGCAGTGTCGGAGGTGCCGTCTTTCGGATGTGATGTTAAACCGAGGCCCTGTTTGCCCTCTCGGGTGGACGTGAAAGATCCAGCGGCCACTATTTCGAAGAAGAGCAGGGGGAGTTCTCCCCGATGTGCTGGCCAATATTTATCCCTCAATCAACAATCACTAAAATAAACAGATTATCCGATCATTTCTTCATTGTTGTTCATGGGAGCTTGCTGTGTGCAAATTGGCTGCTGCGTTTCCAACATTACAACAGTCAGGTGAGACCCCATAGAGTCATAACGGCACAGAAGGAGGCCATTCGGCCCATTGAGTCTGTGCCGGCTCTCTGTAGAGCAATCCAGTCAGTCCCATTCCCGCGCTCTATCCCCGTAGCCCTGCAAGTTTATTTCCCTCAAGTGCCTATCCAGTCTCCCCTTGAAAACATGGAGTGTCTCCGCTTCCACCACTTCCGTCGGCAGCGAGTCCCAGGTCCTCATCACTCGCTGCGTAAAAAGTTTTTCCTCACATCCCCCCTGTATCTCTTGCCCAAAACCTTAAATCTGTGACCCCTAGAACTTGTACCATCTACCAGTGGGAACAGCCTTTCCCCGTCTAGCCTATCCAAACCCGTCATAATCTTGTACACCTCTATCAAATCACCCCTCAACCTCCTTTGCTCCAATGAAAACAAATCCAGCTTCTCCAACCTGTCCTTGTAGCTAAGATCCCCCATCCCTGGAACCATTCTGGTAAATCTCCTCTGCACCCTCTCAAGGGCCTTCACATCCTTCCTAAACTGTGGTGACCAGAACTGGACACAATACTCCAGTTGTAGCCTAACCAGCGCTTTATAAAGGTTCAGCATAACTTCTCTACTCTTGTACTCACTACCTCTATTTATGAAGCCCAAGATCCCACATGCTTTGCTAACCACTCTCTCAATGTCCCACCACCTTCAGGGACCTATGCATATTAACTCCCAGGTCCCTCTGTCCCTGCACACTCTTTAAAACTGTGCCATTAAGTGTATATTGCCTCTCCCTGTTCCTTCTGCCAAAATGCATCACCTCACACTTCACAGAATCACAGAATCACAGAAACCCCACAGTGCAGATAGAGGCCATTTCGGCCCATCGAGCCTGCACCGACACATATCCCACCCGATCCCCGTAACCCCTACACCAACACATATCCCACCCTATCCCCGTAACCCCACGTATTTAATCCCCCTAACACTAAGGGTCAATTTATCATAGCCAATCAACCTAACCCGCACATCTTTGGACTGTGGGAGGAAACCGGAGCACCCGGAGTAAACCCACGCAAACACGGGGAGAATGTGCAAACTCCACACAGACAGTCGCCCGAGGCCGGATTCGAACCCGGGTCCCTGGCGCTGTGAGGCAACAGTGCTAACCACTATGCCACTTCTCTGTATTAAATTCCATCTGCCACTTGTCTGCCCATTCTGCTAGCCTTTCTATGTCCTGTTGCAGTCGATTGATATCATCCTCACTGTTTGCCACACCCCCAAGTTTGGTGTCATTGGCAAATTTAGAAATTCGACTCTGTATTCCAATATCCAGGTCATTTATATATATCAAGAAAAGCAGTGGCCCCAGCACTGACCCTTGGGGAACACCACTGTCTACCATCCTCCAGTCTGAAAAACAGCCATTTACCACAACTCACTGTTTTCTGCCCTTAAGCCAATTCCTTATCCAAGCTGCCAGTGACCCACCTATTCCATGAGTTTCAATGTTGTAAATCAACCTTCTATGTGGTACTTTGTCAAACGCCTTCCTAAAATCCATGTTGACAACATCCATTGCATTCCCTTCATCAATCCTCTCTGTTACTTCATCAAAAAATTCAATTAGATTAGTCAAACATGATCTGCCTTTTATAAATCCGTGTTGGCTCTCCTTAATTAGCTTAAACCTCTCCAAGTGCCCGTTAATTTTTTCCTTGATTATTGTTTCTAAAACTTTACCCACCATTAATGTTAAAGGACTGAATTGCCCCTTATATACCTAGTTCTGGTCACACAATATAATGCACAGAATAAAAAGGCAATTCGGAATGTGATCAGAGCGGCCAAGGCTAGATCGAGGTGTTTAAAATGTTAAAAGGGATTTAATAGGGTAGATGGGGAGTAGCTTTCCCTCTGGTGGGGGAATCTAGAATGAGGAGGCATAACTTTAAAGTTAGAGCTAGGCCGTTTAGGAGGGAAATCAGGAAGCACTTTTTCATACAAAGGGTGGTGGAAATCTGTAACTCTGTCCCCTAAAAGGCTGTGGATGCTGGGGGACAATGGGAGCTTTCAAGACTGAGATAGATAGATTTTTGTTGGGTAAGGGTATCAAGGGATATGGAGCAAAGGCGAGTAAATGGAGTCGAGGTTCAGATCAGCCACGATCTGATTGAATGGCAGAGCAGGCCCGAGGGGCTGGATGGCCTATTCCTGTTCCTGTGTCCCTAGTATTTGTATATACACTGCCATTTTGTAGAAACTGTACAGAATTGGAGGCGATACAGATTTTTGTTTTGGTATATTTAGAAGGGTGAATTCAATGTTGAGTGATTTGTTGGAGATTTAAATTGCTTCGATGCCACTGCAGCACTGGAGTTGAGGTACAGATAAGCCATGATCCAGTAGAATGGCGGAGTCACTGAAGGTAAGCATGCAAGTGCAGCAGGCGGTTAAGAAGGCAAATGGTATGTTGGCCTTCATAGCGAGAGGGTTTGAGTACAGGAACAAGGATGTCTTGCTGCAGTTGTACAGGGCCTTGGTGAGACCACACCTTGAGTATTGTGTGCAGTTTTGGTCGCCTTATCTGAGGAAGGATGTTCTTGCCATGTAGGGAGTGCAGCGAAGATTCACCAGACTGATACCTGGGATGGCAGGAATGACGTATGAGGAGAGATTGGGTCGATTGGGCTTATATTCGCTAGAGTTTAGAAGAATGAGAGGGGATCTCATTGAAACTTATAACATTCTAACAGGACTAGACAGACTAGATGCAGGAAGGATGTTCCCAATGGCGGGGGAGTCCAGAACCAGGGGTCACAGTCTAAAGATAAGGGGTAAGCCATTTAGGACTGAGATGAGGAGGAATTTCTTCACCCAGAGAGTGGTGAACCTGTGGAATTCTCTACCACAGAAGGCAGTTGAGGCCAATTCATTAACTATATTCAAGAAGGAGTTAGATATATTTCTTAAGGTTAAAGGGATCAAGGGATATGGGGAGAAAGCAGGGACAGGGTACTGAATTTGGATGATCAGCCATGATCTCATTAAATGGCGGAACAGGCTCGAGGGGCCGAATGGCCTACACCTGCTCCTATCTTCTATGTATCTATGTTTCTATAGCAGGCTCGAGGGGTTGAATGGCCTCCTCCTGTTCCTATGTTCCTATAAACCCGAGGCGTGAGATTCTGAGCTGTGAGCCAGATAGCTGAGTCACCTACTCACATAAAAATAACATAAACGTGGGCAAGCACAGCAAGCTGCTTGTAGCACATGGGTCATAACAGGCAACCATGTGTTATTAATGTATTCTCTCTCTCCTCTCTCTGGCTTTCTATCCGACCCCCTGACCAACATTATTCCCTCAACCATTACCACCTTAAAACAGATTAACTGGTAATTTGTCTCTTTGGTTTTTGTGGGTTCTTTGTGAGCGCAAAATAGCTTTTGTTCATTTACATAACAGCAGTCACCCTTTGACGTAAGAAAACTACTAGGCACTTGGTCTAAGCGTTAAACAAAGCTTTAATCAACTGTTTTACAACATGGAGGTTGTAATGTATATACCTTTAAGGGAGGAACTACTTTTTACAGCTCATGTATACTGTAGTACCGGCAGTGACCACACCTGTATATAACGCTGAGTAGTAATCTGTACAGGCAGTTCCACTGTGAGCCACGTTGAGTAAACACCTGTTGTACCGTTTCTCCTGCAGTCTGTGTCTTATTATACACAGACACAACAGAGGTCTAGTTGTGTCCTTCACTAGTTCCTGTTAAGAATGTCCTGCGCAAGCTGGGCCCGTGCCCGAGTATTTATACTCTCCCTGGACAGCGCCACCCGTAGGCCACTCAGTATTATTTCATAAGTCTTTTTTTCATGAATGACTGCTTCATGTCACCCTTTTTTTTCCCTTTCTCCTTCCCTCTCCCTTTCACATTAAAGTGCCAGCCATGGCTCAGTGGGTAGCACACTCGCCTCTGAAGTCAGAAGGTTGTGGGTTCCAGTCCCAACTCCAGGGACTTGAGCACAAAAATCCAGGCTGACACTCCCGGTGCAGTGCTGAGGGAGTGCTGCACTGTCGGAGGTGCCATCTTTCAGATGAGTTGTTAAACCGAGGCTCCGTCTGCTCTCTCTCAGCTGGACATAAAAGATCTCATGGCCACTAATCCAAAGAAAAGCAGGGGAGTTATCCCCAATATCTGGGCCAATATTAATCCCACAATCAATATCATTAAAAAAAAGATTATCAGCTCAGAATTTTAAAATTCTTATCCTTGTGTTAAAGTCTATCCATGGTCTCGCCCCCTCCCTCTCTTTGTAATCTCAACCCCTACAACCCTCCGAGATCTTTGCATTCCTCCAACTCTGGCCTCTTGTCCATCCCCCACTTTTTAAAAAATTCTTTTTTTTAAATGGGATGTGGGCGTTGCTGGCAAGGCCCAGCATTTATTGCCCATCCTGAATTGCCCTTGAGAAGGTGGTGGTGAGCCGCCTTCTTGAACCGTTGCAGTCCCTGTGGTGAAGGTACTCCCACAGTGCTGTTAGGAAGGGAGTTCCAGGATTTTGACCCAGCGACGATGAAGGATCGGTGATATATTTCTAAGTCAGGATGGTGTGTGTGTGACTTGGAGGGGAACTTGGAGGTGGTGGTGTTCCTATGCGCCTGCTGCCCTTGTCCTTCTAGGTGGAAGAGGTCACGGGTTTGGGAGGTGCTGCTTCCTTTGGCCCACCATTGGAGGCCGTCTTCCGTCTGGGCCCTAAATTCTGAAATTCCCTCCCTAAACCTCTCCGCCTCTCTCTCTCTCTCCTCCTTTAAGGCGCTGCTTAAAATCTGCCTCTTTGACCAAGCGTTTGGCCACCTGGCCTAGTGTCTCCTTCTTTGGCTCGGTGTTAATGTTTTGTCTGATTTACACTCCTGTGAAGCGCCCGGTGATGTCTGGCGACGATGAAGGCATCATATAAATGCAAGTTGTTGTTGTTGTTAGCAGTAAAAGTCGCAACAGTCCTTGGGCTAAAATTTGAGCAGCGCCCCAATTGAGGCTCTAACTTCGCCGGGGCGCTGAAAAATTAACGCCCCCATGCCGGAAATTGAGTGGTTGCACCCCAAGAGGGAAGCGGGGCGCTACTGGAAGCGCCCCGCCTCCCTCTTGGGGCGCTGCGAGTGAATATCGTGGTGCTACGTGCCGCAGTGCCACACGCTGTGGCACGTCGCGCTGCGGTATTGCAGGCCTTACTCCCCTTCTTAAAGGGGAGGGGCCTTGTGCAGCGCGATCTGGGGCCCAGCTGGGTCCCCGGGGATCGGGAGTGCAGGCAAAAGAGCCCGGCACCCAAGAAAAGTGCCGGGCTCTTGGAGCGCAGCCGGCACTCCGCGGCGGCGGGGGGGGGGGGGAGTTCAGGAGGCCGGGGACGGGAGCGCAGGCAGGTGCTGGCAGACGGCCAGCAACAAAAATGGCCGCCCCGCACCTCGCCTTTAAATTGCGCCTCCCTGGCCGCAGGTACGCCACCCTGACCCGGTCGGACATAGCGTCCGGCAGTAAGTCAGGGGGCGCTCCCGAAGATCGCGGCCGGGGCGTGAGCGGGGCATTGCGCACACCAATGACATCATCGTCAGCGACGCAGCGCTACCGGTTAGCGCCACCACTAACCTCCCGCTGAATTTAACGGGAGGTGTGGGCAGTGCCGCGCCCGGGCGCTAGTTGGTTTGCGCCCCACTTAGCGCCCTCTTACGGCGCTAACGGGTGGCGCTGCCAACTGAATTTTTCCCCCCTTGAGTTTGTTGTTGTTGCCATGAGGTCCATCCAGGGTCCGTGCACAAATTAAGCTGGCATTCCTTGGAGCACAATGTCTCGTTATATACAGGAGATGATTGAGGCTTTAGCGATACATTTTGAATGCTTCATTTATTTCTCCTAAAGAAAAACTGCCGAGGCACAAGAAGTGAAACACTAGGCGAGAGTGGCCAAGAATGCGACGGCATTCCGATATGGCCACCTGTTAGCAAATCTTAATCAACAGGAGCGGTAAGGTGTTCAATGCCCTCAACATTTGGGCGATCTGTGATGGACAGCATTCGGAAACAACAACAGCAACTTGCATTTATATAGCGCCTTCATCATAGCAAAATGTCCCAAGGCTCTTCACAGAGAGGCAATCGCAAAGTGGGTACTGAGGCACACAAGGGGATTGACATGAATCAGTCATTCATGAAAGAAAGACTTATGAAATAATACTGAGCGGCCTACAGGTGGCACTGTCCAGGGAGAGTATAAATACTCGGGAACGGGCCCAGCTTGCGCAGGACATTCTTAACAGGAACTAGTGAAGGACACAACTAGACCTCCAATGTGTAAAACAGTTGATTAAAGCTTTGTTTAATGCTTAGACCAAGTGCCTAGTAGTTTTCTTACATCAGGGATATTGGGAAGGGTTGACCAAAAGCTTGGTTAAGGAGGTGGGTTTGAAGGAGGGTCTTAAAGGAGGAGAGAGAAGCCAGGTGTTTAGGGAGGGAGTTCCAGAGCTTGGGGCCTAGCCGGCTGAAGGGATGGCTGCCGATGGTAGTGGCGGAGGGGGCTGGGGGCGGTGGTGCACCAGAGACCGGAGTCAGAGGAATGGAAAGTCGCGGTGGGGAAGGGGTAGGGGGTCAACTGGAGGCAGTTCAAGGCATTCCAGATTATTTGATGCGAAATACCTGGACCTGTTTCTGGTTGGAGTGGCTATCAGCTCTTACAAAAGGTAGATATTTCGGGGATTTCAGGGCCAGAGTGACCTCCTGGACTAGTCTCGATAGTCTAGATGGGTCAGAGAGGAATATCCCACATTTTATCCCTCAAATTTGCCTGTGTTTTTATCTTCTTTTTTGCCTCTCCCAGGAGATCACATGGTTTGGGGGTGGGGTGGAGCGTGTATATGTTGTGAGACACGAGGTATCGCAACTGTGTGGGACAGGTTGGATGGACCAGAGGCTCTTTACCTGTCCGTCATTGTTTGTATGCTCGTATGAGTCAATGCACTATTATTTTGTTACACAAGTCATGTCGCACAGTGTTTGAAGAGAGATGACTCTGTACCAGGATAGCTTGTGGGTGACCTCATGCTTCTTAGGGCTAGATGTAGATTGAGGACACCTGTGTAAATCACTCCCAGGGTGAGACTGAGGGAGGCCACAGTCTGTGAAGTACCAGGTCGGATTCGCAGCAATGCCGTTTGGAATGCAAAAGCAGAGATGGAGATGTTGGAATAGAAATGGCTGCGTCTTATTAAAGCAGCGGTAACCTGTTGCCTTGTGTTACCCTGGCTGTCAGGTGCAGTGTTCACATTCAAATTGACAAGTGTGAAGAATTACTTCCAAAAGCCTGACCCAAAGGTTGACATCTTGGCATGGACCAGAGAACCTCAACAAGCAAGTGATAGAAAACCATTTCACAGGAAACAAAGATTTAATTTCTTAAAAAAAAAACTGTCTGTCTTTACTTGTGCTGTTTATCGGTATTTGTTAGACCACACTTAGAGTAACTGTGCACAGTTCTGGTCTCCATATTATAAAAAGGATATAGAGGCAATGGAGAAAGTGCAAAACAGATTGACAAGGATGATACCAGAACTGAGAGGTTGTACCTATCAGGAAGGATTGAACTGGCTGGGGCTCTTTTCTTTAGAAAAGAGGAGGCCAAGGGTGACCTGATCGAGGTCTTCAAGATTATGAAAGGGTTTGATAGGGTAGATGTAGAGAAGATGTTTCTACTTGTGGGGGAGACCAGGACTAGGGGTCATCAATATAAGATAGTCACTAATAAATCCAATCGGGAATTCAGGAGAAACTTCTTCATCCAGAGGATGGTGAGAATGTGGAACTCGCTACCACAGGGAGTAGTTGAGGTGAATAACATGGATGCATTTTGGAGGAAGCTAGATAAACACCTGAGGGAGAAAGGAATAGAAGGATATGCCGATAGGGTGAGATGAAGAAGGGTGGGAGGAGGCTCGTGTGGAGCATAAACACTGGCATAGACCAGTTGGGCTGAATGGCCTGTTTCTGTGCTGTGAGTTCTATGTAATTCTATGCAATATGTAATAACACTATTTACATCGATGGTTTAGAATGCAGTATTAAGTTGCTTGATAGCGCCAAAATCATCTTAGACTCAACTGGGCTTGACTGCAATCTCCCAACAACCTGTTGAAATGGAGCTATACGGACCAAACTCGTTACCATCTCCAGTGACAGGATCACACACGGATTCGACACCTAGATGTGTGTTTTCTGATCAATGCTGTTAATTGTACCAATGCTTAACATGCTTTTGGTAAATTCCTCTGCGCTTTTAAAAACTGGAGGTCTTTACGCAGATGGGTTAACACTAAATCGCTAGAAAAATATCAGAGAGCAATTTAGTAGGGGTGCGTTAAGGGTTCATGCAGGAACTGTGCTCATCGGTAAATTAACCTCCTGGAGAACTTACAGTTGACTTAAGTATTTATGGGAGTTGTGGCGCCAAATTCCTCCCAAACCCACGACCTCTACCACCTAGAAGGACAAGGGCAGCAGGCGCATGGGAACACCATCACCTCCAAGTTCCCCTCCAAGTCACGCACCATCCTGACTTGGAAATATATCGCTGATCCTTCATCGTCGCTGGGTCAAAATCCTGGAACTCCCTCTCTGACAGCACTGTGGGAGCACCTTCACCACACGGACTGCAGCGGTTCAAGAAGGCGGCTCACCACCACCTTCTCGAGGGCAACTAGGGATGGGCAATAAATGCTGGGCCTTGCCGGTGACGTCTGTAGCATTTGCATATTGAATTATCATTGGCCCGCAGGCATCTGTAAGGAATACCTATTATATTCACATGTGATCACATGCTGAGTTGTCATTGACCTGCAGGCATCTGTAAGGACTACTATTGTTTTGGAAGACCCAGGCTAGGGGTCCTAACTCCATCTTGTCCCCACTGTGCTGTATAAGTAAAATCTTCAGACATAATGCTTAAATAAAGAGTTAAACTGTAATACTCCATTGTCCTGCAATTTATTATTTTTGTACAAAGTGTGCAAAACAAGACAACGTCCAAAAAAATGATTGATAACTTTCTGAAGTACATCTGCCGAATGTTTGTTTTGTACCTTCATTATTCCCCTCCTTCCCTCCCCCATTAAGACGCACTGGGGTAGAACTTGACTTTGTGCGACAATGCAAGACGGGTGATAGCACTTTAGGGGCTGACATCCTGTTTTACATCTCCCAGCCATTTTCAGTTCCACTGAAGTCAGTGGAAATAAAAATCCGGGAGAGATGTAAACGGGCAGCCGATTTGCCATCACCCGTTTTACACTGTCGTACAAAGTCAAGACCTACCCCAGTGACTGCTAACAGAAGGTTGGCTCCCGCTGGCTTTTCCATCCCTCCCCATTGCAATAGCGGTTGAGGATTGAGTTACATTAATCCCAGCTCCTGGACTGTGGGGTAATGATGCAGGCAGGAGCTATCCTCAGTGTCATTGCCCTTCTGTAAGCCACTTATAGACTGGCGATTGCTTATGTTGGATTCTGGGAGGAATTCGCAACTGACGTTAAAAAGAAAACTGCGTCTGACTTTGTTGTTAGAATTAGCTGGACTTAGCAGCGGTGTAACCACAGGGAGCTGGATTGAATGGTGATTCAGTGGTGGATATACAGGCCGTCAGGTTCTATCCAATGGTCATTCCCTAAAGTGTTACCAAGTTAAATTTAGGCTGGAAACAGTACATTCAATGGGGCTGTGACATAAAATTTAGACATTTCAGACATTTGATTTTTGTTGTGAGCCGTGCTCTGTATATAAAATGTTACCTGGCAACAAAACGATCCTAGTCACTCCCCTCGTCCACTCCCAAATTTCTTTTCATTATCAGCCTGTTGGATGTGCAGAGCAAGCTCTTACAAGCTTCTTGGAGCTCCTAATCTGTGGTGGATGGTCAACAGGAGGGCAAAGGTAACCCCAGGGCAAAGGTCACCGCAGGGCAAAGGTCACCGCAGGGCAAAGATAGCCCCAGGTCGAAGGTGGCTCCAGTCGAAGGTGACTCCAGGTCAAAGGTAACAGCAGGGCAAGGTAACAGCAGGCTGCTTTTCTCTAGGACAGTCCCCATCACTTACACCGTCCACACTTATCACGGGCGGCCGCCTTTATTGGGCAGATGGCGGTAATGGTGTCGGCCATGGCTCAGTGGTAATTCTCTCACCAACTGAGTCAGGAGTTTGGGGGGCTCGAGTCCCTCTCCAGAGCACATAATCTAGGCTGACACTCCAGTGCAGTGCTGAGGGAGTGCTGCACTGTCGAAGGTGCCGTCTTTCGGATGAGATAATAAACCGAGTTCCCATCTGCCCTCTCAGGGAGATGTAAAAGATCCCATAGCCGCTATTTAGAAGAAGAACAGGGGGAGTTCTCCCCAGTTATCCTGGGGCCAATATTTATCCCTCAACCAACATCGCTAAAACAGATTATCTGGTCATTTATCACATTGCTGTTTGTGGGAGCTTGCTGTGCGCAAATTGGCTGCTGCATTTCCTACATTACAAGTGACTACACTCCAAAAAGTACTTCATTGGCTGTAAAGTGCTTTAGGATGTCCTGAGGTCGTGAAAGGATTGATATAAATGCCAGTTCTTTCTTTCTGTTCCTGCACTAAGACCGGTTCGACCCTCTATTCCCTCTGAGCTCAGCAATCTTCACTGGCTCCCGCTGCAGCTAAATCATATTTCTTACCCTCATCTTTCCATGGCTTCTCCCATCCATCCCTCTGCCATCACGGTTAGCCCTATGTTCTTCTCTGTCCCTTCTGCCCATCCGATTCAGGGTTCCTTTGCGTTCCCCACTTTCTCTTTACTTCACTTTCTGCTCACAGAATCACAGAAACCCCACAGTGCAGATAGAGGCCATTTCGGCCCATCGAGCCTGCACCGACACATATCCCACCCAATCCCCGTAACCCCTACACCAACACATATCCCACCCTATCCCCGTAAACCCACGTATTTAATCCCCCTAACACTAAGGGTCAATTTATCATAGCCAATCAACCTAACCCGCACATCTTTGGACTGTAGGCCCTTTGTCTATTTTGACCCCACCTTCTGGAACATTCTACCTGGGTCCCTATTTCTCTTCCCTCCTTCAAAGCTTTACTAGAATGGTAGAGTTGTTAAGGGACTTCAGTTATGTGGAGAGACTAGAGAGACTAGGACTGTTCTCCTTGGAGCAGAGAAGGTTAAGGGGAGATTTAATAGAGGTGTTCAAAATTATGAAGGGTTTTGATAGAGTCGATAGGGAGAAACTGTTTCCACTGACAGGAGGGTCGGTAACCAGAGGACACAAATTTAAGGTAATTGGCAAATGAACCAGAGGGGAGATGAGGAGAATTTTTTTACGCAGCGAGTTGTTGTGACCTGGAATGCGCTGCCTGAAAGGGCGGTGGGAGCAGATTCAATAGTAACTTTCAAAAGGGAATTGGAGAAATACTTGAAAAGAAAACATTTACAGGGCTGTGGGGAAAGAGCGAGGGGAGTGGGACTAATTGGATAGCTCTACCAAAGAGCCGGCACAGACACGATGGGCCGAATGGCCTCCTTCTGTGCTGTATCATTCTATGAAAAACCTCCTCAAAAACCTGCCTCTTTAATCTTGCTTTTGCTTACTGGCCTCTGCCTCCATTTCTCCGTCTCTGTTTATCAGCTGCATTAGCAAAGCCCCGTGGGATGTTTTATTAGGTTGCAGCCTCTCGAAAAATCTAAGTTGTTGCCGATAAAAGTAAACGGTTATCAGTGAGTGTGACTGACCTGTCGAACAAACAATGGCCAGGAATCTCCTCGCGCTGCCGCCGCTTTCGGTAGCGGGCGAGGCGGGAATCACCGTCGACGCACATAGGCAAAATCTCCCCGACGCGCTTCCGGTGAAGTTAGGGCAGTGGAACCCGGGAGCAGCTCCAAGGAAATTCCTGGCTGCTGCGCGAAAGGATGAGGCACCGTAAGATCTGTTCCTGTGATTTGCTTCGTCGCTGCCTGGTCGCATATTGTAACGGTCAGGCCCAAGGTTTATTCATCGTGTCAATTCATTGTTTGCACCTGGTATTCCCCATGGCTGGTACCGACCGGTTCTGACCTAAGATTAGCCCTGTTTACGATGGTAGCTTATTTTAGCTGTGTCCTCGTTCCCCAGCTGTATTGTGTTTCACGACCTCAGGACGTCCCAAAGCGCCGCCCAGCCAATGAAGTGCTTTTTGAAGCAAAATACTGCGGGTGCCGGGGAATCTGAAATAAAAACAGAAAGCGCTGGAACTGCTCGGCAGATCCGGCAGCATCTGTGGTTCTGATGAAAGGTCGACGACCTGAAACGTTAAGTCCTTTCGAAGTGCAGTCACCGTTTGTAATGTCGGGAAAGCGCAACGACCGATTTACGCACAGCAAGCTCCCACAAACAGCAATGAGATAAATCTGGGCCAGGACACCTGTTTAGAGAAAAATTCAAACCATACAACTCACAAGGGGTTGCTTGATTGCCCAAAGAAATCAATTTAAAGCAGATGTGTCGGAAAAGCTTGAGTGGAAAGGAAGAAAGACTTGCATTTCTATAGCGCCTTTCACGACCTCAGGACGTCCCAAAGCGCTTTACAGCCAAAGAAGTACTTTTTTGAAGTGTAGTCACTGTCGTAATGTAGAGCTTATACTAGACATTTCCGTGATACTTTCAGAAGATTTAAAGCTGGATTATCAATATATACAGGACAGTAAACATTGCTGTTGAACAGAATGTTTTAGTGCTATTAGTTGAGGGAAAAATGCCAAAACTGACTTGTTATCCCATCTCTCCCTGGCCTGGACACCATAGCAGGTCCAAGTTAGGTGGGTTATAACCTGGTTTGCAGGTGAGTTCATCTCGTTATTTTAGTCTATTCCCTATTTTGTCCCAAATCCTGGCAGTTCCGCAAGTAAAGTGACAGGAACGCTCAACTAACACCAGTTAATGCATTCACACACGGGACCATCCGATCTCGACAAAGTGGATGCAACCAGTCTCAAAGTTACTTAGTGCAAGTCTCAGGACAATAGCTAACATGCCGAAGAAAGTTCTTTTGGGAAAGATAAAACGTTCTTAAAAACTACATTTTAGAAGAAAAATCCTTCTAACTTTCATGACCACTGGACGTCTCAAAGCGCGTTACAGACGCTGAAGTACTTTTGAAGTGTAGTCACTGTTGTAATGTAGGAAGCGCGGCAGCCAATTGGCACACAGCAAGCTCCCAAAGCAGTGAGATAAATGACCAGATAATCTGATTGAATGATGTTGGTTGAGGGATAAAATGTTGGCTGTGTCATTGGGAGAACTCCCCTGCTCTCCTTCCAATAGTGCCATGGAATGTTTTACGTCCACCTGAGAGGGCAGGTTGGGCTTCGGTTTAATGTCTGTAACTGAAAGATGGCACCTCCAACAGTACAGCACTCCCTCAGCACTGCACTGGAGTGTCAGCCTAGGCTATGTGCTCAAGTTGCTGGAGTGGGACTTGAACCCACAACCTTCTGACTCAGAGACAAGAGACCTACCTCTGAGCTGAGGCTGGTACCTATTTTAATAACCTTTTTGCATTATGTAACTTCTTTGGGAACAAAGACTGAATAAATACACCTAGAACTGAAACTCTCGGGGGGAGAAATTCGGTATCGCCCTGTTTGGGGCGCAATTATCAGCTGGGCACAAAGTTTAGTGCCTGGCGCTAATTATCGCCTCTGACTGCAGGCTTGGCTTCTATCGCCCCTGGAAGTGATTGGAGCGCTAAATCAGGCGCTTCACACCTCTCTTATAGCGCTAACACCGAGGAGCGAAACCTATAAAATTCTGTCAGGCCTGGACAGACTAGATGCAGAAAGGATGTTTATGATGGCCGGGGAGTCCAGAACCAGGGGTCATAGTCTAAGGATAAGGGATAAGCCATTTAGGACTGAAATGAGGAGGAATTTCTTCACCCAGAGAGTGGTGAACCTGTGGAATTCTCTGCCACAGAGGACGGTGGAGGCCAGTTCATTAAATATATTCAAGAAAGAGTTGGATATATTTCTTAAGTCTAAAGGGATCAAGGGATATGGGGAGAAGGCAGGGACAGGGTACTGAATTTGGATGATCAGCCATGATCTCATTGAATGGCGGAGCAGGCTCGAAGGGCCGAATGGCCTACTCCTGCTCCTATCTTCTATGTTTCTATGTTTACCTCAGAGCGCTGGCGAAGCTCATGTGATGTCAGTTAGCGATGGAACACAGACACACTGGCGCCGGCCAGTTCTTAAAGGGAAGGGTTGATCTTGCTCTCCATCCACACCCTGCTCATTGCAGCCTTGAATCTCGGCCTGGAGAGACCTGTACATCAAATCTGTTGGAAAGAACAATGGAGAGACCCAGGGAAAGAGCTCAGAGTGCAGCCCCCATAGTCTCTTCTAAATTGATACAAGGTAGGTCAAATCAAAATGAACCTGCAAAGTGCTGCTCAGTACCCAAAACTCCTTCACACAGCATTGAATCTCTCCAGAAGTCTCTCTCTCTCTCAGAATGTGTGGTGCAAAAATGTCACCGACAAAAAAGGCAGGAAGCGGTCGCCTTTAAATAGCGCTCCCCCAGCCCCTTTCTGACCTCAAAACGTTCCCCTCAACCTGTCGTTGCTAGCGGCAGGCGGTAAGGCAGGGAGCGCCACTCAATATCTGGTCTGGGGCGTTACTGGGGCGTTGCACGCTCGATTGATGTCACGATCTGCGGGCGCAGGAGATCGTGGCGGTAGTGTTTAGCGCCTCCGCAAAATGTCTGGTCAATTTCGCGAGCGGCGCAAACATCGCCGCGCCCGGGCGCTAGTTGCTTTGTGCCCTATAAGCGCCCTCTTAGGCTGCTAACGGGAGGCGCAAAGCGACCGACTTTTTCCCCCTCAGAAACCATCAACCCACCTTAAAACGCTTCTGCCTAAAGTCTGTATGCAGCTAACAGTGAGAGTACGTAACGCCTCATTGATCAGAAGCGACAGCCTCGAGTCCACCGTGAAACTGACCTGCTTGGCCGATACTGAAAGCCTCCAATCCCAGTGATAAAAGGTGACGGGATAAAAATTGGTACGTATTTTTAGGCCATGAAATGGGCACAACACATACCAATTCAGCAGTGGGACGGCCTGCACCCAATCCGGTGTAAATGCAGGGAGCTGGATTTAGTGGTGATTCTAAACTCGCGGGGCACAATTGTTTAGGTGTCCCTGGCGGTCGCCTGAAACAGGCGATAGGCTCCTTGAATATGTAAATGAGGGGCCTGACACCTGTTGAAGGACCCCTCTGCAAAATATGGTTCCCGATGAGCAGGCTCAGGTGTTGGGCCTACCTCACTCAGGCTTCTTCAGCAGCCCCTCCCGGCCACGACAGGTAAGAGTTTCTTGATTTTTATTTTTTAAACATAACCTGTCTGTAGAGCCAGGAGGAGCTGGAGAGCTCCTCCCCCTCCGCCCCACCCCCCGCCCGACAGTCCGAGTGATGAGACCACCCCACACCCCCTCAAACTGTCCACTCCAACCCCCCTCCTGGAAGATCCCTAAGGGCTGCCGTCACTGGAGGTAGGTAAGCCCAAATCACCGATGTTAAAGGGGGTGCAGGAACAGAGAGACCTGGGGGTGTATGTACAATAATCTTTGAAGGTGGCAGGACAAGTTGAGAAGGCTGTTAAAAAAACACACGGGATCCTTGGCTTTATTAATAGAGGCATAGAGTACACAAGCGAGGAAGTTTGACCAAGGAAGTGGTGGCGGAGTGGTCATGTTGCTAGATTAGTAATCCAGAGGCCTGGACTAATGATTTGATGCGACGTGAGTTCAAATCCCACACACGGCAGTTAACGAAATAAATCTGGAATAAAAAGCTATGAAAATACTGGATTGTTGTTAAAAACCCATTTGGTTCACCACTGGAAGGAAACCTGCTGTCCTTGGCTGGTCTATCCTATATGTGACTCTAGACCCACCAGCAATGTGGTTGACTCTTAACTGCCCTCTGAAATGGTCTTGCAAGCCACTCAGTTGGCCCACCACCTTCTCAAGGGCAATAAGCGCCCATATTTTTTATTAAAAAAAATAAGTTATGCTAAACCTTTATAAAACACTGGTTAGGCCGAGAAAATTGTGTTCAGTTCTCAGCTCCTCACTCTAGGAATGATGTTAAGGCCTTAGAAATGGTGCAGAAGAGATGTGAGACTTTAGCTATGTGGAGAGCCTGGAGAAGCTGGGGTTGTTCTCCTTAGAGCAGAGAAGATTAAGAGGAGATTTAATAGAGGTGCTCAAAATCATGAAGGGTTTTGATAGAGTAAATAAGGAGAAACTGTTTCCACTAGCAGGAGGGTTGGTAACCAGAGGACACAGATTTAAGGTGATTGGCAAAAGAACCAGAGGGGCCATGAAGATTTTTTGTCATTGTTGTGATCTGGAATGCGCTGCCTGAAAGGGCAGTGGAAGCAGATTCAATAGTAACTTTCAAAAAGGGAATTAGGTAAATATTTAAGAGGAAACATTTGCAGGGCTATGGGGAATGAGCAGGGGGGAGTGGGACAAATTGGATAACTCTTTCAAAGGGCCAGCACAGGCTCTCGATGGGCTGAATGGCCTCACTCTGTGCTGTGTGATTCTATGAAATGGAATTTCCCCATGAGACGAGCTACCTCAGGAGTTGCTGCACCGAGTCTGGGCCCGAACACAGGCCCCAGGCTGATTTCTACCCAGATTTATCTTGTCAAACGCTGACTAGCCAGCTTACAACACTGTCAGCTTAAAACACTAATGATTGGCATGTATGTAAGCATCATTTGGAGATATTTGGTTAAGACTTATTGTGGCTGTCAAGTGGCTGATGAATTTGTTTTGAAACACAGAGGTTTACACGGGTTCTGCCCACTGAAAAAAAACTAGAATTGCTTCAACATGAGGGAAAGATGAATTGTGGATGAGCAATCACTTTACAGAGGGACTGCTGAGCTCATGTGAGAAGGATAAGACCTGGGAACATCATGGTCATACTCAACATATAGGACACCCATTGGAGATATCCTTCCATGCATGTTGTAGCATGGTAGTTTCGGGTTATGAGTTGTCCCTGCACTATAAATACTTGGAGGTACGGACTGCAGCTTATTTCCACGTAAAGAAAGAAAGACTTACATTTCTATAGCGCCTTTCATGACATCAGGATGTCCAAAAGTACTTTATAGAAGTACTTTCTTGAAGTGTAGTCACTGTATTAATGTAGGAAACGTGGCAGCCAATTTGCACACAGCAAGCTCCCAGAAACAGCAATGAGGTAATGACCAGATAATCTGTTTTTCAGTGATGTTGGTTGAGGGATAAATATTGGTCAGGACACCAGGGAGAACTCCCCTGCTCTTCTTCGAAATAGTGCCATGGGATCTTTCGCATCCACCCGAAAGGGCAGATGTCTCATCCGAAAGACGGCACCTCCGACAGTGCAACGCTCCCTCACAGTACTGCACTGGAGTACAGGAAACTTTTTTTTATCTGGCACCGACGGGACCGACGTGGTGCCGGTTCATCAAAAATTCTGGATAACCGAAAGCTACAGTAAAAGATACGGAGCGGAGAGCTCCGTATAAAGCAACAAACCCTGTTGCTTAGCAACAGGTTCAGAACAATGGCCACAAGTTCCAACCGTCTCTGTAGCTTAGCAACAGCTGCAGCCACACCCTTGCACAGCAACAGATCGAGGAAGGCAAGTAATAAAACTTACCTGAACCTACTCCTGAATTTTGCCGGTTAACCAAGATTTCCGGTTATTTAGGTGCCGGTAAATCGAAAGTTTCCTGTATCAGCCTGGGTTATGTGCTCACGTCTCTCTCTCGAGTGGGACTATGAACCTACGATCTTCTGATTCGGAGGCAAGAGTGCTGCCCACTGAGCCACGGGACAGTGTTGACAAGGCCACATTTTATTGCTCATTCCTAGAGAAGGTGGTAGTGGGTCATTTTCTTGAAACACTGCAGTCCTTGTCGGGATGGAGCTCCTCTAAAGGTGTGGGGTAGAGAAGGCCTGGATTTTGACCCAGTGATGATGAAGGAGCTGGGGTATTTGTCCAAGTCAGGATGGTGTGTGACCTGGAGCAATATCCAATTTTGGTGTTCGCACTGTTCTGACTAAGATTGGCTAACTTGGCGTAAAGCTGGGGTTGAACATTTGACCTCCTTGGTCAATATGGTTGATTACTATATAATTACCCACTAGATCATTTATATTTTTTGATGAATTATCAGCTTTATTAATGGCCTGAGATGGAGAGCGGTTGTCCTCTGCGTAGAGGTTGAGTAGATTGGGCCTATACTCTCTGGAGTTTAGAAGAATGAGAGGTGATCTCATTGAAACATTTCAGATTCTGAGGGGGATTGACAGGGTAGATGCTGAGAGGTTGTTTCCTTTGGCTGGAGAGTCTAGAACTAGGGGTCACAGTCTCAGGATAAGGGGTCGGTCATTTAGAACTGAGATGAGGAGGAATTTCTTTACTCGGAGGGTTGTGAATCTTTGGAATTCTCTACCCCAGAGGGCTGTGGATGCTGACTCATTGAGTATATTCAAGGCTGAGATCGATAGATTGTTGGACTCTAGGAGAATCGAGGGATATGGGGATCGGGCGGGAAAGTGGAGTTGAGGTCGAAGATCAGCCATGATCTTATTGAATGGCGGAGCAGGCTCGAGGGGCCGAATGGCCGACTCCTGCTCCTAATTCTTATGGTCTTATGTTCTTAAGTGCCCTCACATTCCCAGACTTTTATTTGAAGAAATTATCTAACCTTCCTCGGAGTTAAGTAATGGTTCACTTAGTTTGGCACTGCTCCAGATCTCAGTGAGTACCGGGCCAGAACTAATTATTCCCTTGTGTTTTCTTTATGTAAGACTCTTATGTTCATTTTGACTCCCCTTTCAGTCTTTTTTTTCAATGGTGCATAAACAAGGTTTTGAAGTTCAACAGTCCTAATTGTATATAGCAGCTGTTTGTTAATTTATTTCTCAAGGGCATTCTTCAGAAACTTGGGTTTTGCTCATCCTCTTAGTGCATGTTTTTGCTGGAAATTTGAGAACAGATACAACACATAATGGAACTGTTATTAAACACATACACACACATACATATATATATCCTTTATCTACCAAATCCCATATATATATATATATACACACACATACACACACACATATAAAAGCTGAGCTCCCATGGAAGCTTGTATTCCCTTGAGTATAGAAGATTAAGGGGTGATCTAATTGAGGTGTTTAAGTTGATTAAATGATTTGATAGGGTAGAGAGAGAAACTATTTCCTCTGGTGGGGGAGCCCAGAACAGGGGGGGCATAACCTTAAATTTAGAGCTAGGCTGTTCAGGGGTGATGTCAGGAAGCACTTCTTCACATAAAGGAGGCAGATTCAATCGTGGCTTTCATAAGAACTTAAGAATATTGTGGCGATACCACTGGTTGTCCCTTACATTGAGACACATAATTCCCTTTAACTTACCTTTAAATGTATCTGTTACTGCACTCGGGCTTCATTCCTGTACTCTGCGTGATGACGTCAGAGCTTGGAACCTGCTAGCAGTTGAGCTCGGAAACTTCTAGTCAGTCCTCGTGGTGTCCCCGCTGGGGAAAGACCTACACCACGGTGCTCCTACAGTCAGCCATCTTACCTGCTACCTTACCTGTTGTATTTAACCTGTTCCTGTAACTAAACAACTTATTTATAGTTCGTCGAAGTCGAACTCGATTATTTAGTGGCGATGCACACAAATCGCTACATTGGTGACCCAACGACGTGAGTACGGGAGCTCATCAATTCCAACGCTACAATTGGTGAACCCGTATCCGTGAACGATTTTCACGGTAGCAACGCGCGCCTGAACCTCGTCTTCCCACAAGACGACCGATGCACAACCGATGAACAACCACGGAACAGCAACTGCCTAACACCAATTCCTCCAAAGGTGACCCCGTCTTTGCGAACGTATTCGCAAGGTAAGCGCAGCCTGGAGCAGATCCCGTTTGACACGGACAAAACTCAACCGGACTCCGTTTTTTTGTGAGCAATTTTCACAAAAGAAGCACGCCATGGAAGCACCAGCCGTTTTGCTGTCGCTACCGCAATCCAGGGAGCCACAATCTCCCTCGTGCTTTATAAAGGTAGAAGCCCCGTTCGACGAGAACATCGATGCGGCACCGACCACGCACTTGCTTCCGGTCCCCGTACTCGTCTTTCCTACTGCCACACGGATCGTCCGCCTCTACGTCCAAAGCAACAGCAAGTATACATCTCTCCAAGCGCGGGGTACAGCATGTTCGGGCCCACAAAATCGGAGCGCGCCCTGCGGGTATACCACGAGGACTCACCCCCACGAAACATGAGGACGCAGTCCTCGCGCACGAGGACCCATCCCTCGCGAACCACGAGGACCTATCCCTCGTGAAAAACGACGACTCCTTCTCCGCCGACGACGCACCAGCCCTTCAGCCTGCTGGTTGTGTTACCTACTACACGATTCGGCGTGAACAAAAAGCGTGCCGCCCTCCCGGCTGTGTTTTCCTAAATCTACAATAGTTATAAGTGTTGCCGCCCTCCAGGCAGAGTTGACCCCTCCTGAAAGCAACAACAACCCGGACCGTTGCCGCCCTTTCTCCAGTTTTCCCTTTAACAAACGCAAATCTCTACTGACGCTGCACACATCGAGGACAGGTCCAACGGGCATCCTGCAGCCGCGATCAGTCACGTGAAAGTTGCTGGCCTCACCGATCACTGATCAACGCAGCAACTCTTCACCCTCTGTTGTGTTAACGTCGTAGCACTATGGCACGCACCGTTCCGCGTGTTCCAGCCTCCTGAAGGTTTCGCTCACCTGTCGGCGAGTTCACCGACCTCGCCAGTCAAGTCCTTCTGGATCGCCCGTCGGCGTTCCTGCAGATTTCGTCAGAACAAGGACTTGTTCCAACATCAACAGAGTCATCGCCCGCATCCGCCCGACCTGCCCGTCACTCTGACAAGGCCTGCTGTTTCGCACGTTTCCACGGTCCTTCGCCTGACGGATACGTTTTTTTCGCCACGATGTGCGTAAGGATCCGCTCACGAGCAGCATCTTCAGACCTCGCCCGCCAAGTCGAGACAGCATGACCGCCGAGACCACCAGCTCGTCAGACCATCTCATCCTTGGACTTTCGTTAAAGCGAACTCTGGGGGGGCCTATGTGGCGGTACCACCGGTTGTCCCTTACATTGAGATACATAATCCCCTTTAACTTACCTTTAAATGTATCTGTTACTGCACTCAGGCTTCATTCCTGTACTCTGCGTGATGACATCAGAGCTTGGAACCCTCTGGCAGTTGAGCTCGGAACCTGCTAGCAGTTGAGCTCGGAAACTTCTAGTCAGCCCTCGTGGCGTCTCTGCTGGGGAAAGACCTACACCACGGTGCTCCTACAGTCAGCCATCTTACCTGCTACCTTACCTGTTGTATTTAACCTGTTCCTGTAAATAAACAACTTATTTATAGTTCGTCGAAGTCGAACTCGATTATTTAGTGGCGATGCACACGAATCACTACAATATAATAAATAGGAGCAGGAATAGGCCACTTGGCCCCTCGAGCCTGCTCCGCCATTCAATAAGATCATGGCTGATCTTGGGCTCAAAGCCACTTCCCTGCCCGCTCCCCATAACCCTTCACTCCCTTATCTTGCAACAATTTGTCTATCTCCACCTTAAATGTATTTAATGACCCAGCCTCCACAGCTCTCTGGGGCAGAGAATTCCACAGATTTACGACCCTCTGAGAGAAGAAATTCCTCCTCATCATCTCTAAAAGGGCGACCCTTTATTCTGAAACTGTGCCCCCGAGTTCTAGATTCCCCCACGAGGGGAAACATCCTCTCTGCATCTACCCTGTCGAGCCCCCTCAGTAACTTGTATGTTTCAATAAGATCACCTCTCATTCTTCTAAACTCCAATGAGTATAGGCCCAACCGGCTCAACCTTTCCTCATAAGTCAACCCCCCTCATCTCTGGAACTAACCGAGTGAATCGTCTCTGAACTGCCTCCAATGCAAGTATATCCTTCTTTAAATAAGGAGACCAAAGGGAGTCGGATAAGTACCTGAAGGAAAACATTTTGCAGGGCTACGGGGAAAGGAGGGGGGCGGGATGGGGGGGGGGGGGGGAGTGGGACTAGCTGAAGTGCTCTTGCAGAGAGCCGGCACAGGCTCGATGGGCCGAATGGCCTCCTACTGTGCTGTAAGCATTCTATAATTCTAGGAAAGTGGAAATCTGGTACTCCCCCCATCCCCCAAAAAGCTGTTGAGGCTGCTGGGCGGGGGGAGGAGGGGGGTGCCGTCAATTGGAAATTTCAAAACTGAAAGTGATAGATTTTTTTTTAGGCAAGGGTATTAAAGGTTACGGAACCAAGGCTGGAGTTGAGATACAGATCAGCCGTGATCTCATTGAATGGTGGGACAGGCTCGAAGGGATGAATGGCCTCCTATGGCATTGCTCACATTGAATCAGGTATCATCCCTACTGAAAGGTGGGCACCAGCTGATGTAAGGAAGTGACGGGAACTACACCTCCACTGAAAGAACTCGGAAAGAGGTTTGTAAGAAATCTCCTTAGAAACAGTAAAATAGGTGTTTTTGATTGGCCCCTAGAAACCAAAATAATGGTTTCTTTACCAATTACAGCTAAATTTATGTAAATTTGCAGTTGCCTAATGTGAAGGAGCAGCATTTTACTTTTACTGTCCATCTGTTTAAGATTGTGGGTTTATAACAAGAGTCAGAAAATATATATATAAAACTTAAGATAAGATTAAACTAATAGACATTTAAATTTTTTTTTACTAAATATATATGGCAGAACTCAAACATTCTGCTTAGCTAATCTTCAAATTCAGGACTTTTATTTAGACCCTCCCTCCAAGCTTGAATAGCGGTGCAGTCCCTCCATAATTTACACTGTTCACACTAATCATTTTTTATGGTTGTATTTAAATTTTGAGCCAAACATTAAAAAATGGAAAGCGATCACGGCCATTTGGAATTCATTACAAGAGATAGTGCCAGATTTCCTAGTACACAGTTTTACTTGCCAACCGTACCATAATTACTTCAGCAAAGTTATCGCACAAAAAGTTGGAGAGTTATTGGTAATTAAAATCTGGTTACTTTACCACTCTCAAAAGATAAGCTTCCCCTCGAGATACTCATCCACAGTAATGTTTCCAATAATATGCAGGAGATCATAAAAACATAAGTATTAGGAGCAGGAGTCGGCCATACGGCCCCTCGAGCCTGCTCCGCCATTCAATAAGATCATGGCTGATCATCGACCTCAACTCCACCTTCCCGCCTGATCCCCATATCCCGTGATTCCCTTACTGTCCAAGAATCTATCGATCTCAGCCTTGAATATACTCAATGACTGAGCCCCCACAGCCCTCTGGAGTAGAGAATTCCAAAGATTCACAACCCTCTGAGTGAAGAAATTTCTCCTCATCTCAGTCCTAAATGGTCGACCCCTTATCCTGAGACTATGCCCCCTAGTTCTAGACTCTCCAGCCAGGGGAAACAGCCTCTCTAAGAATTTTATACATTTCAATGAAATCACCTTTCATTCTTCTAAACTCCAGAGTGTATAGGCCCAATTTACTCAATCTCTCCTCATAAGACAACCCTCTCATCCCAGGAATCAGTCTAGGAATGGCGATGGGAAGGCATGTTACAAACAGCACATTCTATGACTGGCTAGTCTAATTTTCAATCTTAAACAATAATTCTGGGAGTTGTAGACATGAAAGCATTTATATTCTCAACTTCCTTCGCTCCACCAGTGGCGGCCGTGCCTTCTGCTGCCTCGGCTCTAAGCTCTGGAATTCCCTCCCTAAACCACTCTGCCTCTCTCCTCCTTTAAGACGCTCCTTAAAACCACCCTCTTTGACCAAGCATTTTGACCCCTGGCCTAATATCTTGTTACAGGAAACTCTTTTTTATCCGGCACCGACGGGACCAGCGTGGTGCCGGTTTATCAAAAAGTCCGGATTACAGAGAGGTATAGTAAAAGGTACGAGAGCTCCGTACACAGCAACAAATCCAGGCTTCCCTGTTGCTTAGCAACAGGTGCAGGAACTCCGGCCACAGACCAAGCGTCCCTGTTGCTTAGCAACAAGTGCAGGAACCCCGGTTACACAGCCACAGATCCAGGAATGGCCACTAATATGAAGTAAAACTTACCTGAACCTACTCCTGAATTTTGCCGGTTAACAGAGATTTCCGGTTATTTAGGTGCCAGTAAATCGAGAGTTTCCTGTATTTGGCTCACTGTCAAAATTCTGTCTGGCTATGCTCCTGTGAAACGCCTTGGGACGTTTAACTACATTAAAGGTGCAAATTGTTATTGTTGTGCCCCTTTAATTGACAGTGACACTCTAGGAAGCCCCATGAACTTAAAGCCTCGGGGAAAAATTCAGTATTGCCCATTTTGGGGCGCTAATATCAGCCAGGCGCAAAGTTTAGCGCCCGGCGCTAATTATCGCCTCCGACTGCAAAATTCGCCTCTATCGCCCCTGGAGATGATTTGAGTGTTAAATCAGGCGCTACACAACCTCTCTTAAGGTGCAGACGTCGGGGAGCGAGGCGCTACCTCAGAACGCTACTGAAGCTCAGGCGATGTCCGTTACCATGGACGCCAGACAGACCGGCGCCGTCTAGTTCTTAAAGGGGAGGGGCCATCTTGGTGACCAGCCACACCCTGCTCATTGCAGCCTTGAATCTCGGCCTGGAGAAACCTCGAAAGCAATTGTGTTGGAAGCACTAATGGATAGGCCCAGGGAAAGAGCTCGGCAGTTAGGAACCTCAAAAGTGGTGCTGAGGGCCAAAACTCCTTAGGACAGCGTTAAAAACAAAACTTTTGCCGACAAGAAAAGGCAGGAAGCGCCCACCTTCAAATAGCGCTCCCCCAGCCCCTTCCCGACTTGAAAACGTTCCCCTCTACCTGTCGTTCCTAGCGGCAGGCGCTAAGGCAGGGGGCGCAACTCAATATCTGGTCTGGGGCGCTACTGCGGCGTTGCATGTTTGACTGATGTCACAATCTGCGGGCGCAGGAGATCGTGGCGGTAGTGTTTAGCGCTGCCGCAAAACCACTGGTCAATTTCGCGAGCGGCGCTAACATCGCTAACGGGAGGCGCAAACCAACCGAATTTTCCCCCCTCAGGCTTTTCAGAGAGGCATGGGCCTTCAATAGAAAATACGGTTGGGGGCATTTCAAACACATAAAATCGCACAGAATTACATAGAATATCCAGCACGCAAACAGGCCATTCGAGCCAACCAGTCTGTGCTGGTGTTTTTATTCCACACGAGTCTCCTTCCATTCCATCTGCCTCATCTCAGCCTTTCAGCATATCTTTCAGATATAGAATACAGAAAATGCTCTTGCAGGGATATGTGCTTAATCATTTTTCTTGAAAATGTTTATGCCTTTATTAAGTTACAAGCCCTATTTCCAGTAGTAAGTCCTTGGCTTATTGGAGAAACCAAGATGGGGACTGAAAAATATTTGGAGTGATTTAATTGGTTCCCATTATTACATTGGTAGACTTTGCTGACCTCTGATTCTTGATTCGCTGTATTGGAACATCCTTATAAAGATAGACAATTACCTGCACACATTTTCCTGACTCTAGTCTATTTTGGGATAATTAAGATCTCCCACAGCTGCAACTCTTGTTAATACCCACCTGGCTAATTTATTTGCAGATTTCATCCTCCATTTGCTTTTAGTTGTTCAACAATCTCTGATGTGGTGGGGTAGAGGAGCAAAGGGATCTCGGAGTACAAATACACAAATCACTAAAAGTAGCGACACAGGTTAACAAGGCCATATAACAGCAAACCAAGCACTAGGGTTTATTTCTAGAGGGATAGAATTAAAAAATAGTGAAGTTATGCTGAACTTGTATTGAACCTTGGTTAGACCACACTTGGAGTACTGCGTGCAGTTCTGGTCGCCATATTTGAAAAAGGATATAGAGGCACTGGAGAGAGTGCAGAGAAGATTTACAAGGATGATACCAGAAATGCGAGGGTATACATATCGGGAAAGGATGAACAGGCTGGGTCTCTTTTCGTTTGAAAAAAGAAGGCTGAGGGGTGACCTAATAGAGGCCTTTAAAATTATGAAAGGTTTTGATAGAGTGGATACAGAGAGAGTGTTTCCACTTGTGGGGGAGAGCAAAACTAGAGGCCATCAATATAAGATAGTCACCAAGAAATCAATAGGGAATTCAGAAGAAACTTCTTTACCCAGAGAGTGGTGAGAATGTGGAACTCGCTACCACAGGGAGTGGTTGAAGCGAATAGTATAGATGCATTTAAGGGGAGGCTAGACAAGCATATGAGGGAGAAGGGAATAGAGGGTTATGCTGATAGAGTTAGATGAGGAAAGATGGGAGGAGGATCGAGTGGAGCATAAACACTGGCATGGACTGGTTGGGCCGAATGGCCTGTTTCTTTGCCGTATATCCTGTGTAATCCTATGATATACTTTCAGTAACGAGACCGAACCCTTGCAATTCCTCAGCTTAACCCAAAGGGATTCTTTTTGACCCACTTCCCTGTTTAAATCCTACGCTCCAGTGCTATGAATTGTCATTAATTAACATCTCCCCTCCCTCTTTCCCCATCCTTCCTTAAAGTTGTAAACCCAAGTACATTTAATTGACGCAGTTGTAGACAAATTTCAGTTACTGCGATTAGGTTATCATTTTCTGTTTCAATCAATGACTCTTGTTCTCCAATGTTGTTCCTTGAGCTCCAGTTATTACTATATGTGTAGTTCAGTTTGGATTCCCATTATGTGTCTGTTTTCTTTTATTTTGCCTGATTTATTTTTCTTACAAATTGTCCTGTTTAACCTGTTTCAAAAGTTCTACCAGCTTTATTATTTACAGCTTACTTTCCATTCCCAGCTGTGTCCGCTGTGGCTCAGTGGGCAGCACTCTCTCGCCTCTGGGTCAGAAGGTTGTGGGTTCAAGTCCCACTCCAGAGGCTTGAGCAGAAAAATCCAGGCCGACACTTAAGTGCCGTGCTGAGGGAGTGCTGCACTGTCAGAGGTGCTGTCTTTTGGTTGTGACGTTAAGCCTGTCTATCCTCTCAGGTGGATGTAAAAGATCCCACGGCACTATTTCGAAGAAGAGCAGGGGAGTTCTCCCCGGTGTCCTGGGGCCAATATTTATCCCTTAACCAACATCACTAAAACAGATTATCTGGTCATCATCACATCGCTGTTTGTGGGAGCTTGCTGTGCACATTATCTGCCGCGTTTCCTACATTACAACAGTGACTACACTTCAAAAAGTACTTCATTGGCTGTAAAGCGCTTTGGGATGTCCTGAGGTTGTGAAAGGCGCTATAAATGGAAGTCTTATTTCTTTTTACTCTTCCTCTCTGCAGTAGTACTTCCCAAATGCCTCTGAAGCTACCAACTGAGCCAAGCTGACACAAGAAGCATGGTGGCATAGTGGTTAGCACTGTTGCCTCACAGCGCCAGGGACCTGGGTTCGAATCCGGCCTCGGGTGACTGTCTGTGTGGAGTTTGCACATTCTCCCCGTGTTTGCGTGGGTTTTTTCTGGGTGCTCCGGTTTCCTCCCACAGTCCAAAGATGTGCAGGTTAGGTTGATTGGCTATGATAAATTGACCCTCAGTGTTAGGGGGAATTAAATACGGGGATTGGGTGGGATATGTGTTGGTGTAGGGGTTATGGGGATCGGGTGGGATATGTGTCGGTGCAGGCTCGATGGGCCGAAATGGCTTTTATCTGTTCTGTGATTTCTGTGAAAAGTGGAGGCATAGGAAGACAGAGATAGAAGAGAAAGAGAGAGAGAGACGCCAATTCCTGGAGCGGGGGTAGAACCTACAAAAAAAGAAAGACTTGCATTTATATAGCGCCTTTCACAACCACTGGACCTCACAAAGTGCTTTACAGCCAATGAAGTATTTTTGAAGTGTAGTCACTGTTGTAATGTGGGAAACGCGGCAGCCAATTTGCGCACAGCAAGCTCCCACAAATAGCAATGTGATAATGACCAGATAATCTGTTTTTTAGTGATGTTGATTGAGGGATAAATATTGGCCTCAGGACAATCTCCTGATTCAGAGTCAAGAGTGCGGCCAACTGAGCCAAGGTGATGGGAAGAATCACTGAAGGGGAGTTGGTGTGAGTACAGAATGAAGGAGGAGAGACAAAAAGAGAAGTGGAGGAGAGAGAGAAGGAAGGGCGCGAAATTCGGTCACGCCCCGTTTGGGGGCAGTAACCGAGTTAAGACCGGACATTTAGTGCCCGGCGCGGGAGTACCGCCCTGGCCGCTAAATTCGGCTTACTGCCCCACACGGGAAGTGGAGCACAATCTCAGGCGCGCCACCTCCTATTGGTGCAGTAACCGAGGCGATGCCGGGGCGCGATCGGCAGCACTCCACGGAGGCTCCGCGGAGCGCTGCCACATTTCAATGCCCCTCCCCTTCAGTTAAAGCGGGGGGTGGCCGCTGTGCACTCTGCAGGATCTCCGATGGCCCACACTAGGCCACCAGGGCGGCATGGTGCCACGGCCACACCAGGACCATGCCACGGCCCACCAGTTCAGCCCAAAAAACAACAATGGCCCAGGTCGCGGCTGCACTTTCCCTTTAAATACCGCCCCGCAGGTGGAGGTCGGCTCGGTTCGCGACCCGCGAGGCTGGCGCTGACATCACCCGCGGCAGCCTTGCGGGGCGCAGACGAATTTCTGGCGCGGGGCGGTAAGGGGATGCGGCGCTTGATAGCGCTAACGGCGGGGGCGCAGCGCTATCGTGTAGCGCATCAGCAACGCCCCACAAAATTTCTCGGGAGGCACTTTTTTCGCCCCCCCCCCCAGGCGATAAGCCATTTGCGCCCCATTAGCGCCCCCCTGAGGCGCTAATGGTAGGTGCAAAGGAGCCGAATTTCTAGCCCTAGATATCTTTTTTTTGCACATTTGCCAGTATCGCAGTACATAGCGAGAGGGGGCTCAAGAGGCAGAGAGCTTCGTGAGGCAGAAATATTTTGGAAAATTAGTGAATTCGATGGATTTTGGCCACATTAATTGTTGAGGATAACATTGGATGGTGAGTGATGCAGGTTTAAGGACAAGCGCAATCGGTACATCGTGACCACCCCTGAATCACAGCTGTCTTTCATTGACCGGCACCTCTGAGTTTGGAATGTATCGCTCGATGGACTGCTCACTAATTAACACAATTAATCATCTTAAACTGTCATTGCTGCAGCTTCTCTTTCTGACTCTCAGCTTTCACCAATTCTTGCTCCAGGCTACAAGTCATTTCTTCAGCTTTCTGATTAGCCAGAGGTCGAAATGGCCACACTTTTCTCGGTCCGCCCTGTAGAGCGGACTTCGGTCTGTCAGCAGGTGAGTCTCCCTGCGGTTACCCAATATCTACGGCCAATTGGAGCGGCTTTCCAACAGCGGGCCGATCTTGAAAAACTGCTCCTTGTGTGTTTCCACCCCCCCACTCCCCCACCCCCCGTACCCACCTCTAATTCCTCTCTTCTGCTAAAGGTGCTGAATCATACTCTGGCACAAAGCCACTGGCAACAATATCCTCTGGTACCTTGTCCGCAAGTGTATGTTCGTGAGGTGTGAGCTGGATACTGAGGGTACATGGAATTACATGGCACTGAAACAGGCCATTCAGCCCATCTGGTCTATGCTGGTGTTTATGCTCTACATGAGCCTCCTCCCACCCCTCTTCATCTCACCCTATCAGCATATCCTTCTATTCCTTTCTCCATTTAAGGGAATCAAGGGATACGGGGATAGTGCGGGAAGGTGGAGTTGAGGTCAAAGATCAGCCATGATCTTATTGAATGGCGGAGCAGGCTCGAGGGGCCTTGTGGTCGACTCCTGCTGCTATTTCTTATGTTCTAATGTTCCCTCATGTGCTTATCCAGCTTCCCCTTAAATGTATCTATACTATTCACCTCAACCACTCCCTGTGGTAGCGAGTTTCACATTCTCACCACTCTCTGGGTGAAGTAATTTTCTTCTGAATTCACTATTGGATTTACTAGTGACTGTTGTTCGGATTTCGCTAGATGTTCGAAAGATCGAACAAATAGGTTCGCAATTTTCCTTTTAGGGTTCAAATGTAAGTTTGGTCTGAACAAACACGCAGGCAACAGATTTCACGTACAAAGATTTATCTTTAATAAATGCTTAACAAACACCGTTCGCAGTTTAAAGTACAATTCCAAAATATAAGACTCACAACTTATATTGATATTACCCTGATTTGGTCCGAGGTGATCAATCTCTGCCCAACCCTCTACGTAGGGTTTTGTCCCCAGGTCCCTGCTGTCGAGTGTTGCTCCTAGGTCTCTTGCGGCCAGGTTGTCGCTCTGTATCTGGGGTTTTCCCTCCTGGTTTATACTATCCTATAATCTGTCCCATCTCTTTGGTTACACATTTGTTACTGTCCTTGCATCCTGATGATTAGTTTACCCTATTCCACATCCTGTCTCATCTCCTTGATTACGTCATCCATGTTCTCGAATTGACCCATTGTTTTCTAACTGGCGTCTGTAGTGACCTCACTCGTGTCTGACGAGGTTACCTATGAGCCCTCTGTTTAGAACATTCCTGAACCTCTGCATTATTTATCCATTATCCCTTACACATGGTGACTCCTCCATTTCATTTCAGTTTTCTTACATTTCCACAGTGACTATCTTCTATTTATGACCTCTAGTTCTGGTCTCCCCCACAAGTAGAAACATCTTCTCTACGTCCACCCTATCAAACCCTTTCATAATTTTAAAGATCTCTATCAGGTCATCCCCCAGCCTTTTTTCCAGAGAAAAGAGGCTCAGCCTGTTCAATCATTCCTGATAGGTAATGGGACACAATTTATAGCTCTATTGGAGAGCTACTACTGGTGCAATGGGCTGAATGACCTCCTGCTGTGTTGTCCATGGTTTTATCAAACCCTTTCATAATCTTAAAGACCTCTATCAGGTCACCCCTCAGTCTTCTCTTTTCTAGAGAAAAGAGCCCCAGCCTGTTCAGTCTTTCCTGATAGTTATAACCTCTCAGTTCTGGTAGCATCCTTGTAAATCTTTTTTGCACCTTCTCCTGTGCCTCTGTTTGTAATATGGCGACCAGAACTGTGCACAGTACTCCAAGTGTGATCTAACCAGGGTTCTATATAAGTTTTGCTTCACTTCTCTGCTTAGGTAGGTCGAGTACTCAACCATGGAGCATTATAACTGAGCCAGTTCCTACCTGTGTCAGCTTAGGAAGGTGTAGTGACGGATCGTGGGTAACCACGGTCCCCTGGAGCCTCCCTCATTTCCTTCAAGATCCGCGCTTGACCGCTTTACGTCAGGAGCTGCTGGATAGGAGCGGAACCTGTAAAGCTGCACTAATTGTAGAAATCTGCCGAATTTGTCATGGGTCGTGACGCTGCATCATGCTATTCCATGCCAAGTCATGCCAGAGCATGCCATGCCATTCTCAGATCACGCCAATGCCATGCCTGAGCACAAGGAACAGGTTTCATATTCTAGTTACATTTAAACCATTCTGTATCAAATAATGCATTTCTTGCACCAAATATAATGGCTTCTGTTAATGTGCCAGAAACAGACAAAGACACCACAATGTACAGAAAGTGACGCCGGTGCAGGGAAAGCAGCTGATTGGGTGTGTATGGCCAGGTGAGTATTTATACTACTCTATAGTTAGACAGTTAAGGTTAATAGTTTATAAAGTTTAAAAGGTCTTAATTTTGTGGTTTATAGTTTCTAAGGTCTCTGTTGTGTAGCGGGGAGTGCTAGGAAACAAGGGCCCTTGAGTATATAATTTAATTGTAGTGTAATTAGTGGTATTGATTTGATTTAATTTAATTTGTATTAATTAAAGGGTAGGTCATGGCAGGACAGCTTGGCCCCATGGCATGCTCCTCCTGCACTATGTGGGAAATCAGGGACACTTCCTGTGTCCCTGACGACCAGGTGTGTGGGAAGTGTATCCAGCTGCAGCTACTGCCAGACCGCATTGCGGCGCTGGAGCTGTGAATGGATACATACTGGAGCATTCGCAGTGCTGAGGATGTCGTGGATATCACGTTTAATCAGTTGGTCACACCGCAGGTAAAGGCTGCATAGGCAGGAAGGGAATGGGTGATCGCCAGGCAGAGTAGTTGACGCAGGCAGGTAGTGCAGGGGTCCCCTGTGGCCATCCCCCTCTCAAACAGATATACCGCTTTGGATATTGTTGAGAGAGATGGCTTATCGGGGGAAGGCAGCAGCAGTCAACTTCCTGGCACCATGGCTGGTTCTGCTGCACAGGATGGGAGGAAAAAGAGTGGGAGAGCTATAGTAATAGGGGATTCTATTGTAAGGGGAATAGATAGGCGTTTCTGTGGCCGCAAATGAGACTCCAGGATGGTATGTTGCCTCCCTGGTGCAAGGGTCAAGGATGTATCGGAGCGGCTGCTGGGCATTCTGGGGGTGGGGGGAGGGTGAACAGCCAGTTGTCATGGTGCATATAGGTACCAACGACATAGGTAAAAAATGGGATGAGGTCCTAAAAGCTGAATGTAGGGAGTTAGGAGGTAAATTAAAAAATAGGACCTCAAAGGTAGTAATCTCAGGATTGCTACCAGTGCCACATGCTAGTCAGAGTAGAAATAGAAGGATATTTCAGATGAACACGTGGTTAGAGGAATGTTGCAAGGGGGAGGGATTCAAATTCCTGGGACATTGGAACCGGTTCTGGGGGAGGTGGGACCAGTACAAACTGGACGGTTTGCACCTGGGCAGGACCAGGACCGATGTCCTTGGGGGAGTGTTTGCTAGTGCTGTTGGGGAGGGTTTAAATTAAAATGGCAGGGGGTTGGGAACCTGTGCAGGGAGACAGAGGAAAGGGAAACAACGATAGAAGCAAAAGACAGGAAGGAGAAAAGCAAAAATGGCAGTCAGCGAAAGCAAGGTTTTAAATCAAACATGGCCACAGTAGATAATAATTCTAAAAGGTCTACGAGTGTTAAAAAAACAAGCCTGAAGTTTTTGTGTCTTAATGCAAGGAGCATTTATAGTAAGGTGGATGAATTAGCTGTGCAAATAGATGTAAATGGATATGATATGATTGGGATTACGGAAACATGGCTCCAGGGTGGCCAAGACTGGGAACTCAACATCCAGGGGTATTCAATATTCAGGAAAGACAGGCAAAAAGGAAAAGAAGGTGGGGTAGCATTGCTGGTTAAAGAGGAGATTAACACAATAGTAAGGAAGGATATTAGCTCTGATGATGTGGAATCTGAATGGGTAGAGCTGTGAAATACCAAGGGGCAGAAAACGTTAGTGGGAGTTGTATACAGACCCCCAAACAGTAATGTGGAGGTTGGGGATGGCATTAAACGGGAAATTAGAGACGCGTGCAATAAGGGCACAGCAGTTACCATGGGTGACTTTAATCTACATATAGATTGGGCTAACCAAATTAGTAACAATACTGTGGAGGAGGAATTCCTGGAGTGTATACGGGATGGTTTCCTGGACCAATATGTCAAGGAACCAACTAGAAATCAGGCCATCTTAGACTGGGTATTATGTATTGAGAAAGGGTTAATTAGCAATCTTGTGCGAGGCCCCTTGTGCGGAGCGATCATAATATGATCGAATTCTTCATTAAGATGGAGAGTGAAGTATTTGACTCAGAGACTAGAGTCCTGAATTTAAATAATGGAAACTACGATGGTATGAGGCGCGAGTTGGGTAGGATGGATTGGGGAAAGTTACTTAAAGGGTTGACGGTGGATAGGCAATGGCAAACATTCAAAGATCACATGGATGAACTACAGAATTTGTTCATCCCTGCTTGGCATAAAAATAAAACAAAAAAGGTGACTCAACTGTGGCTAACAAGGGAAATTAGGGATAGCATAAGATCCAAGGAGAGGACATATAAATTGGCCAGAAAAAGCAGCAAACCTGAGGATTGGGAGCAGTTTAGGATTCAGCAAAGGAGGACAAAGGGATTAATTAAGAGGGCGAAAATAGAATATGAGAGTAAGCTTTCAGGGAACATAAAAACTGACTGTAAAAGCTTCTATAGATAGGTGAATAGAAAAAGATTGGTGAAGTCAAGCGTAGGTCCCTTGCAGTCAGAGTCAAGGGAATTTATAATGGGGAACAAAGAAATAGCAGACCAACTAAATACATATTTTGGTTCTGTCTTCTGTGAGTGATGTAAAAAGACGACTGAGCACTTGGTTTGAGTATAAAACAAGGCTTTAATCAACTGTTTCAAAACCATGAGATTCTAGTTACATCATCAGTTCCTGGTTACAGAAACATCCTGAGCAAGCTGGGCCCATGCCCGAGTAACTATACTCCTTGGACGGCGCCGCCAGCTGGCCACCCAGTGTTACTTCATGAGTTATTTCTTCATGAATGATGAGATTTATGACACATACTTTGGTTCTGTCTTCACAAAGGAGGGCACAAATAACCTCCCAGAGATGTCGGGGAACATAGGGTCTAATGAAAGGGAGGAACTGAATGAAATCAGTATTTGTTGGGAAATGGTGTTAGGGAAATTGATGAGATTGAAGGCCAATAAATCCCCAGGGCCTGATGATCTATATCCTAGGGTACTTAAGGAAGTGGCTCTAGAAATAGTTGATGCTTTGCTGATCATCTTCCAAAATTCTATAGACTCTGGAACAGTTCCCATGGATTGGAGGGTAGCTAATGTTACCCCACTATTCAAAAAAGGTGGTAGAGAGAAAACGGGGAATTATAGACCGGTAAGCCTGACATCGGTAGTGGGGAAAATGCTAGAGTCCATTATAAAAGATGTAATAGCAGGGCACTTGGAAAACAGTGACAGGATTGGACAAAGTCAACATGGATTTACAAAAGGTAAATCGTGCTTGACTAATCTACTGGAATTTTTTGAGGATGTAACTGGTAGAATAGGTAAGGGAGAACCAGTGGATGTGGTGTATTTGACCTTTCAGAAGGTTTTCGATAAGGTCTCGCATAAGAGATTAGCGTGTAAAGTTAAAGCACATGGGATTGGGGCAAGGTATTGACTTGGATAGAGAACTGGTTGGCAGACAGGAAGCAAAGAGTTGGAATAAATGGCTCTTTTTCCGAGTGACAGGCAGTGACTAGTGGGGAACCGCAGGGATCGGTGCTCGGACCCCAGCTATTCACAATATATATTAATGATCTAGACGAGGGAACTAGATGTAATATCTCCAAGTTTGCAGATGACACAAAGCTGGGTGGGCGTGTGTGCTGTGAGGAGGATGCAGAGAAACTCCAGTATGATTTGGACAGGCTGGGTGATTGGGCAGATGCATGGCAGATGCAGCATAATGTGGATCAATGTGAGGTTATCCACTTTGGTGGCAAAAACAGGAAGGCAGATTATTATCTGAATGGCAATCGATTGGGAGAAGGGGAAGTGCAAAGAGACCTGGGTGTCCTTGTGCACCAGTCGCTGAAGGTAAGCATGCAGGTGCAGCAGGTGGTTAAGAAGGCAAATGGTATGTTGGCCTTTGTAGCGCGAGGATTCGAGTACAAGAACAAGGATGTCTTGATGCAGTTGTACAGGGCCTTGGTGAGTATTGTGTGCAGTTTTGGTCACCTTATCTGAGGAAGGATGTTCTTGCCATGGAGGGAGTGCAGCGAAGATTCACCAGGCTGATACCTGGGATGGCAGGAATGACGTATGAGGAGAGATTGGGTTGATTGGGCTTATACTCACTGGAGTTTAGAAGAATGAGAGGGGATCTCATTGAAACTTATAAAATTCTATCAGGACTGGACAGACTAGATGCAGGAAGGATGTTCCCAATGGCGGGGGAGTCCAGAACCAGGGGTCACAGTCTAAAGATAAGGGCCTAGAAATTCAGTAAGGCCCCGCCAGGTCTTTAGCGCCCGAAATTTAGCGCTCGCCCGGATTCCCGTAGCGCCCGCCTGAAATTCAGTTGCGACGGGCCAAGACGGAGGCGGGTGCTATTGCAGGGTTTGGCCGCCTCGCTTGGGGCGATGAAAGTCTATTTCAGGCGTCCAGCTGCCGCTGCGCCACCCGATGTGGTGCGGCAGGCTGGGGTACTGCAGGCCTCCTCCTTCTCTTAAGGAGGAGCTGCCTGCAGCCGTGAGATCGCCGCTGGATTCCCCCGGCAAATGAGCCCGGCACCACGGAGAAGTGCCGGGCTCGCGGGAGTCAGACAGCAATGCCGCGGGGGGGTGGTGCAGGAGTCCGAGGAGGGAGGTGCGGCCATGTGGCCGCCGGGAAAGCGGCCGGCCGCCCCTCCACCTTTATGCGCCGGCCTCTCGGAGCTGCAAGGCCCCGTTTTTCAAATGTTGTTTGCGGCCGCTGCGGGCGAGGCGGCCGCAACTGAATTTGGCCTTCGGCACGGAATTGCGTTGGAACCGGGGCGCTGCGCACACCGATGACGTCATCGGTGCCGGCGCAGCGCTACCGGCTAACGCCGCTGTTAGGGACCAACTTAATTTCGGGCACTAAAAAACTTCCGGCGCAACCCACTCTTTCGCCCCTAAGTGGGCGCAAACGCGACTGAATTTCTAGGCCAATGGGTAAGCCATTTAGGACAGAGATGAGGAGGAATTTCTTCACCCAGAGAGTGGTGAACCTGTGGAATTCTATACCACAGAAGGCAGTTGAGGCTAATTCATTAAATATATTCAAGAAGGAGTTAGATATATTTCTTAAGGCTAAAGGGATCAAGGAATATGGGGGGAAGGCAAGGACAGGGTACTGAGTTTGGATGATCAGCCATGATCTCATTGAATGGCAGAGCAGGCTCGAGGGGCCGAATGGCCTACTCCTGCTCCTATCTTCTATGTTTCTATGAAATGATTGCAGGCTGAACAGTAAAGCTTTTAGTAAAGAGATTTATAGATTTAAATATCACTCGGAGATCTGTTTACTAAATAGAAGAACTAACAAATAATGAAAAATTCCTTCAAATTATTTGAGATAAGATTATATAAAACCCTGTAACTACTTCCAGTGTACATTCCAATCCAGTACACCAGATTAAATACAACAGAGTCTAAATTCTTCATGTCATTTTACTTCAATAAATCTCTTCATTTAATCCGTGGATCCCAGAACCATGGGTCACAGTCTCAGGATTGTCCACAAGTCCTTCATATTTCAATGTTTCATTCCTGCGATACATTTACAACTGTGGAGACAAAATAAAATGGTAGAGATCAAATTGGGCAAACCTTACAAGTACAGATAAACTGAAGTCCGTCCTTTAGACACTCAGCTTTGGGTGAGATATTGCTGCTGTCAGAGAGATGCACAAGTAATGACAGCAGCGGTGTGCAATATGATTGTGTGTCACTGTATAACACGGGTACAGTACAGAGATAGGGAGAGAGGTGGGGGCCTATCCCGTGCGTGCATGCAGAACTTGGATTGTTCAGAGACGGCTGTTTGTAAGGAAAAGGAGGCTCCGAGATGGTAGGACTGTGTAACACCATAAACTGAATGATTACTATTAGTGATCAGTGCAGTTTTCTTTAGTTACGGGTGGAATCAAAGTTCCTCTCACCTCTGGTTTCCCCTCTACGCTTCGCTCCTCCATCTTTGGTTTCTCCTCTTCACTTCGCTCCTCCATCTTTGGTTTCTCCTCTACGCTTCGCTCCTCCATCTTTGGTTTCTCCTCTTCGCTTCGCTCCTCCATCTTTGGTTTCTCCTCTACGCTTCGCTCCTCCATCTTTGGTTTCTCCTCTTCGCTTCGCTCCTCCATCTTTGGTTTCTCCTCTACGCTTCGCTCCTCCATCTTTGGTTTCTCCTCTACGCTTCGCTCCTCCATCTTTGGTTTCTCCTCTACGCTTCGCTCCTCCATCTTTGGTTTCTCCTCTACGCTTCGCTCCTCCATCTTTGGTTTCTCCTCTACGCTTCGCTCCTCCATCTTTGGTTTCTCCTTTTCGCTTCGCTCCTCCATCTTTGCTTTCTCCTCTACGCTTCGCTCCTCCATCTTTGGTTTCTCCTCTACGACTGCTCGTAGGTAGCCTTCTGGTTCTTGGACATCTTTCACAACAGCTGCTGATTCGAAACAACGATACTCAATTACAAGCGACCCTCATAGTTATACAGTAAATACAATAACATTGTGTAGAATGGGTCTATACTCTCTGGAGTTTAGAAGAATGAGAGGTGATCTCACTGAAACGTATAAGATTCTGAGAGGGATTGACAGGGTAGATGCTGAGAGGTTGTTTCCCCCTGGCTGGAGAGTCTAGAACTAGGGGACACAGTCTCAGGATAAGGGGTCGGCCATTTAAGGCTGAGATGAGGAGGAATTTCTTCACTCAGAGGGTTGTGAATCTTTGGAATTCTCTGCCCCAAAGGGCTGTGGATGCTACGTCTTTGAGTATATTCAAGGCTGAGAGCAATAGATTTTTGGACTCTAGGGGGATCAGTAGATATGGGGATTGGGCGGGAAAGTGGAATTGAGGTAGAAGATAAACCATGATCTTATTGAATGGCGGAGCAGGCTCGAGGGGCCATATGGTCTACTCCTGCTCCTAATTGTTATGTTCTTATGAGGGAACTTACCGTGTACATTGAGCTGGTAGCACTTCAGTGGTTTGAAGTTCTTCCTATAAACATACCAGCCTTGATCACTCACTGTCAACTGGTGGAGATGAATGGAGTTATTGGATGGAATGTACTCTATCCGGTTTTCATAAGGAGTGGTACATTGAATGTCACCACCTGTAACAGTGAACATTTTAATGTACTTTTCCTTATGGACGTAACACTCAAGAACATCGGTTTTGGACCAGTCTTCATCTATCCAATGGAACGAAATCGTACCACCGAGATCAGCTGAGAGATGGTCACATGGTAACCCTGAGTAAAGAAATTCAGAAAAAAGTCATTATAACAAGACAAGTGCAATACTGAATTATTGATTTTCCTGTAATTATTATTTCCTTTGCATCATCTACGCTCCAACAATTTTAAGGGGTTCTCCCCTGCAAAGTTGTCCTGAAACACTGCTGTAAATATTGATACACGCCCGGCCCTCCCCTGCAAATACTGCCACTCTGGAACTCCCCCTTTAATTGTCCCCATCCCTTTAAAGCTGCACATAATCACAGTTCAACTCCCACCGTCCGTGTGATTCCCAGAACCGGTTCAATTCATGCGTTTGGAGTTAATGCTAATGAGCTGATGTAGAAAAATCCTGGGGGAAAAAAATCATAAGAGGCTTTAAAAATGCGTTAAAAAAAAATATTTCTTTCAACACTTTTTGTTTACTGGGGGGCGGGGCGGGTGGGGGCAGGAGGTCATGTGATGAAATCTCCAGGACTATGTCTGACCAGAGTTGAAAACCCGAGGCTCAGGGTGAATTTTTTTTATCAGTGCCACCTTAATTTTGAGTGGAATACGAGGCGCGAGTACAACTGGCTCAGCACAATTGATCGTTCTGTCTTGTCCCCTTCGGCAGTTAAATTTTGGGGCCTGATTGACGACAGACCAAGAATAAAAAGAAAAACGTACAAATCCAGTGCAGGACATGCCCCGGCAGCTTGGCCTCGTATCTGGGAATTTGTGCAATTTGAGGGCTTTCTGCTTTCTGCCAATGTTAGTGCAGCCAAAGTACTTTCATTGCAGGGCGAAAACTTCAAGCAATGCTGAAGGCGTGAGATGCAACTACATTTGCCTGTTTTAGGCTCCTTGAGCTCTCATGAAGCCTTCATGTTTCGAGACAGTAAAAAAAAATGTCCCAGTAAACTAAATAACGTCAAGATCACAAGATAATTACAGACGGGAGACCCCTTTTAATTCGTCTGACCAGAGATATCCTACAGTCCCTCCATCTTAGCCCAGTTGGTTCTTAATCAGTAAAGGGAACAGTACACGGTGGATAGAAAATGTCCGTGAAATTAGTGAAAAAGCAGGAATAAAAAAAACCCACAACATCATCACACAAGGAATGCACACTAACATTTCTAGAAGGTTCTGAGTCCTTCTGTTTTCCTTTGACTCCCGTTATACACAACGGAGTTCCCGTCAAAATCCTGCCTCGTGTCAAAAAGTTGCATCAGGATAAACCTGACCTTCAGCCACGTATGAAAATCTAATCGGTAAACATTTTATTTTTTGCGTCTTATTTCAAGGTATGAAACATTACAGCTTACAGATTAAACAGTGAAAGAGCTTTGATTCTACAGTATAAACTTTTCATGAATGAACTTGCTTAAGTCAAATCCCCAGGATTAGCAATAACATAAATCTTTACCACGCAGTTAAGATCCCCTTAAGATATAATAATTTTGAAATGTTTTCAAACAACGCACAGCCACTTATCTATACCGCGTCTCATATATATAACTGCAAGTTTTTCTTTCTGTACATCGCTGCAACTTTCTCCGAGCTTTAAACCCCGCGTCGCATTAACTTATTTTTAAGTCATCGCTTTTTTAAAAAAAATAAAAGATTGACGTGGGTTCCTACCTGCAGGCTGAATAAGGCATGATACGATGAAACAAATTAAAATAATTTTGCTCAAGAGCAAGCTGCCGCACGCCATTGCGAACAGAAAAACAGCTCTTGAACCCTCGCGCAATATCGCGTCCCCCTTTTTATAAGCGAGCATGGTCCGACATGAACAGACCCCATCCCATTGGGCCACACGGCAAGACTTGAGTGGACAGTCTGATCGCACCATCTCAAAGACAATCCCACCAATCGCGCATGCTTTTGAAGTGTTGCATAGACCCTGCACGCAATAACTGCCGTTATCTATTCATTTACATGTAGAAAATATATCACATCACTTACTGATTTATATTGAGCCAGTGCCATAAATGGAGGTTCTGTAGCAGCCCAAAGCTTCTGGGCACCTAAAGCTGCCCCTGAAACACCAGAAAAGTTAATTGCACCTGGCATTTTGCCACAAGCTGAATTATCATTTTAATTACAGGTTTGTGGTAGATCTGTGGTAGATCTGTAGTAAGTACTGTACACAGCTATCCCTCCCCAACCCATAGACTAACCCTTGACTACCTGCTAAAACAGCATCAGAAACTCGTAAGCTGCCAAACTGGTATTTGGACACAAGGGGGGAAAAATTCGGTTGGTTTGCGCCTCCCGTTAGTGCCTTAAGAGGGCGCTAATGGGGCGCAAAGCAATGAGCGCCCGGGCGCGACGATGTTTGCGCCGCTCACGAAATTGACTAGACATTTTGCGGCGGCGCTAAACACTACCGCCACGATCTCCTGCGCCGGCAGATCGTGACGTCAGTCGAGTGTGCAACGCCCCGGTAGCGCCCCGGACCGGATATTGAGTGGCGCCCCCTGTCTTACCACCTGCCGCTAGCAACGACAGGTTGAGGGGAGCGTTTTGCAGTCGGGAAGGGACTGGGGGAGCGCTATTTAAAGGTGACCGCTTCCTGCCTTTTGTTGTCGGTGAAGTTTTTTCACCACGCATTCTGAGTGAGAGAGAGAGACTTCTGGAGAGAGTCAACGCTGTGTGAAGGAGTTTTGGGTACTGAGCAGCACTTTGCAGGTTCATTTTTATTTGACCTTCCTTGCATCGATTTAGAAGAGACAGTGGGGGCTGCACTCTGAGCTCTTTCCCTGGGTCTCTCCATTGTTCTTTCCAGCAGATTTGATGTACAGGTCTCTCCAGGCCGAGATTCAAGGCTGCAATGAGCAGGGTGTGGATGGAGAGCAAGATCGACCCTCCCCCTTTAAGAATTGGCCGGCGCCAGTGTGTCTGTGTTCCATTGCTGACTGACATCACATCAGCTTCGCCAGCGCTCTGAGTTAGCGCCTCGCTCCTCGGCCTTTGCGCCTTAAGACAGGTGTGCAGCGCCTGATTTAGTGCTCCAATCACCTCCAGGGGCGATAAAAACCAAGTTTGCAGTCGGAGGCGATAATTAGCGCCAGGCGCTAAACTTTGCGGACGGCCGATAATCGCGCCCCAAACGGGGCGATACCGAATTTCTTCCCCAAGGTCTTCATTGCAAGAGGATTTGAGTACAGGAGTAAAGAAGTCTTACTCCAGTTATATAGGGCCCTGGAGACCACACTGTGTATAATTTTGGTCTCCTTACTTAAGGAAGGATATACTTGCCATAGAGGGAGTGCAACGAAGGTTCACGAGATTGATTCCTGGGATGGCGGGACTGTCGTATGAGAAGAGATTAAGTAAACTAGGCCTGTATTCTCTTGAATTCAGAAGAATGAGAGGGGATCTCATTGAAGCATACAAAATTATTACAGGGCTTGATAGGGTGGATGCTGGGAGAATGTTTCTCTTGGCTGGGGAGTCTAGAACCAGGGACCACAGCCTCAGGATAAAGGGTAGGCCATTCAGGACAGAGATGAGAAGAAATTTCTTCACACAGAGGGTGGTGAATCTTTGGAATTTTCTACCCCAGAGGGCTGTGGAGGCTCAGTCATTGGGTATATTCAAAACAGAAGTCGATAGATTTCTGACTAGTGAGGGCATCAAGGGATATGGCGATAGGGCCGGTGAATGGAGTTGAGGCTGAAGATCAGCCATGATCTTACTGAATGGCGAAGCAGGCTCGAAGGGCCAAATGGCCTACTCCTGCCCCTATTTCTTATGTTCTTATGTAGGTAGCACTGATCCCCTCCCTGCTCACTTTCCCACAGCTCCCAACTTGCTATGTGTTGAAAGGGTGGCGTTCATGATTATTGCTTAGGGCAGAACTGTCGGTTTCCGTGTGGTTTCAGCTGTGGCTAAGTGGTAGCGCACTTACCTCTGAGTCAGAAGTTTGTTGGTTCAAGTCCCACTCTAAGGATAACATAGAAACATAGAAGATAGGAGCAGGAGTAGGCCATTCGGCCCCTCGAGCCCGCTCCGCCATTTAATGAGATCATGGCTGATCATCCAAATTCAGTACCCTGTCCCTGCCTTCTCCCCATATCCCTTGATCCCTTTAGCCTTAAGAAATATATCCAACTCCTTCTTGAATATATTTAATGAATTGGCCTCAACTGCCTTCTATGGTAGAGAATTCCACAGGTTCACCACTCTCTGGGTGAAGAAATTCCTCCTCATCTCAGTCCTAAATGGCTTACCCCTTATCCTTAGACTGTGACCCCTGGTTCTGGACTCCCCGACCATCGGGAACATCCTTCCTGTATCTAGTCTGTCTGCTCCTGTTAGAATTTTATAAGTTTCAATGAGATCCCCTCTCATTCTTCTAAACTCCAGCGAGTATAAGCCCAATCGACCCAATCTCTCCTCATACGTCATTCCTGCCATCCCAGGCATCAGTCTGGTGAAGAGGGAGAGGGAGGGATAGGAGGAAGGGAAAGATGAAGGAGGCTGGAGGGATGGAAAGAGAGAGGAAGGGAAGGTTGAAGAGAGAGAGGGAAGGAGGAAGGGAGAGAGTGATCAACCCAATTGCGCAGGACGATGATTGGGCAATCAAAGCTGGGAGCAGGGCTGTGATTGGTCAAGTTGGGTATCGGGGGCTTCCAGTCAATGCACCCTTGATGCAACCTCTCAGGTGACTGTCCTTGTTCCCATTAAAACCATTACTCTCTCTCACCCTGGTCATTGCCACTGGTACGGCCCTCATCTCCACTACCTTAAGTCCAAGGGACGCAGACATGAACACCTATGGCGGCCAACTGGTTTAGTCATTCACCGCCAAATCTGACTGGACCACATAAAGCACTATCGGGCCCTGCTCTCCTCTGCCAAAGCTGCTCACTACTCTAGGATCATACTGGAATGCAAAGATAACCCCCCACCCCCCCCCACCGGGCTTCTCTTCCCCACTACAAACCGTTTTCTTAAACTCCTCCAACCTCACCTCCGACAACATCCTATGTGTGGAACTCCAGAACGCTTCCTGAGTCCCGGAAAACCACATATTCAGGCAACTGCTCGAGCTCTGAGATTCTGAGTCTGAGGGGCGGCTGGCGTCACTGCAGTGCATACGGGAAGCTGAGAGTTTTGTGGATAGCACGTTTCAGGAGGTGGTCACCCTGCAGCCACAGTGAGTTCGGGGGAGAGAGAGTGGGTGACCACCGGGCAGACTAGGAGCAGCAGGCGGGCAGTGCAGGAATCTCCTGGGAGTGTGGCACTCTCAACACAACAGTCAGTGTTGAACACCAGTGAGGGTGATGACTCCTCGGGGGAGTGCAGTCAGAAGCAAATCCACGGCACTGTGGGAGACTCGGCTGCATAGTGGTCACAAGAAAGTGTAGAAATGCAGTTGCTATAGGGGATTCGATAATCAGGGGGATAGACAGATGTTTCTGCAACCGCAGACGTGAGTCCTGAATGGTGTGTTGCCTCCCTGGTGCCAGGGTGAAGGACATCACTGAGAGGCTGCAGAACATTCTGAGGGCGACGGGGGAACAGCCAGAAGTCGCGATTCATGTGGGAACCAATGACAGGTAGAACTGAAGGATTGAAGGCCGATAAATCCCAGGGCCTGATAATCTACATCCTAGGGTACTTAAGGAAGTGGCCCTAGAAATAGTAGATGCATTGCTGGTCATCTTCCAGAACTCGATAGACTCTGGAACAGTACCCATGGATTGGAGGGTAGCTAATGTTACCCCACTATTCAAAAAAGGTGGTAGAGAAAAAGCGGGAAATTATAGACCGGTAAGCCTGACATCGGTAGTGGGGAAAATGCTAGAGTCCATTATAAAAGATGTAATAGCAGAGCACTTGGAAAGCAGTGACAGGATCAGACAAAGTCAACGTGGATTTACAAAAGGTAAATCATGCTTGACTAATCTACTGGAATTTTTTGAGGATGTAACTGGTAAAATAGATAAGGGAGAACCAGTGGATGTGGTGTTTTTGGACTTTCAGAAGGCTTTTGATAAGGTCCCGCATAAGAGATTAGCGTGCAAAATTAAGGCACATGGGATTGGGGGCAAGGTATTCACTTGGATAGAGAACTGGTTAGTGGACAGAAAGCAAAGAGTTGGAATAAACGGGTCGTTTTCCGAGTGGCAGGCAGTGACTAGTGGGGTACCGCAAGGATCGGTCCTAGGACCCCAGCTGTTTACAATATATATTAATGATCTGGACGAGGGAATTGGATGTAATATCTCCAAATTTGCAGACGACACAAAGCTGGGTGAGAGGGTATGCTGTGAGGAGGATGTCGTGAAACTCCAGTACGATTTGGACAGGTTGGGTGATTGGGCAGAAACATGGCAAATGCACTATAATGTGGATAAATGTGAGGTTATCCACTTTGGTGGCAAAAACAGGAAGGCAGATTATTTTTTGAATGGTAATAGATTGGGAGAAGGGGAAGTGCAAAGAGACCTGGGTGTTCTTGTGCACCAGTCGCTGAAGGTAAGCATGCAGGTGCAGCAGGCGGTTAAGAAGGCAAATGGTATGTTGGCCTTCGTAGCAAGAGGGTTCTGTAATGTATGTAACTTTAAGGGGGAGAACTACTTTTTACAGCTCCTGTATCCTGTAGTACTGGCAGTGACCACACCTGTATATAAACCCTGAGTAGTGATCTGTACAGTCAGTTGCAGTTTGAAACCTCATTCAGTAAACACCTGTTGATCGTTCCCTGCAGTCTTTTGTCTGATTGTTGAAGGACACAACATTAAGATACCCGGATCTAACATTGGCGACGACAAAGATTCGAACCTACCTGCAACTCTGCATCACCTCCCAGTGATTCGCTCCTGGAGAACAGTGGAAGGAGGTCGAGTCCAGAAGCACGGGCATCGCAGGGGAGGCTGTTGAGAGCCAGGCTTGGCTTTCCAGTCACAGTGGTCCAGCGAAACGGGCTGGCAACAGGTACTGCGCAGACCCTTCACGGACAGCGGTGGCTAGAGCTGACCGAGCGGCACAGAAAAAGGCTGAGCAGCATCGACGGGGGAGAGAGAGAGAGCAGAGTGCAGCCGGTGTTCAAGGGCCGAGCAGCGTCAACGGGGGAGAGAGGCGCGCAGGAAAACGCGAGGCGCTGCCATTGCCACGAGGACCGCAGAGAGCGGCATTGGCAGCAGCGCAGGAGCAGCGCACGAAACCCACAGGGCGTCGCCATTTGCCACGAGGACCGGCGAGAGCGGTGTTGGCAGCAGCGCGGGAGACGCCATTTTAAGCCTGTGGTAAACCACTTGTTGTTGTTGTTGTTGTTACACACTGTTGTACCTATGCATGCCTCAACATGTCTCGGCTGGCTCCACCCACACAGGCCCAGGTATAAAGGTGATTGACCTGCAGCCCCCTGCCTTCTTGGAACCCAGTCAACCACGAGAGGCATGCTCTGTTCTTTGCTAATAAAAGTCTTTAGTTACTCTCTTAACTCTCAGTCTTTTATGAGTAATTGATAGCGCATCAATTTTATTAGCAAAAACAAAATGTCGACAAACGATGAACAGCAGGCTGCTGCACCAAACGCTGAGCAGCAGGAGCTGCTGCGAGCCCTCAGACCAACATGCCTGGACCTAGACCCCCAAGAAGCGGGTTCGGCTGCCAAATTCGCGCATTGGCTGCGTTGCTTCGAGGCCTACCTGCAAGCCTCAACTGTGACCCTGGACGAAAACAAGTTGGAAATCCTGGCCTCAAAGGTGAGCCACCAAGTTTATACAATAATCCAGGACGCGACGACCTACGCGACGGCTATCGGTCTGCTAAAAGGGCAATACGCACGCCCGGTAAATACGGTCTATGCCCGGCACCTCTTAAGATCCCGCAGACAGCAGCCCGGGGAATCGGTGGAGGCCTTCCTACGGGCACTACGGATACTCGGCCGAGACTGCGATTGCAAAGAAGCATCAGCCGCAGCACACACGGAGGGACTGATCCGAGATGCTTTCGTTGCGGGTCTAAGGTCCGACTACTCCCGGCAGAGACTGTTGGAAAAGGGAGAAATGGACCTGAGAAAGGCAGTGTCCCTCGCGCTCTCGCTCGACGCGGCCCACAGGAATATGGACGCCTTCTCCCCTAACCGCTCCGCAACGTGGACGCCACAACCTTGGGTCATGGGACCGCCACCTTCAACTGCTGCTGCGATGTCCAAGGCACAGAAATGTTATTTTTGTGGCCAGGCGAAACACCCCAGAGCACGCTGCCCGGCGAGAAACGCTACCTGCTCCGGCTGCGGGAAGAAAGGACACTATGTCAGCGCCTGCAAAGGTAAAACCGCTAACGCCAGCAGCGCCGTGTGCGAACCGTGGGGGCAGCCATCTTGTCCGCCATCTTGGGCTCCCCCAGCCGCGTGGGGATCGGGACCATGGGCGCCGCCATTTTGTCCGCCATCTCGGACGTCTCCAACTTCAACCACGGGGGACCCGGACTCAACCACTGCCTCATCTGACGACCACATCGACTCGCTCGACCATACGCTGGCCTCCGTGACGCTGGACCAATCTCTCCCTCATCAACTGTCCAGGTCCACGATGGACATTACGGTAAACGGCCGCGCCACTACCTGCCTTTTTGACAGCGGGAGCACGGAAAGCTTTATCCACCCCGACACGGTGCGCAGTTACTCTCTCCCAGTCCTGCCGACGCGACATCGGACCTCTTTGGCTTCCAAAGCCCAGTCAGCGGACGTCGGTGGCTACTGTGTAGTGACCCTTTCAGTAAGGGGCACAGAATACAAAAATTTTAAACTCCTGGTGCTGCCCCATCTTTGCGCTGCCGTTCTACTGGGGTTGGATTTTCAGTGCAACCTTAAGAGTGTCACATTAGCGTACGACGGACCCCTCCCCCCACTCACAGTCTGCAGCCAGCAGCTTTTAAATCGCCCGCCGCGCACCATTTGCAGCCTCTCCACCCTTAAAGTCCCCCCCCCCTCCTTGTTCGCTAACCTCACCCGCGACTGTAAGCCCATCGCTACCAAAAGCAGGCGTTACAGTGCCGGGGATAGGAGCTTCATTAAATCCGAGGTAGCGAGACTCCTGAAGGAAGGGATTATTGAAAGTAGCACCAGCCCATGACGAGCACAAGTGGTGGTGGTGAAGACTGGCGAAAAACAGCGCCTAGTTATTGACTACATCCAGACGATCAATCGCTACACCCAGCTAGATGCATACCCACTCCCCTGCATATCTGACATGGTAAATCAGATAGCACAATACCGGGTGTTCTCGACGATTGATCTGAAGTCGGCATACCACCAGCTCCCCATCAGGGCTGAGGACCGCCAGTACACAGCTTTTGAAGCTGACGGTCGTCTCTACCACTTCCTCAGAGTTCCCTTCGGCGTCACCAACGGGGTTTCAGTCTTCCAACGGGAGATGGACCGGATGGTCGACCAGAACGCGCTCCAGGCCACTTTCCCCTATCTAGACAACGTCACCATCTGCGGCCGCAACCAGCAGGACCATGATGTTAATCTAGAGAAATTCCTCCGTACGGCCCAGCGGCTGAACCTAACATACAACAAGGACAAATGTATGTCTCGTACCAAGCGCCTTGCCATTCTTGGCTGTGTAGTGGAGAACGGAGTCATCGGCCCCGACCCCGACAGGATGCGCCCCCTTATGGAGCTCCCCCTCCCCCACTGCCAAAAAGCACTGAAGAGATGCCTAGGGTTTTTCTCGTACTATGCTCAGTGGGTGCCCAACTATGCGGACAAAGCCAGACCCCTCATCAAGTCCACCTCCTTCCCCCTGACAGCAGAGGCCTGTGCAGCCTTCACTCTCATAAAAGGAGATATTGCGAAGGCCACAATGCACGCAGTGGATGAGTCCATCCCTTTCCAAGTGGAGAGCGACGCATCTGACTTTGCCCTAGCTGCAACCCTTAACCAGGCGGGGAGACCCGTGGCCTTTTTCTCAAGGACCCTCCAGGGCCCCGAGATTCGACACTCCTCTGTCGAAAAGGAGGCCCAGGCCATTGTGGAAGCTGTGCGACATTGGAGGCATTACCTGGCCGGAAAACGATTTACCCTGCTCACTGACCAGCGTTCAGTAGCTTTTATGTTTAATAATAAGCAGAGGGGCAAAATCAAGAACGACAAGATCTTGAGGTGGAGAATCGAACTCTCCACCTACAATTACGATATCTTGTACCGGCCCGGGAAACTCAATGAGCCCCCAGATGCCCTATCACGTGGTACATGCGCCAACGCGCAGGTCGATAGACTGAAGACCCTCCACAATGACCTCTGCCACCCGGGGGTCACCAGGTTTTTTCACTTCATCAAATCCCGTAACCTGCCCTACTCCATCGAGGAGGTCAGGACCATGACCAGGAACTGCCAAATCTGTGCCGAGTGCAAACCGCATTTTTATAGGCCAGACAGAGCAAGCCTGATCAAAGCCACGCGCCCCTTTGAACGGCTGAGCGTCGATTTTAAAGGGCCCCCCCCCTCCTCCGACCGCAATGTGTACTTCCTCAACATAATTGATGAGTACTCCCGTTTCCCGTTTGCCATCCCTTGCTCAGACATGACCAGTACCACGGTCATTAAATGTCTGAATGACCTCTTTGCCTTGTTCGGTTTCCCTAGCTATATTCATAGCGACAGGGGCTCATCCTTTATGAGCAACGAACTTCGTCAGTACCTGCTCGCGAGAGGTATTGCTACAAGCAGGACCACCAGCTACAACCCCCGGGGGAATGGCCAGGTGGAACGAGAGAATGCGACGGTCTGGAAGGCAGTCCTTTTAAACTTGAAATCTAAGGGCCTTCCGACCTCCCGCTGGCAGGAAGTCCTCCCTGCGGCGCTCCATTCCATTCGGTCACTGCTCTGTACAGCCACCAATACTACCCCTCACGAGAGAATGTTCTCCTTCCCCAGGAAGTCCACATCGGGGATCTCGTTACCGACATGGCTGACTTCTCCAGGACCCGTCCTACTGCGGAAGCACGTGAGGTCCCATAAGACGGACCCCCTGGTCGAGAGGGTGAGCCTCCTCCATGCCAACCCTCAGTATGCTTACGTGGTGTACCCGGACGGGCGGGAGGACACAGTCTCCATACGAGACCTCGCACCTTCGGGTGCTCCCGAAACACCCCCCTCGCCACCCACCACTACCCACGCCTACCCCCAGTACGCTTACGTAGCGTACCCGGACGGGCGGGAGGACACAGCCCCCACACGAGATCTCGCACCTTTGGGTGCCCCTGAAACACTACCATTGCCATCCACCACTACCCACATCCCAACCCAGCTAGACGGCATGCCGCAGCCCCAGGACCCGCCATTGACCACCCAACCACTCAATGAGACGCCAGACTCAACGTTGGATGCTGCACCATCACCGCCGCCACCACGACGATCAGGACGGCATACAAGGCCACCTGATAGACTTACTTACACGAACCTTTAGTACACTTCACCCCGCCGGACTCAATTTTAAACAAGGGGTGAATGTGGTAAACCACTGTTGTTGTTGTTGTTGTTGTTGTTACACACTGTTGTACCTATGCATGCCTCAACATGTCTTGGCTGGCTCCACCCACACAGGCCCAGGTATAAAGGTGATTGACCTGCAGCCCCCTGCCTTCTTGGAACCCAGTCAACCACGAGAGGCATGCTCTGTTCTTTGCTAATAAAAGCCTTTAGTTACTCTCTTAACTCTCAGTCTTTTATGAGTAATTGATAGCGCATCAAAGCCGCAGCAGGGAAGAAAGGAAATTGCGGGAGACGCCATTTTAAGCCGCAGCGGGGAAGAAAGGAAAGCGCGGGAGACGCCATTTTAAGCCAGTCTAACCACACCCAAAAATGCCGAAGAGTGGCAGTATCACAGCGTTCGACAATGAAGTCGAAGATTGGACGACATATGTCGAACGCATAGAAGTATACTGCAAGGCGAATGAAGTGCCAGATGAGAAGAAAGCGCTGGTATTGTTGAATTCAATGGGTGCAAAAACGTATGGCTTACTATGAAACCTAGTAACCCCAGAGAAGCCAGTAGAAAAGGATTTTGAAAACATAGTGTCAATCCTACAGGACCACTTAAACCCCACACCGCTGCTGATAGCAGAAAGATTTAAGTTTCACAAAAGGAACCAGCATAAAGATGAAAGTAATGCTGAGTATTTAACGGAACTGCGCAAGCTATCGAAACACTGCCAGTTTGGAACGGGACTAGCAGATACTTTAAGGGGCAAGTTTGTGTGTGGGCTTCAAAGTGAAGGAACCCAGAAACGGCTTCTATCAGAAAAGGATCTTACGCTGGACAAGGCTTTCAGCATTGCAGTATCACACGAAGCAGCCGCACGGGGCGCTGCAGAGATACAACGGAGACCGCAAGAATATGGCACAAATGAAATGTCATACGGAACAGTGAAGTGCTATCGCTGCGGCAGAACAACACACGACCATAATGATTGCTGGTTCAAGGACAAAGTGTGCAGACAGTGTGGAAAAGTAGGACACATAGCAAGAGTCTGCAGGTCGGGAAAGAAAACCAGCAGCAAGAAATCTCCACAGGAGAAGTACAAGAAGGTACATAAGGTGACGGAGAGTAGTTCAGACGAACAGAAGAGTGATACAGACTCCGGAAGCAAGGAGCTGGGTTGTCTGAAACTACATAATGTGATCAAAACGGAGGATCACCAAACTATCTGGGTGATGCGCTATCAATAACTCAAAAGACTGAGATTAAGCGAGTAATTAACAGGCTTTTATTAACAAGAGAATGAAGGTGTGCCTCGAGTGGTCGACCGGTCCAGAATACAAAGGGGCTGTGGAGCAGTCACCTTTATACCTGGATTCGTGGGAGGAGTCAGCCGAGGCATGTACAGGCATGTACACAGTGGAATACAAACAGTGGTTTACCACACTGGGTCACGCTCAAGATAGCAGGAGTCCAAGTGAAAATGGAATTGGACACAGGATCAGCCCTAACAGTCATAAACCGAAGGGACTACAAGCGGCTATTCTCACTTATACCCTTGAGAGATACAAAGATTGTCTTGAAGACGTACACGGGGCAAAAAGTCTACCCCAAAGGAAAAATAAGGGTGAACGTTATATATAACGGCAAGGAAACACCAAAAATGGACCTGTATGTATTGCCAGATGGAGGACCACCACTACTAGGACGTGAATGGATCCGGAAGATACAGCTAGATTGGCATTCCATACAAGCACTGACTGTAGATGCCAAAAAGGATGACGACGTCACACCTGGACGACTGTCAAAAATGCTAACTGACACACAAGAAGTGTTCCAGCAGGGACTCAGAACACTAAAAGGCATAACAGCGACGATCAAAATAGAGGAAAATGCAAGCCCAAAGTTTTTTAAGGCCAGACCGGTACCTTATGCGATCCGCCCAGCCGTCGAAGCAGAGCTGGAAGGTTTGGAACGTTCAGGAGTACTGTCCAAAGTGGACTGGAGCGAGTGGGCTACACCCATCGTTCCTGTAATGAAGAGGTCGTTGAGTAATACGCCTGGGGAACCAAAGAAGGTTCGCATCTGTGGGGACTTTAAGGTGACAGTGAACCCAGTCCTTCACACTGTACAATATCCACTTCCGCGGATTGAAGATATTTTTGCCTCGCTATCTGGAGGGAAATGCTTCACTAAGATTGATCTGGCCCAGGCGTACCTGCAAATGGAGGTAGATGAAGCCTCGAAACAGAACCTCACGATCAACACTCATAAAGGTCTCTACCAATACAACCGGCTGGTGTTCGGGGTAGCATCAGCTCCGGCTATTTGGCAAAGGGCAATGGAACAAGTCCTGCAAGGGATTCCAGGGACCCAGTGTTATTTGGACGACATCCTGGTCACGGGCGAAAATGACGGTGATCACCTCGCCAACCTGGAGCAGGTGCTCACTAGATTGAAGGAATATGGGCTCCGAGCTAATCGCCACAAATGCGAGTTTTTCCAGAAGCAGATCTCGTATTGTGGCCACGTTATTGATAAAGAGGTGTTACATAAGTCCCCTGAAAAGATTGAGGCAGTAGTCAAGGCTCCAGCACTGGAAAATGTGTCACAACTGAGGTTGTTCCTTGGGCTGGTGAACTACTACCATAAGTTCTTGCCGAATTTGTCTAACGTACTACACCCACTGAACACCCTACTGCAAACGGGGGTACCATGGAAGTGGAGTGACGAATGTAAACGAGCTTTCCAGAAGAGCAAAGCATTGATCACGTCAAAAGAGGTGTTGGCTCATTTCAACCCAGCACTATCAATTCGGTTGGCGTGTGATGCATCACCCTATGGCATTGGAGCGGTGCTGTCGCACAAATTCCCGGACGGCTCGGAGAGGCCAGTAGCCTTTGCGTCTCGGTCACTAACCTCAGCCGAGCGTAACTACGCCCAGATTGACAGGGAGGCCCTCAGCCTAGTGTGGGGAGTGAAAAAGTTCAATCACTATCTGCACGGGCAGAAGTTCACCTTGCTGACTGACCACCAACCACTTGTCTCCATCTTTAATCCAAAGAAGGGCGTTCCGGTGATGACTGCGCAACGGCTACAAAGATGGTCCCTTTTTCTAGGGGCGCACCAATATGATATCGAGTATAAGGGCACGAAACAGCATGGAAATGCTGATGGGCTATTACGCCTGCCACTGCCTACTGCGGAGGAAGCACCAGCAGTGGATCCTGTCGAAATATTTCATTCGACTATAATTGAATGCTTGCCAGTAACTAACACTGGTATAGAGAAGGAGACCCGAAATGACCCGACACTGTCTCGGGTATATGATTTGACGGTGAAGGGATGGCCAGCACATGGCGACTCACTGTTGCCAGCATTCTCATCCAGAAGAGAACAGCTGTCAGTATGCCAGGGGACCTTGATGTGTGGATCCCGAGTGGTAATTCCACCCAAGTTAAGGGAGAGAGTGCTCAATGAGCTTCACGAAGGTCATCTGGGAGGGGTGAAAATGAAAAGCCTTGCTAGGGCTTATGTGTGGTGGCCGGGGATCGATCAGCAAATCGAGGACCTGACAAAGAGCTGCTCAGGATGCCAGAAGGTCCAAAATGCACCACCACATGCCCCTCTACACCCATGGGAGTGGCCCTCATCTCCATGGCAACGGGTGCATATTGATTTTGCTGGTCCATTCATGGACTCAATGTTTTTAATAGCCGTGGATGCGCACTCGAAATGGCCTGAGCTGATCAAAATGTCCTCCACCACCACGGAGAAAACTATTGCAGTCCTACGGACCATTTTTGCCAGGAACGGCTTGCCAGAGCAGATTTGCTCTGATAACGGACCACAGTTTGTGTCCGAAGAGTTTCGAAGATTTATGAAAAGGAATGGGGTATGGCATTACACATCCGCCCCGTATCATCCAGCCACAAATGGATTGGCTGAGAGGTTCGTACAAACCTATAAAAAAGCAGTAAAGGCCATGTGCGATGACGACATTCCACTGCAGCATAAGGTGGACAATTTCCTGTTAGCCTACAGAAATGTGACACATGCAGTCACCAACCAGGCCCCGGCCGTGATGTTCTTTAACCAAAGGTTGAGATCTCGTCTGGATTTGCTCAGACCAAATGTACGAAGAGATGTTGAGAATAAGCAATTCCAGCACATCAATGAGAAGCCGACAAGGAGCTTCATTGTAGGGCAACCAGTCTTGGCCCGCGACTACCGAACAGAGAAATGGTAACCAGGAATGATATGCACACGGCAGGGGCCACTAATGTACACAGTGGATGTTGGGGAGAACATTGTGAGACGCCATGCTAACCAGATCCTAGAGTCACAGGAACGAGTCAACCCCATGTCTCGGCCATACGTACCTGGTGAGGAACCCGACGTACAGGTCGCATCTACCTCAGAAACAATAGCATTGGAAGCTGATGAATCAACTGACGACAGGGTGTTAGAATCGCCTCCGCACCAAGGGCGAGACACTCGGGAAAGGCGTTATCCAGAAAGAATCAGGAAGCCTCCCCAAAGACTGAATTTATAAATAGACTATTTCCAGTTAATGTTGCATGTTAAAAGTGTTAATTGTAATTAGTTTGATATTTAATTGTTAAATGAGTGTTATGGTACTGTTAATCTAAAAGGGGAGGAATTGTACCTTTTAAGGGGGAGAACTACTTTTTACAGCTCCTGTATACTGTAGTACCGGCAGTGACCACACCTGTATATAAACCCTGAGTAGTGATCTGTACAGTCAGTTGCAGTTTGAACCCTCATTCAGTAAACACCTGTTGATTGTTCCCTGCAGTCTTTTGTCTGATTATTGAAGGACACAACATTAAGATACCCGGATCTAACAGGTTCGAGTACAGGAACAAGGTTGCTGCAGTTGTACAGGGCCTTGGTGAGGCTGCACCTTGAGTATTGTGTGCAGTTTTGGTCGCCTTATCTGAGGAAGGATGTTCTTGCCATGGAAGGAGTGCAGCAAAGATTCACCAGGCTGATACCTGGGATGGCAGGAATGACGTATGAGGAGAGATTGTGTCGATTGGGCTTATACTCACTGGAGTTTAGAAGATTGAGAGGGGATTGTTAGATCCGTGATATTGAGAGTATGATGTTTTTCAATAACCACACGGATGCTGTAACTTAACAATAAACAGGTATTTACTGGAGGAGGGTATACTCAAGGTTGGGGGTACAGAGGCATGCGCAAGGCTTATATACAGGTGTGGTCACTGCCGGTACTACAGTATACAGGAGCTGTAAAAGTAGTTCTGTCTTAAAGGTACATACACTACAGGGATCTCATCGAAACATATAAAATTCTGTCAGGCCTGGACAGACTAGATGCAGGAAGGATGTTTCTGATGGCCGGGGAGTCCAGAACCAGGGGTCATAGTCTAAGGATAAGGGGTAAACCATTTAGGACTGAAATGAGGAGGAATTTCTTCACCCAGAGAGTGGTGAACCTGTGGAGTTCTCTGCCACTGAGGGCGGTGGAGGCCAGTTCATTAAATATATTCAAGAACGAGTTGGATATATTTCTTAAGGCTAAAGGGATCAAGGGATATGGGGAGAAGGCAGGGACAGGGTACTGAATTTGGATGATCAGCCATGATCTCATTGAATGGCGGGGCAGGCTCGAAGGGCCGAATGGCCTACTCCTGCTCCTATCTTCTATGTTTCTATGTTTCTAAAAATGGATGAGGTCCTGCAGTCAGAGTTTCAGGAGCTAGGGAAAAGGTTAAAGAACAGGACCTCAAAGGCGGCAATCTCTGGATTACTCCCCATGCCGCGTGTTAGTGAGTACAGAAACAGGAAGGTAGTGCAGGTGAATGCATGGCGGGAGAAGTGGTGCAGGAGATTCAGATTCCTGGGGCATTGGGACCAGTTCCGGGGCAGGAGGCACCTGTACAAGTTGGGCGGGATGCACCTCAACAGGGCCGGGACCAGTGTCCTCACGGGAAGGTAAACTAGTGCTGTGGGGGAGGGTCTAAACTCACTTGGTGGTGGGGGGCGGAGGGGCACCAGGACGCAGCTGCAGAGAGGAGAGACAAGGTGCAGAGAAATCTAGGAGGGACAAACAGCAACAGAACAGAGAATACTGTAGTAAGAGCAGGAAGTAAATGGAGAAAAAAAAAGCGGACTGGTATGGTGTTGGAATGCACGTGTGTTAATGCGAGGAGTGAAACAAATACTGCTGACGAGCTACAGGCGCAAGTTGCCACATGGGGTTATGATATCGTGGCTGTCACGGAGACCTGGCTTAAGCATAGGCAGGAATGGGAACTAAACATTCCTGGCTACAATGTATTCAGGAGGGATAGGGAAGGGAAAAGACAGGAGTGGGTGGGTGGTGGGGGGTGGGTTGGCAGTATTGGTCAAGGATAAATTCTACAGAGGGACGATATACTAGAGGGTTCTAAGACCGAATCTGTTTGGTTAGAGTTAAGGAACAGAAAAGGAGCTGTTACATTGCTGGTTGTTTACTATAGACCCACAAATAGTGAGAAGTGAGAGAAACAAATCTAGAGGCAAATTTCAGAGAAAAATAATCAAACAGTAATTGTAGGGGACTTCAATGACCCTAATATAAACTGGGGGAAAAACAGAGTAAAGGGCAAGGGGGGTGAAGAATTCCTAAAATGTGTGCAGGAGAACTTTCTTAATCAGTATGTTTCTAGCCTAACGTGGAAGGATGCATTGCTGGATCTGGTTCTGGGGAATGAAGTTGAGCAAGTGGAGAGTGCGTCAGTTGGAGAGCATCTGGGCATTAGCGATCATAATATAATTGGGTTTAAAGTAGTTATGAAAAGGGACAAAGAAAAATCAAAGGCGAAAAAACTCAACTGGAAGAGAGCCAATTTCAGTGATTTGAGAACGGCTCTAGCACAGATGGACTGGAAACAAAGGTAGGCCAGGAAAACAGTAAATGAGCAATGGCAGGCCTTCTCGGCAGAGATAGTTTGGGTACAAACCAAGCATATTCCCATAAGGAGGAAAGATGGGGCATCCAAAGCTTGAGCTCCCTGGATAACAAAGGAAATAGAGGTTAAAATAAAACAGGAGAAGGACATTTATGACAAATATCAGGTTCAGAATACAATCGAAAACCAGGCAGAATAAAAAACATAGATGCGGAACCGCCTTCCCCCCAGCCACTCGGAAAATGAACAGACTCTTCATTATCCGATTGGATGATTCTGGACAAGTCAGTCAAACAGTCTTTTGTTCCCCATATCTGATGAACAAAGAATGTTTTTTCAAACAACATAATTTTTCTCCTAGGCGCTGCTCGCAGCAACGTCCTGGGGATAATGTCCAGAGACTCAAAGGGCAGTCCTCGGGATTTGGCAACCTGGGGTGTAGTTGTTCTTTCTCTCAGCGAGCTAGGTCAACGGTCTAGGCCCCAGGGAATGGGATAAATCCTTGAAAAGAAAAAATTTGCAGGGCTTTGGGGAAAAGAGCAGGGGGGGTAGTGGGACTAATTGGAGAGCTCTTTCAAAGAGCCGGCACAGGCACGATGGGCTGAATGGCCTCCTTCTGTGTCATAGAGTTATACAGCACGGAAAGAGGCCCTTCGGCCCATCGTGTCCGCGCCGGCCATCAAGCCCTATCTATTCTAATCCCATTTTCCAGCACTTGGTCCGTAGCCTTGTATGCTATGGCATTTCAAGTGCTCATCTAAATGCTTCTTGAATGTTGTGAAGGTTCCTGCCTCTACCACCCTTTCAGGCAGTGAGTTCCAGATTCCAACCACCCTCTGGGTGAAAAAGTTTTTCCCCAAATCCCCTCTAAACATCCTGCCCCTTACCTTGAATCTATGCCCCCTGGTTATTGACCCCTCTACTAAGGGGTTATTGACCCCTCTACTATGCTGTACGACTCAATGATTTTAAATTGATGACCTCCTCATTACCAACGCCCCGACCATAGGAAATGGTCTTTCTCTCTAAAGCTACTTTTTTTAACTAAACATTTTTAGATTGTTTTTGTTGAAATACAATTTTCGGAGTCTGTTACACGCTTGGTCTCCTAGGACTGTGTACCCGTTTCATTTACACAGATGCTAAGTACCACGGGTTTTTTTTGGATTATAATGAAGTTGCCAAAAAACTGACAGTCACCAGCTGTTTCTCCTTTATCGCTTGATGCCAGGCAGTGTTTTTCGCCCTGACTGCCTTCATTCAAATTTTTCCCCAGAGGATCCTGAAGTTCAACTTTCTGACTTCGTTCGGTGTCGGCACAAACACCGAGAAATGTCACCGAGGCGCAAGATTGGGGCCGCAGCAGTCAAGGTGATCCGAGTCTTGATATCAGCAGCAGATTGAGAGAAGATTACTGCTCGTTGCAGTTAAAAGAAAGAAAGACTTGCATTTCTGTAGCGCCTTTCACGACCACCGGACGTCTTAAAGCGCTTTACAGCCAATGAAGCACTTTTGGAGTGTAGTCACTGTTGTAATGTGGGAAAGTTGGTACCTCTTGAAGAGCTGAAGGTAGTTGTCACTTGATGTCGTGTCAGCGTTGGCTCAGCGCTCTCACCTCTCAGTCACAAAGAGTGTGGGTACCAGTGCAAAAGAGAAGCTAACGCTTTGGTATGAGTATTGAACGAGCGCTGTGCCATCTTTCAGATGAGACAATGGGCTGGATTTTCTCAATGGAGACGAGTTGGAGGCGGGACTGCTGCTTGTCGGGTCAATGTCCCGCCTCCATCATCTTCTGACCAACCAGAGGGATTTTCCCCTGATTGACCTTGTTAAGCCCGCCCTGCGGGCTCAGCAGACCAATTAGAGGAGGAAGTCACTGACGGATCACGTCAACGTCTGACGTGCTACCTGTCAAGACTTCTTGAAAGAAGAAATGTCAGCAAATGACAGCTGTGTGAAACACTGACATTCTGTGCAGTTTGATGTGTCCTTGTGTTCAGGACTCATCAAACCTTTCAACTTTGTAGATTTCAGATGACTGTTGGTTCGGAGGATCCAACAGCCAGTCTATGAAATCGACAAGGAAGATGTTGGGTCTCCCGATCCAGGGTGGACGAAGGCTGTACGCAGAAAACAAGGTAAGTGAACATTTTTTAACACTTAACACTCACCTTACATACTTACCACTCCACACTTGCACTCATCACTCACCTCTACATCGCACTTTCATGTCCCTCCGACCCCCGCAGACCTCCTACTCGACTCCTCCAACCCGGCGGGGTTCTCCGAGGTCGGGAAGCCTTCACCTGAGAAGGTAAAATGGCACTAATCCTTTTTTCTGCCTGTTACCTACCTGTTAACAGGCAGTTAAAAGGATTTAATCCCTTTCTCGCCTCCAGGAGACGGGACCCGAAGCAGCACATCTTCCCGCCTCCTGGCTAAAGGGCACGGAGGCGGGATGGGGGCGGGTTTGCCATCCGCCCCCACTTTCTGCGACTTTACCGGCAGTCCCGCCTCCGTGCCCGCCTCCTCGGGGCTGAGAAAATCCAGCCCATTATATCAGGTCTGCCTCTTCAGAGCCCATGGCACTATTTGAGCAAGTGCAGGCAGCTCCCTGCTGTCACCTGACCAACATTCTTCCCTCAATCAAAACCACCAAAAAAAAACCATGAGTAGAAATCTGGAACTCTCCCTCCAAAAGGCTGTAGATGCTGGGGTTCAATTGAAATCTTCAAGGCTCGGATGGATAGGTTTTTGTTGGGTAAGGGTATTAAGGGATATGGAGCAAAGGCGGCTAAATGGAGTTGTGGTACAGAATGACAGAGCAGGCTCGAGGGGCTCAATGGCCTACTCCTGTTCCTTTGTTCTGGGTTGCAAGCCCAGTCCCACTCAAACCAATTCAGGAATAGAAAGAAAGAACTTGCATTGATATAACGCCTTCCATGACACCAGGACGTCCCAAATCGCTTCACAGCCAATGAGTTGGTCAGCTTTGGGAATGCGGCAGCCCACTTGCGCACAGCAAGGCCCCACGAGCAGCAAATGAGATAACGACCAGCCATTCTGTTTGTAGGTGTTGGTTGAGGGATAAAGCTTCACGAGGATGTGGTTGTCGATGGCGAGAGGCTTATTCACGGGGGACAGGAGGTGTTGAAGGACAGTGTGAAGTGGATGAGTAGTAGGAGACCTGCGGGGAGGGTGGGACCAGTGGAGAGAGTGATAGTGCGGAGATTGAAGAGGTTTGCCAAGCCTTTACTTCTAGATCTCATGCAATAATTGGATTTTTGCAATGGAATCATGTGATAGTATCGCCCTCTACTAGGCTGGAGGGCAGTGGTCATGGTAACACCTGTATCCATTTTCCCGGTAATAAACTGACTTGGAATATTTGCAGTGCTGTCAGTTCGATCACATGCTGGAGGCTGACGAATGGTAACCAAGCCGAATTAATGCTGGTGATAAATGCAGTGTGATGTACCCAGCAGCCCTAATCTCGCAGCACTGCACGTGTCTGAAGCATTGAAATGAGATACCTGGCTAAGTCTTTCAACAAGCAGAGCCTGTTACTTTAGTTAAAACGGCAAGCCCACAGCATCTCGAGCCAACAGGTGTTGGCGTTTTCGGCACCCAGTTCCCACCACACAGCCATTTCCACCACCTCGGTTCACTGACGAAAGACTGTTTCTCAAGCTACAAACATGCGAACAATGACGGACAGGTAAAGACCCTCTGGTCCATCCAGCCTGCCCCACACAGTTGCGATACCTCGTGTATCACAATATATACACGCCACCCCACCCCCAAACCATGTAATCTTCTGGGAAAGGTGAAAAACCAGGTTAAAAAAAACCCAGGCCAATTTGGGGGAATAATATCTGGAAAATTCCTCTCCGACCCATCTAGCCGATCGATCATAATCCAGGAGATCACTCAGTCCCTGAATTCCCTGCAGTGCCCACCTTCTGTAAGAGGTGATCTCCGCCCCAGCCAGAAACAGGTCCAGCTCTCGCTTGAAGGAATTCAGCGAATCAGCATCCACCGCACGAGATGGCCGCCCGTTCCAGAGGTCCACTATTCTCTGGGAAAAGAACCACCTCCTGACATCTAACCTCGATCTGGCCGCCTACAACTTAAAATTGTGACCCCTGGTCCTTCCTAACCTATTTAGTTGGAACAAACTGTCAGCTGGAACAAAATCTATTCCCTTCATCATCTTATAAACTTCAATCAGATCATCTCTAGGTCTATACTTCTCTAAGGTGTAGAGTCCCAACTCTATTAGCCTATCTTGGTAACTGAGATGCTTTAGACTGGGAATTAGTCTAGTGGTCCTCCTCTGCACCCTTTCCAATGCCTCAATATCACCCACCATGTGAGGAGACCAAAACTGGACACAATATTCCAAGTGCGGCCTCACTAAGGTCTTGTACAAGGAAAAAATATTATGCTTTGCCTTATACTCAGTTGTCCTATGGATACACCCCATCACCCTATTTGCTTTAGTTATAGCTTCACGGCATTGCTCATATATCTTTAGAGATATATGCACTAGAACGCCCAGATCTCTTTCTCCACCTACTTTAATGCTTTTCCCTGAAGGGTTCATGAATGCTAAGTATTTGCCCTGCTCACATGCACAACACTGCACTTATCCAAAATAAACAAGCCCAATCTTCCAACATATTAAAATCTGCCTGAAGCCGTCGAGCATCATCTACAGTCCTAACACTCGCACAGATCTTCGTATCATCTGGAGATTTTCAGATCGTGTCCCCAACACCTACATCCAGATCATTAATAAAAATAGTAAAGAGCACCGGTCCCAATACTGATCCCTGCGGGACACCACTGGTGACTAAATCCAAATCCATCTATAACTACTTTGCGCCTACTTCCTGCCAGCCAGTTCTCAATCCAGCTCAATATATTACCACTAATACCAGAGGCATCAATATTGTAGAGAAACTTCTTGTGTGCTACCTTATCAAAAGCTTTTTGGAAATCTAAGTAGACAATGTCTACTGGGCTTCCCTCATTCACCATCTCCGCAACTTCAAAAAATACAATTAGATTTGTAAGACATGACCTACTTTTTAATGAAGCCATGTTGGGTGTCCCTAATATGTCCCTCTCTATCCAAGCATTCATATATTGTATCCCTAATGATTCCCTCAAGCATCTTACCTATTACTGATGTTAAACTAATGGGCCGATAGTTACCCGGGCCTGTCCTGTCACCTTTTTTAAAGATGGGGACTACATTAGCCTCCTTCCAGTCTACAGGAACCATTCCAGAGTGCAGTGAGCTATTAAAAATACAGGCTAGGGGCTAGCACAGCACATGTCCCATCTCCCTGAGGACCCTCGGGTGGCTATCATCTGGCCCAGCTGCTCCATCTACTTTCAAGTTCTTAATTCTTTCCAAAACAATCTGTTCGTCAAGTTTAATATTATTAGTTTTATTTTTTAAATCATTCAATTCTAATAGTCGAGCATCATCTTCAAGAGTGAAGACCGATGCAAAGTACTCAATTAATATTTCCGCCATACCCAGTGAGTCCTTTGTAACCTGTCCTTGAACATTCTTCAATGGCCCAAAACAGTCTTTGACAGGTCTCTGACACTTCACATAACTGAAAAAGCTTTTCCCATTACTTCCACTGTTATCTACGATCCTTTTTTCCATTAGCCTTTTTTGCTGATCTAATAGCAGCTTTTATTTTCTTGAGCTGTTCCTTATGTTCAACTGTTTAGTTGAGTATTATGTGCCTTTAATTTATAGAAGCATTTCTGTTTACATCTTATTTCTCTGAAGAACCCATGGAAGGGGTTGGATATAACCCCTTGTGGCTCAGGTCAGGACCCAAGCGTAGTGCGAGACTGACCCACGGTCCATCCAGTCTGTCTCGCTGTATGTTAATCCTCGGTAAGTGGTACTCTGTGCTCTTGAAATTAAAATGCTTCATTTGGATGGGATTGAAATGTCCTGTTAATAAAAACATTGAAGGTACTAACTTGCTGAGAAATTGCTTAACTTCCTTTGGGTGCTGTGGAAAATACAGATGGAACACCAGAGCAATGAAATGTTTTTGGATGTGTGTAAAGTAAAATTGATGTTCTGCGACTTAGGAGGAGATGTCTGATGTGTAATAAAACACCTAAGTGAAATGCATTTTTAATTTCCACGTGATACCAGTACCAGCTTAGCTCAGTTGGCAGTGCCCTTGCTTCTGAGTCAGAAGGACTTGGATGTCAGTGCCATGCCGGCTACTCAAGCTCATTATCTCAGTTAATGTTCAAGCCCAGTGCGGAGGCGTGGGGTGGGGGTGGGGTTGCTGCATTGTAAGAGGGGTCTTTCTTTGGAGGAGATATTAAAGTGAGAAGGGTGTCTGTCCGTTTTTCAGATTTATGTCAAAGGTCATGTGGGCACTACTGAAAGAAGAGCAGGGATTTGACCCAGTGTTCTCGCCAATATCGTCCCTTAACCCAATACCACCCAGTGTACTAGCCAATATCGTACCTTACCCCAATACCACCCAGTGTCCTCGCCAATATCGTCCCTTAACCCAATACCACCCAGTGTTCTAGCCAATATCGTACCTTACCCCAATACCACCCAGTGTCCTCGCCATTATCATCCCTTAACCCAATACCACCCAGTGTTCTAGCCAATATCGTACCTTACCCCAATACCACCCAGTGTCCTCGCCATTATCATCCCTTAACCCAATACCACCCAGTGTCCTCGCCAATATCGTCCCTTAACCCAATACCACCCAATGTCCTCGCCAATATCGTCCCTTAACCCAATACCACCCAGTGTCCTCGCCAATATCGCCCCTTAACCCAATACCACCCAATGTCCTCGCCAATATCGTCCCTTAACCCAATACCACCCAGTGTCCTCGCCAATATCGTCCCTTAACCCAATACCACCCAGTGTCCTCGCCAATATCGTCCCTTAACCCAATACCACCCAGTGTCCTCGCCAATATCGTCTCTTAACCCAATACCACCCAGTGTCCTCGCCAATATCATCCCTTAACCCAATACCACCCAGTGTCCTCGCCAATATCATCCCTTAACCCAATACCACCCAGTGTCCTCGCCAATATCGTCCCTTAACCCAATACCACCCAGTGTCCTCGCCAATATCGTCCCTTAACCCAATACCACCCAGTGTCCTCGCCAATATCGTCCCTTAACCCAATACCACCCAGTGTCCTCGCCAATATCGTCTCTTAACCCAATACCACCCAGTGTCCTCGCCAATATCGTCTCTTAACCCAATACCACCCAGTGTCCTCGCCAATATCGTCCCTTAACCCAATACCACCCAGTGTCCTCGCCAATATCGTCTCTTAACCCAATACCACCCAGTGTCCTCGCCAATATCGTCTCTTAACCCAATACCACCCAGTGTCCTCGCCAATATCGTCCCTTAACCCAAAACCACCCAGTGTCCTCGCCAATATCGTCTCTTAACCCAATACCACCCAGTGTTCTCGCCAATATCATCCCTTAACCCAATACCACCCAGTGTCTTCGCCAATATCGTCCCTTAACCCAATACCACCCAGTGTCCTCGCCAATATCGTCTCTGACCCAATACCACCCAGTGTCCTCGCCAATATCGTCTCTTAACCCAATACCACCCAGTGTTCTCGCCAATATCATCCCTTAACCCAATACCACCCAGTGTCTTCGCCAATATCGTCCCTTAACCCAATACCACCCAGTGTCCTCGCCAATATCGCCCCTTAACCCAATACCACCCAGTGTCCTCGCCAATATCGTCTCTTAACCCAATACCACCCAGTGTCTTCGCCAATATCGCCCCTTAACCCAATACCACCCAGTGTCCTTGCCAATATCATCCCTTAACCCAATACCATCCAGTGTCCTCGCCAATATCGTCCGTTAACCCAATACCACCCAATGTCCTCGCCAATATCGTCCCTTAACCTAATACCACCCAGTGTCCTCGCCAATATCATCCCTTAACCCAATACCACCCAGTGTCTTCGCCAATATCATCCCTTAACCCAATACCATCCAGTGTCCTTGCCAATATCGTCCCTTAACCCAATACCACCCAATGTCCTCGCCAATATCGTCCCTTAACCTAATACCACCCAGTGTCCTCGCCAATATCATCCCTTAACCCAATACCACCCAGTGTCTTCGCCAATATCATCCCTTAACCCAATACCACCCAGTGTCCTTGCCAATATCATCCCTTAACCCAATACCATCCAGTGTCCTCGCCAATATCGTCCCTTAACCCAATACCACCCAATGTCCTCGCCAATATCGTCCCTTAACCTAATACCACCCAGTGTCCTCGCCAATATCATCCCTTAACCCAATACCACCCAGTGTCCTCGCCAATATAATCCCTTAATCCAATACCACCCAATGTCCTCGCCAATATCATCCCTTAACCCAATACCATCCAGTGTCCTCGTCAATATCGTCCCTTAACCCAATACCACCCAATGTCCTCGCCAATATCGTCCCTTAACCTAATACCACCCAGTGTCCTCGCCAATATCATCCCTTAACCCAATACCACCCAGTGTCTTCGCCAATATCGTCCCTTAACCCAATACCACCCAATGTCCTCGCCAATATCGTCTCTTAACCTAATACCACCCAGTGTCCTCGCCAATATCATCCCTTAACCCAATACCACCCAGTGTCCTCGCCAATATCATCCCTTAACCCAATACCACCCAGTGTCCTCGCCAATATCATCCCTTAATCCAATACCACCCAGTGTCCTCGCCAATATCATCCCTTAACCCAATACCACCCAGTGTCCTCGCCAATATCATCCCTTAATCCAATACCACCCAATGTCCTCACCAATATCATCCCTTAACCCAATATCACCAACAAAAATGGCCGCCCGCCACTGCCTCTTTAACTAGCGCCACACCGGCCACAGGTCGGCCCCCCTGACCCCCCTGACATAGCGTCCGGCGGTAAGTCGGGGGCCGCCACCCAATATTACAGCCGGGGCGCGAGTGGGGTGCTGCACATGGTGATTATGTCATTGCCAGCGGTGCAGCGCCGCGCGTTGCAGCGCTGCGTGTTGCTAACGGTTAGCACCGCCACTAACCTCCCACTGAATTTCGTGGGCGGCGTTAGCGGCGCCGCGCCCAGGCGCTAGTTGATTTGCGGCCCCGTTAGGGCGCTAACGGGAGGCGCAAATCAACCAAATTTAGCCCCCTTTATGTTTTCCTTAAACCAATATCACACAGTGTGCTCGCCAATATCATTCCTTAAACCAATACCACCAAAAAAAGGATAGCCAGCCTGGTCTTTCCGTGATGACTGTGTTGGCCATTTTCTGCTTATGTCTCTAAAACTCCCAGATCTTCCTCAGCCCCTACCTTACCTAGATGGACACCATTATTAAACAAGTACGTTCCCCATGCTTGCTCCATCAGACTCCATCGCTACTCTCCCCTGTCCCTTCAGGTTTAGTATTATCTGCAGGTTCGACCAACTAACTTGTGTTGCGTTTCTGCAGTTTCTGCATATCAGATACATTCGGGGTCCCGCCACCTTGACCTTCACTTGACGAGTCCTCTGTGAATGATGACTGGCATCAATAACTCGGTGGAGGTGGGCATTGGTTGCGTGAATGCCTGCCTCACGCCTCACAGCAGCATGGGATAGTGCTCAAATATGTCGCGCCAGCTGCCACTCTGAGTCAGATCTGATTAAAATCGGCATTTGGCAGATATTCCAAGGGCTGCGTTTTAAAAAAAAAAAATGTGTTCATGACATCATTAGGAATACCAACTTGGAACGGTGAATCGGAGAGTGTGAGAGCGCGGAATTAATGTGTGCACCGAAATGACTGTGTGTTTCTTCCAATGTTAACTCAGTCTCCTTGCATCATGTGACTCAATAACCGCTCCATCCTATTAGCCCCACTAGTGGCTGGATAACACAATAGAGAGCCAAGATTGATGATGTGCAAAGATCGGTGGTATAGTAAGTAGTGTAGACGGGAGCATAAAATCACAAAGAGACATTGATGGATTAAGTGAGTGGGCAAAAGTGTGGCAGATGGATTTCAACTTAGGTAAGTGTGAGGTCATCTATTTTGGACCAAAAAAGGATCGATCGGAGTATTATTTAAATGGTGAAAAGCGAGGAACAGTGGCGGTCCAAAGAGATTTAGGGGTCCATGTACACAGATCACTAAAATGTAGTGGTCAGGCACAAAAAATAATCAAAAAGGCTAATGGAATGTTAGCCTTTATAACCATGGTGTGGAGATGCCAGAGTCAGATTGGGGTGGACAAATGTAAGAAGTCACACAACACCAGGTTATAGTCCAACAGCTTTATTTGAAATCACAAGCTTTCGGCAGCGCTCCGAAAGCTTGTGATTTCAAATAAAGCTGTTGGACTATAACCTGGTGTTGTGTGACTTCTTACATTAGCCTTTATAACGAGAGGGCTAGAGTAGAAAGGGGAGGAAGTTTTGCAATAGCTGTACAAAACCCTGGTTAGACTGCACCGGAGCTCTTAGAAAGGGTATATTGGCCTTGGAAGGGGGATTCACCAGAGTATTACCAGGGCTCCAAGGCTTACATTAGGAGAAATGATTACATAAACTAGGCTTGTATTCCCTGGAATATAGAAGGTTAAGGACTGATTTGATTGAGGTTTTTAGGATTTTGAAAGGAATTGATAGAGAGAAACTTTTTCCGCTGGTGCGGGGTGGGGAGGCGGTGGGGGGGGGGGGGGGGCGGCGGGAGGGAGGGAGGTGGTCTAGAACAAGGGGACATAACCTTGAAATCAGAGCCAGGCCATTCAGGAGAGAAGTTAGGAAACACTTCATGCAAAGGGTGGAAAAAGCGTGGAACTCTCTCCCACAAAAAGCAGTAGATGCTGGGGCTCAATTAATCATTTTAAATCTGCGATCGCTAGATGTTTGCTAGACCAGGGTATAAAAGGCGGGTGGATGGAGTTAGGTCACAGGTCAGCCATGATCTCATTGAATAGCGGAACTGGCTCGAGGGACTGAATGGCCATCTCGTTTTCATATGTTCCTATGTCATTAGCATAAAGTGTGTAAACAAAAATACGCAAAATACTTAACAAAAGTTTGGAACAAATAAAAAAGAACGATCATTCAACCAACAGCTTTCACAACAACAACAACTTGCATTTATACAGCGCCTTTAACATAGTAAAACGTCCCAAGGTGCTTCACAGGAGCGATTATCAAACAAAATTTGACACCGAGCCATATAAAGAGATATTAGGACAGGTGACCAAAAGCTTGGTCAAAGAGGTAGGTTTTAAGGAGCGTCTTAAAGGAGGAAAGAGAAGCGGAGAGATTAAGGGAGGGAATTCCAGAGCTTAGGGCCCAGACAGCTGAAGGCACGGCCACCAATGGTGAAGCGATTAAAACTGGGGATGCGCAAGAGGCCAGAATTGGAGGGGCGCAGATATCTCTGAGTTCTGTAGGGCTGGAGGAGGTTACAGAGATAGGGAGGGGCAGGGCCATGGAGGGACTTGAAAACAAGGATGAGAATTTTAAAATTGAGGTGTTGCCGGACCAGGAACTAATGTAGGTCAGCGAGCACAGAGGTAATGGGTGAACAGGACTTGGTGCGGCTTAGGATATGACCTTGGGATGTCCCAAACAAATGACTTATTTTTGAAATGCAGCCACTGTTGTTATGTGGGTAAAGTTGTTGGTCTTTCTGATTTTTACTTGGTACTGACCCTTGCTTTTGTTTTATCTTTCCCCCCCTCATTTTCTCTCCTCCTTTTCTCGCTGGAGTGTCAGCTTGGCTCAGTGGGTAGTGTATTGATTTCCTTGTGGGTTCAATGATGAGACATTTATATAAAAGAGAATAACCTTTAATCTAAGGTTTGCTCAAGAATTCATACAGCTTTTCAGGACACACCATGCTTGAGCTACAGCTAAAGTGAAACTGAAACCTCAGCCTGCTTGTCTGTGTCACATGGCCTCTGCTGCTCAGGCACAAGCAATCAAACACAGACAAATATGCTGTAAGGCATAAGTAATCAAACACAGACAAATATCATCACTATTTGCTGATATCATTACATCTCCCTTTCTTAAAACAAAAGTATTTTACTTTTAACTAACAACATGTTTTCTTTGTATTAATCTGCATTTTAACTGTAACATTTAATGAACTTACATTATCATTATCATGATCAAAGTTTTTTACCCTTGCTTTGTGTGTTCACATGAAATATGTCAATACACTAGAACCTGAAGAAAGAATAAGATAACATTACTTCCTTCTATAACAATAGTCCTTAAATTTGCTCAATGAGTCTCTCAGGAGGCTTCACGTGTCTTGAGGATTTTCTGATTGATTGTCCTTGAATCTGAGTTGTTGCATCAGATGATTGGTTCTCAGCTGTGTGATCAGGTTGTTCAACAGTATCAGTCTCTTGACCTGCTGTGGCTGGTTCCACGAGAAGATCTCGACGATTTCTTCTCAGAACAGCACCCTCATCTGTCTGAATGGTGTATGATCTTGGTTGAACTTCACTCAGGACAGTTCCCTTCTCCGTCCATGTGTTTGTTTTGTCTTTGAACCTTACTTGGTCACCAGTGTGGAGTTCAGGTAGGTGTTGTGTTCCTCTGTCATAATAGTACTTTTGCTTTTCTTTCTGTTGTTCTTTGAACTTCCTCACTTTCTCCCCCTCTTTTGTTTTCAGGAGGTTCTCCGGGATGGGTAGGTTTGACCTTAGCCGACGTCCCATCAGGAGTTGGGCTGGTGACATACCACACTTGAGCGGCGTTGTGCGGTATACAAGCATGCTTTGGTAGAAGTCAGTTCCACTGTCTTTTGCCTTGTACATCAGTCTTTTCACTGTCTGGACCGATTTTTCCACTAGTCCATTGGACTGTGGATAGTGAGGACTTGACGTTGTGTGGACAAAGTCCCACTCTTTGGCAAAGTGTTGGAAATTTGCATTGTTAAACTGGGGTCTGTTGTCTGTGAAGACCTCGCTTGCCACGCCATGTCTGGAGAATATGGTTTTCATATATGTTATCACAGCATCTGCAGTGGTGGTGTACAGTCTACAAACCTCTGGATACAGGGAGTAATAGTCTGTGACGACAAGATAGTCCTTCCCTTGACATACGAATAGGCCAGCGCCTACCTTCTGGTAAGGTCTGTCTGGTGCTGGGTGTGGCTTTAGTGGTTCTACCGGATTGCTTGCTCGATATTTCAGGCATATTGTGCAGTTTGACACCTCATTTGTCACATCTTGGTTGATTCGTGGCCAGTACATCACCTCTCGTGCTCTTTTCTTACACTTTTCGATTCCCAGATGTCCTCCATGGATCTTTTTTAGCATCTCTTTTCTCAGGCTCTTTGGGATAACTATTTTACTTCCTTTGTAGATGATGTCTTCGACCACTGATAGTTCCGCCCTGCAGTTCCAGTACTCTGCTATGTCAGGTGAGCAGTCTTGCTTCATGTTGGGCCATCCATCCAAGGTGCTTTTCTTCAGTCGTCTCATTGTTTCATCTTTGTTTGTCTCAGTCTTTATGAGCTCCATTTTTGCATCTGCTATGGGCAGTGCACTTGTGATCATGTCCACGTAGGCGTTCACTTTTTCATCCATTGTGGTGTTTGCGGGCTCACTTGGGTCAACAGCTCTGGACAACGTGTCTGCTGTATACATCAGCTTACCCGGTGTGTACGCAACATTCAGTGTATAGCGTTGCAGCCTGATCATCATTCTTTGTATTCTAAGCGGACAGCTATTTAGTGGCTTTTGGAACAATGCAATCAAGGGCTTATGGTCAGCCTCTACATTGATTGCTTGTCCTGCCACAAACTGGTGAAATCTTTCACAGGCGTATGTGATGCTGAGCAGCTCCTTTTCTATTTGAGCATATCGCGTCTCCGCGTCTGTCATTGAGCGCGATGCATATGCAATAGGTTGCCAGTAGTCATATTGTTGCAGAAGAACGGCACCGAGCCCACTCTGTGATGCATCTGATGATATCTTGATGGGTCTCGCTGGGTCATAAAACCTCAGAACTGGTTCCTCTGTGAGCAGTTTCTTTAGATCGCTCCATGACTTCTCATGCTCATGATTCCATTCCCATTCTATGTTCTTTTCAGTTAGTCTTCTCAGTGGTGCTATTTTTTCTGAGAGGTTGGGTATGAATTTACCCATGTAGTTGATCATTCCATTAAACCTCTGCACGTCCTTTTTGCATTGTGGCCTTGGCATATTCTCAATGGCGGACACCTTTCTGGGATCTGGTCTGATGCCCTCACTGCTAAGGATATCTCCCACGAATGTCAGTTCTGTCACCCCGAGCTGGCATTTCTCTCTATTCAGCTTCAGGTTTGTTTTCCTTGTTGCTTCCAGCACTTTTTTCAGTTTCTCGTCATGCTCAGTTCTCGTGGTTCCCCATACTATGATGTCATCCATTGATGTATCAACTCCCTCCAGGTGCTCATAGATCATATGGATAGTCTTGTGATACACTTCAGGAGCTGAGGCAATGCCAAATGGTAACCTTAGGAATCTGTATCTGCCATATAGAGTGTTGAACGTGCACAGTCTTGAACTTGCTTCGTCCAGCTTCATCTGCCAAAATCCCGAGGATGCATCTAACTTGCTGAAATATTTTGCATTTGCAAACTGTGCCATGATTTCCTCACGTGTAGGAAGCTTGAAGTGCTCTCTCTTTATTGCTCTGTTTAGATCTCTTGGATCCAGGCAAATTCTGAGCTTTCCATTCTTTTTGTCCACTACGACGAGGGAACTCACCCACTCAGTTGGCTCATCTATCTTCTGAATCACGTTTAGGCTTTCCATCCTGTCCAACTCTGCCTTCAGTTGCTTTTGAAGAGCAAACGGAACTTTTCTGCATGGATGTATGACCGGTGTCATACTTTTATCTACTCTGATCGTGTGTTCTCCTGGAATGCAGCCTAGACCCTTAAATAGGTCTTTGTACTCTTTCATGAGTTCATCATAGACTGTCTCTCCTTCGCTTTCCACAACGAGGACTCTCTTTACCAGGTTCAGTCACTCACAGGCTTTTAAACCTAGTATGGCTTGCACATCCTTTGTCACCACGATTAATGCTAGCGTGTGCTCTCTGTCCTTGTGTGTTACTTTGACAATGCATTTTCCTTTCACTGGTATATCAGTACCTGAGTATCCGGTCACTTTCACTTGTATTCCATGTAACTTTGGTCTGGGTCTAATTCTCTTAAAATCGGTCTCTGATATCACATTAACTTGTGCTCCAGTATCCAATTTAAATGGAATGTGTATGTCGTTCACTTTTAGTGTCAACATCCAGTCTCTTTCTTCTTTTTTGTTTTCAGACACCACATCTACATAGAATTCCTCTATCTCGCTTTCATCTACTGTATGGACCTTGCTTTGTTGCGCTTGGTTCTTACAGCAACGGGCATAATGGTTGTTTTTGTTGCATCTATTGCATGTTTTACCATATGCTGGACACTTTCTTGGTGGATGCTGTGTACCGCATCGACTACATGACTTCCGATTGTCCCTTTCATTTTCGTTTGCTGGCCACGTCTCTTTTTTCATATTGGCGCTCTCTTTGTTAAACGGTTTGTATCCGTTCTTTCTCACTGCATCCACGTTGCAGCTACTGTCACTGAACAGCTCCTTTGCCTGCAACTTCACAGTCTCTGTAGCCCTACACAGTGCTATGGCTTTTCCCAGGTCTAGATCTTGCTCTCTTAGCAGTCTTTCCCTTAGACCATTATCTGGAATACCACACACCAGTCTGTCTTTTATCAGCGAGTCTGTGAGTCCCCCAAATTCACACGATTTGCTTCGGTTTCTCAGTTCAGTCACATAATGATCAATAGTCTCGCCGATTTTCTGTACACATGTGAAAAATTTGTGCCTCTCAAAGGTCACGTTGCGTTTAGGCATGCAGTAGGCCTCAAACTGTTCCATTATTTTATCTAGCTTCATTTTGTCTCCATCAACGGCAAATATGAAATTATTATATACCTCCAGCGCTGCATCACCCACTACATGTAAGAACACGGACGATTTCTGTTTATCACTTTTCTCGTCAGCTCCGGTTGCCGCTAAATACAACTCTAAACGTTGTTTGAACCTTCTCCAATTTTCAGCCACATTACCTGACAACTGAAGCGTCGCCGGTGGGAGTAAACCTTCCATTTTTCACTTCGTTAGCTATTCTCCAAGGTAAGTAACGATTTTCTCTTCTGGCTTGCTAATATGTGGAGAGCTGATTTCGCTTACTTGCCACAACTCCTTTCACTGTCCCATCGAGTTGCTAACTTCTGATTTTTTCTCTTCATCTCTTTCAATCGAGCCACTTCTGACACCATGTATTGATTTCCTTGTGGGTTCAATGATGAGACATTTATATAAAAGAGAATAACTTTTAATCTAAGGTTTGTTCAAGAATTCATACAGCTTTTCAGGACACACCATGCTTGAGCTGCAGCTAAAGTGAAACTGAAACCTCAGCCTGCTTGTCTGTGTCACATGACCTCTGCTGCTCAGGCACAAGCAATCAAACACAGACAAATATGCTGTAAGGCATAAGTAATCAAACACAGACAAATATCATCACTATTTGCTGATATCATTACAGGTAGTACCCTGGCCTCTGACATGAAGGTTGTGGGTTGAAACATCACTCCATGAGACTTGAGCACATAATCTGGGTTGATACTCCAGCGCAGTACTGAGGGAGCGTACTGTATCATTGGAGATGCAGTTGTTTGAATGTGGTAGACACATGAAAAGATAATGGAGTTGTTGACTGATCGTGGCAATCAATCTCTTATCAGTTAGTCTCCAACAGACCCAGACACGAGGCAAGGAAAACCCCCAGTGGTGGAGAGCTTTGGGAACCACAACAATAACAGCTTGCATTTATATAGTGCCTTTAATGCAGTTTGATTTTTGGTCTGGGAGCCAGCATACCCATGTGTATTTTACAAGAGTAAAAAGGGGGGAGAAATTTGGTATTTCCCCGTTCGGGGCGCAATTATCGGCCGGGCACAAAGTTTAGTGCCTGGCGCTAATTATCACCTCCGACTGCAAACTTGTTTTCTATCACCCCTGGAGGTGATTGGAGCGCTAAATCAGGCGCTACACACCTGTCTTAAGGCGCTAACACCGAGGAGCGAGGCGCTACCTCAGAGCGCTGGCGAAGCTCATGTGATGTCAGTCAGCAATGGAACACAGACACACTGGCGCTGGCCAGTTCTTAAAGGGGAGGGTCGATCTTGCTCTCCATCCACACCCTGCTCATTGCAGCCTTGAATCTCGGCCTGGAGAGACCTGTACATCAAATCTGCTGGAAAGAACAATGGAGAGGCCCAGGGAAAGAGCTTAGAGTGCCACCCCCACAGTCTCTTCTAAATCGACACAAGGAAGGGCAAATCAAAACCAACCTGCAAAGTGCTGCTCAGTACCCAAAACTCCTTCACACAGCGTTGAATCTCTCCAGAAGTCTCTCTCTCAGAATGCATGGTGCAAAAATGTCACCGACAGAAATAGGCAGGAAGCGGCCACCTTTAAATAGCGCTCCCCCAGTCCCTTCCCGACTGCAAAATGCTCCCCTCAACCTGTCGTTGCTAGCGGCAGGCGGTAAGGCAGGGGGCGCCACTCAATATCCGGTCCGGGGCGCTACCGGGGCGTTGCACGCTCGACTGACGTCATGATCTGCGGGCGCAGGAGATCGTGGCGATAGTGTTTAGCAAAATGTCTGGTCAATTTCGCGAGCGGCGCAAACATCGCCGCGCCCGGGTGCTAGTTGCTTTGTGCCGCATTAGCGCCCTCTTAGGGTGATAACGGGAGTCGCTAATCAACCAAATTTTTCCCCCAAGATGTCTTTTATATAGGGCCCTGGTGAGACCGCACCTGGAGTATTGTGTACAGTTTTGGTCTCCTTACCTAAGGAAGGATATACTTGCTATAGCGGGAGTGCAATGAAGGTTCACGAGATTGGTTCCTGGGTTGGGGGGATTGTACTATGAGGAGAGATTGAGTAGATTGGGTCTATATTCTCTAGAGTTTAGAAGAATGAGAGGTGATCCCATTGAAACATACAAAATTCTTACAGGGATTGACAGGGTAGATGCAGGGAGGATGTTTCCCCTGACTGGGGAGTCTAGAATCAGGGGTCACCGTCTCAGGATAAGGGGTCAGCCATTTAGGACTGAGATGAGGAGAAATTTCTTCACTCAGAGGGTGGTGAATCTTTGGAATTCTCTACCACAGAGGGCTGTGGAGGCTCAGTCGTTGAGTATATTCAATGCAGAGATCGATAGATTTTTGAATATTAAGGGAATCAAGGGATATGGGGATAGTGCAGGAAAGTGGAGATGAGGTAGAAGATCAGCAATGATTTTATTGAATGGTGGAGCAGGCTCGAGGGGCCGAATGGCCGACTCCTGCTCCTATTTCTTATGTTCTTATCTCGTGATGTATTTCAATATAATTTAATCTAATTTATCACCTTTTAGGGTTTGCTGAACACTTTCTCTTTCAATGATGGTGTCCCTTGGAACCAATTTGACTCCGAGGCAAAGTTCAAAATGAACCGCTGAGATGTTCGAAGTGGAGGACTGACTTGCATTCACAGACTGAAACCCATATCCCAAACAGACAGTCGGAGGAGATGCCTTGGATGGAATTTTACTGCACAGGAGAACTCCGCTGCTCTTCTTCAACTCGTGCCATGTGTCAACGGAGTTCTCCTGTGCTGCAAAATTCATCCAAGGCATCTCCTCCTCAGTGGGTAGCTCTCTCTCCCTCGCCTCTGAGTCAGAAGGTCGCGGTTTCAAGTCCCACTCCAGAGACTTGAGCACAAAAATCTAGGCTGACACTGCCAGTGCAATACTGAGGGAGTGCTGCACTGTCGGAGGTGCCGTCTTTCGGATGAGATGTTAAACCGAGGCCACGTTTGCCCCTCTCAGATGGATGTAAAAGATCCCGTGGCCACTATTTCGAAGAAGAGCAGGGGAGTTATCCCTGGTGTCCTGGCCAATATTTATCCCTCAACATTTCTCCCTTTATCACTAAAACAGATGATCTGGTCATTATCACATTGCTGTTTGGGTGAGCTTGCTGTGCGCAAATTGGCTGCCGCGTTTCCTGCCCTTCAAAAATTACTTCATTGGCTGTAAAGCGCTTTGGGACGTCCTGAGGTCATGAAAGGCGCTGTAGAAATGCAAGTCTTTCTTTTTATGTGACCTATCACGTCTGACTGAGCAGACAGGCCAGGCCTCGGTTTAACATCACATCTGAGAAGACACCGCTAATGGCAATGCACTCCCACAGTGCCGCACTGAAAGGTTGTCCTAGATTACGTGCTCTAATTCTTGGCGCGTGGTTTGAACCCACGGCCTTCTGACTCCAAGGTAGCGGGTTGGCGAACACGCTCTCATTTTTCGGGGACGGCATTACCTGCGGAGTTCTTGCCGCCCCCCTCAGCTTGCTTTATTTTTATTCCTTCGGTCTTCTCACGGGTCTTCTCTGTTACGTAGCGCGTGAGCTGCCGAACTCTTGTTGGAGTTGTAATTGAGAAGGTGCGAGGAGAGAGAATGCTTTAAAAGATGCAGCGCAGAGGAGGAAGCTTTTGATAAATTGCCCCTTGTTTTATCTGGACAATGTATACTTTTGTTCATTTAAATTCTCCAATAGTCTGATTTCTTCCAGCGCCACCAAGGTGTATGATTAATGGCATCCTTCTATGCGCTAACTCTGTTCTGCCACTGCTGGTTGGTGATTAACTGATATTGAAAGGATTTTGCCACTCTTAGGGGGCAAAATGTGTTGCATCTTCAAACCTGCATCCATGCTGCACAAAATGTAATTATAGTTCTACAGTCTTATACCATTTAGAAAAGAAAAACCTTCAGTTTCAAGCCAAAATTCTCTACAAGTATGGAACCATCTAATTCTTGTTTGTGCTTTCGGGCAGACAGCTCCCAGGGGTAATGGGGGGGGCGGGTGGGGGGAAGTGATCAACTTGCTTCTGGTAACGTCGCTCTTTTGAAGGCAAATAAGAGTGGGCGGCTGGTGACTCTCGCTGAACTTCCCCCCCCCCCCCCCACTTACCCACCCCACACTGTTGGGAGGCTCGTGGCCTCTGCTCAGTGCCACCAATTACAACTTGTATTTATATAGCGCCCTTAACATAGTAACGCGTCCCACGGCGCTTCACGGGAGCGTTTATCAAACACAGTTTGACACCGAGCCACGTAAGGAGATATTAGGACAGGTGACCAAAAGCTTGGTCAAAGAGGTTGGTTTTAAAGAGCGTCTTAAAGGAGGAGAGAGAGGCGGAGAGGTTCAGGAAGGGAATTCCAGAGCTTAGGGCCCGGGCAGCTGAAGACACGGCCGCCAATGGTGGGCCAATGGAAATCGGGGATGCACAAGAGGCCAGAGTTGGAGGAGCACAGAGATCTCGGAGGGTTATAGGGCTGTAGGAGGTTACAGAGATAGGGAGGGGCGAGGCCCATGGAGGGATTTGAAAACAAGGATGAGAATTTTAAATTCGAGGCGTTGCTCAACGGGGAGCCAGTGTCAGTCAGCGGTCACGGGGTGATGGGTGAACGGGACTTGGTGCGAGTATGGACACGGGGCAGTGAGCACAGGGGGTGATGGGTGAACGGGACTTGGTGCGAGTATGGACACGGGGCAGTGAGCACAGGGGGTGATGGGTGAACGGGACTTGGTGCGAGTATGGACACGGGGCAGTGAGCACAGGGGGTGATGGGTGAACGGGACTTGGTGCGAGTATGGACACGGGGCAGTGAGCACAGGGGGTGATGGGTGAACGGGACTTGGTGCGAGTATGGACACGGGGCAGTGAGCACAGGGGGTGATGGGTGAACGGGACTTGGTGCGAGTATGGACACGGGGCAGTGAGCACAGGGGGTGATGGGTGAACGGGACTTGGTGCGAGTATGGACACGGGGCAGTGAGCACAGGGGGTGATGGGTGAACGGGACTTGGTGCGAGTATGGACACGGGGCAGCCGAGTTTTGGATGAGCTCAAGTTTATGGAGGGTGGAAGGTTACTCCAGGGTAACAAAATTCCATCAGTGACTGGATGTCGGATTTCTGAAAAACTCTCAGATGTAGGGGTAAGCTTTCTTAATCAGAAAAATGGAAGTTGATATCTCCACAATGTATTATCACCATTATTAATAGAGTAGGGAGGTTATGTCGATTACTCAAACAACCATCAGAAACATTCTTGCAATAGTTGAGTAAATAAGGAGAAACTGTTTCCACTGGCAGGAGGGTCGGTAACCAGAGGACACAGACTTTAAAAAATTGGCATAAGAACCAGAGGGGTGGATTTTTTTTTTACGCAGCGAGTTGTTGTGATCTGGACTGCTCTGCCTGAAAGGGCGGTGGGAGCAGATTCAGTGGTAACTTTCAAAGGGAATTGGATAAATACTTGAAAATGAATAAATTTGCAGGGCTCTGGGGCAAGAGCAGGGGAGTGGGACTAATTGGATAGTCCTTTCAAAGAGCCGGTACAGGCATGAATGGCCTGCTATTCTGCTGTCAGATTTTCTGATTCTATGAATATTAACAGTTACTGATGTGCTATCTCGGGCTGTGAAGATTAGGCAGTGACCCGAAAGAGCTCTTTAAGATTACGTGGGCCAGTGTTAGATCGGTTGTTTCGCCTGACCGGTGAAGTGGGAACGAGTGGGGGGGGGATCACAAATTGGAGGTAGTCATCAGATGAATTAACGGGAGGTTAGGAAAAAATCCTGCACAAAGAGGGGGGTGGTTGGAATGTGGAACTCTCCGTGGCAAACCATTGTTGAAGCAGAGTCTGTAAGTGCTTCAAAAAGGGAATTAAGCAGCTGTTTGAAGAAGAGGAATATTAAAGAGGAGCAACTAGGAGACTCGGTGACTCGTGGAGAAAAACACTGGTGCTGACTCATTGAACCGTTTCTGTTTCTGCGCTGTTGCAATCGAAGGTTGCCCACAGTAAATGCAAGTAAAATACAGTGCAATTAGACATTTCAAGTTAAATGAATGAACCCGGCTGGGGGAATGTTGCTCCAATTGATATTAATGACAATCCCAAACACAAATGAAACAATACATGTCGCAAGATGCAGTTAAGCGTCAATCCCAACAATTTTCAAATGCTCTGTTTAATAACCTCCCACTGTGTACTCCATCCATAATTTTTTTGAATCATAGAATCGGCCCGTCGTGCCTGTGCCAGCTCTTTGAAAGAGCTCACCAACTAGTCCCACTCCCCCCCCCCCCCCGCTCTTTCCCCATAGCCCTGCGAATTTTCCCTCTTCAATTATTTATCCAATTCCCTTTCATTCCCCTTTTTGCATTGCATGTTGTTAGTAAATGTGGGTATTCTTTTAATATTGACGCAAAACTCTTCAACTTGAAATAATAAGAACATAAGAATCAGGAGCAGGAGTCGGCCACACGAGCCCGCTCCGCCATTCCAATAAGATCACGGCTGATCTTTAACCTCAACTCCACTTTCCCGCCCGATCTCCGCATCCCTTGATTCCCCTAGAGTCCAAAAATCTATCGATCTCAGCCTTCAATATACTCAAAGACTCAGCATTCGGGGGTAGAGAATTCCAAAGATTCACAACCCTCAGAGTGAAGAAAATTCACCTCATCTCAGTCTTAAATGGCCGACCCCTTATCCTGAGACTATGCCCCCCCTGGTTCTAGACTCTCCAGCCAAGGGGAAACATCCTCTCAGCATCTACCCTGTCAATCCCCCTCAGAATCTTGTATGTTTCAATGAGATCACCTCTCATTCTTCTAAACTCCAGAGAGTATCGGCCCAATCTACTCAATCTCTCCTCATAGGACAACCCTCTCACCCCAGGAATCAGAAAAAGAAATAAAAATGCCTTGCTTTCCCGAGATTCTTCCATTTGATAACTAATTATTTTACTTTACCACCTCGTATAAAAATGTCTGTTTAATTAAACCATTAATACCATCATCTTAAAATGAAATAATTATTGAATAAGGCCAGCACAAGTGGTAGTGTAGATTATGTAGAACAGCGAATGTTTAATAAAGGTGGTTAAGGACTTGCGATGCTTCAACACAGAGCAGAATTTGGCTGCCATTTAAAAAAATTAAGTGTATAATCTGAAATTAATGGGGTGGTGTTTCTGCTTTGAGTGCAATCGGCGATCCTTACGCCCAAAATTTCGTGTAGAGGTCAGAGTGGGAGTGGAGGGGAGAATTAAAGTGACAGGCAACCGGAAGCTCAGGGTCACACCTAGCGACTGAACGGAGGTGTTCCGCAAAGCAGTCGCCCAATCTGCGTTTAGTCTCCCCAGTGTAGAGGAGACCGCATTGTGAGCAGCGAATACAGTATACTAAATTGCAAGAAGTACAAGTAAATCGCTGTTTCACCTGGAAGGAGTGTTTGGGGCCCTGGACAGTGGGACGGGAGGAGGTAAAAGGACAGGTGTTGCATCTCCTGCGCTTGCACGGGAAGGTGCTGTGGGAAGGGGAAGGGGTGTTGGGGGTTGATAGAGGAGTGGACCAGGGTGTCGCGGAGGGAGCGGTCCCTTCAGAATGCTGAAAGGGGAGGGGAAGATGTGTTTGGTGGTGGGATCACGCTGGAGGTGGCGGAAATGGCGGAGGATGATCCGTTGAATGTGGAGGCTGGTGGGGTGAAAGGTGAGGACAAGGGGAACCCTATCGTGGTTCCAGGAGGGAGGGGAAGGGGTGAGAGCAAAAGTGCGGGAAATGGAACAGACACGGTCAAGGGCCATGTCAACCATGGTAACATAGAAACATAGAAGATAGGAGCAGGAGTAGGCCATTCGGCCCCTCGAGCCTGCTCTGCCATTCAATGAGATCATGGCTGATCATCCAAATTCAGTACCCTGTCCCTGCCTTCTCCCCATATCCCTTGATCCCTATAGCCTTAAGAAATATATCTAACTCCTTCTTGAATATATTTAATGAATTGGCCTCCACTGCCTTCTGTGGTAGAGAATTCCACAGGTTCACCACTCTGTGGGTGAAGTAATTCCTCCTCATCTCTGTCCTAAATGGCTTACCCCTTATCCTCAGACTGTGACCCCTGGTTCTGGACTCCCCCGCCATCGGGAACATCCTTCCTGCATCTAGTCTGTCTAGTCCTGTTAGAATTTTATAAGTTTCAATGAGATCCTCTCTCATTCTTCTAAACTCCAGCGAGTATAAGCCCAATCGACCCAATCTCTCCTCATACATCATTCCTGCCATCCCAGGTATCAGTCTGGTTCATTCCTGCCATCCCAGGTATCAGTCTGGTAGAGGGGAATCCTCAGTTGAAGAAACAGGAAGACATATCGGAAGCACTAGTATTTGCTTTGCCCAAATTGGTTGCTGTGTTTCTGACATTACAGCAGTGACTACAGTTCAAAAATAGTTCATTATATTTAGGATTTAGGATGTCCTGAGGTTGTGAAAGGCACGATATAAATGCAAGCTCATTCTTTCTTTCACTTTTCTTTTATGTTTACTCAGTGATTGCTAGGTGTGTTTTGAGGAAGATCGCAAGTTGTTGATAAGACTGTTGACCAGTATTGTTGTGTTCCCTTGCTCCTGGCACAGCTATATCCCCATTAACAGCAAATCATGCCGTGAAATGCAAGTTGAAATCATGCAAATTGAATCAGCTTAATGATCTGGAAATCAGCCAGTTGTCATTTCTCTATAAACGTTCTGCTGGTTGTACGGGCAGAAAATAGGAGGGAAGAAGCTAAGAGGAAAATCAGAGCCCAGGGAAGCTGAGAGGAGCTTAGCTCTCAGAAAGCGAGTGATAATGTATCGCTTGGCCGTTCCTTCATCGTCGCTGGGTCAAAATCGTGGAACTCCCTCCCTAACAGCACTGTGGGAGTACCTTCACCACACGGACTGCAGCGGTTCAAGAAGGAGGCTCACCACCACCTTCTCAAGGGCAACTAGGGATGGGCAATAAACGCTGGCCTTGCCAGCGACGCCCACATCCCAAGAATGAATAATCCATGCTGACCCTTCTTATCATGCTATATCTATCTCGGTGTGTCATTGATCTCTCGTGTGCCTTCTAATATTTTACTCACAGATGTTAGGCTCACTGGCCTATTGCTCCCTGGATTTACCCAATGCTTCTTTTTAAAGTTTGGTGTAATGTTAGCTATTTTGAAGTCCTCAGGCACTCCGCCCATTTCTAATGCTTTCCTAAAGATTCTGGCAAGAATGCTCACCACTTCGGGTTGAAATTTCTCCCAAAATCTCTCCTCACTCTCTTAATGACAATTATGAGATATTGTTTCCACTGGCCAGTAACCAGTGGACACAGATTTAAGATAAAAGAACCAGAGTGGAGATGAGGAAAAATGTCTTTATGCAGAGAGTTGTAATAATATGAAATGCCCTGCCTGAAAGTGTGGCGGAAGCAGATTCAATAGTAATTTTCAAAATGAACATTTGCAGGGCTATGGAGAAAGAGTGGGTGAGTGGAACTAAAAGAGCCAGTACAGGCGCAATGGGCCGAATGGCCTCCTTCTATCCTGTAAGATTTTATGATTCTTTAAGTACCCTCCTACGAAGATCATTCGAGCTTGGTGTCTTGCCTTCTTTTCGTGTCCTCAAAACGTATCCAATGCCCTTAAAGTGACAGCACCCAACAACTTGGACTGATGTTACATCTTTGTAATAAACTGTCACAAGGAGCTTCACAGAGGCAAATCTTGACGGGAAGAAGTGAGGAGAGAAGAGTTAGAGAGGTGGCCGAAGGAATGGTTGATGAGATCATTTATCTCTTAAGTTATCTCTGAAAGCTTACCTTGGCAAGGCTTGGAAGCTAAGCAGAGCCAGGCCTGGTTAGTACCTGGAGGGGTGACCATCAGGGAAGACCAGGTGCAGAAGGTCACGGAAGGAGCCCTGAGGAGGGGCGGTTGGTGAGAAGGTCACAGAAGGAGCCCCGGGAGGGGCGGCTGGTGAGCAGGCCCGGGCGTTGGGCTGAAGATTGTCGGACAGGAGGAATGGTGGAAATGGAATGGCGGCGCGCACAGACGCAGCGGCTTTGCTTCGCCCAGGATGATGCTATTTACGTTTAATGTTAATGTTATTTGTACTGGACTCATGGGAGCTTGCAAGATCACATTTAGTTGTTCATGTACTTGTGCATTGTACAATGACAATAAAGTTGAATTATTATTATTATTATTATTCAATCATGCTTTTGGCCACCTCTCCAACTTATCTCTTCTCACTTCTTCATGTCAGGTTTTGCCTCTGCGAAATTTATTTGACCTATTTCAGCACTTCCTCCATTCCCCCTTCCGCCAAGATGATACAGCTTTTGCAATATTAATGCCGTAACTTGAGCTCTGCTGTGAAAATCTGAAATAGGGGAAATTATACATCCCGTGTAATGTATGGTTACCCATCACAATTTTCATAGCATCTTTGGTTGTCCAGTAACATCGTATTGTAGACAATAAAATAGGTATAAGAACATAAGAAATAGGAGCAGGAGTTGGCCATTCGGCTCTTTGAGCCTGCTCCGCCATTCAATAAGATCATGGCTGATCTTCTACCTCATCTCCACTTTCCTGCACTATCCCCATATCCCTTGATTCCCTTAATATTCAAAAATCTATCGATCTCTGTCTTGAATATACTCAACGACTGAGCCTCCACAGCCCTCTGGGGTAGAGAATTCCAAAGATTCACCACCCTCTGAGTGAAGAAATTTCTCCTCATCTCAGTCCTAAATGACCGACCCCTTATCCTGAGACGGTGACCCCTGGTTCTAGACTCCCCGGCCGGGGGAAACATCCTCCCTGCATCTACCCTGTCAAGCCTTGTAAGAATTTTGTATGTTTCACCTCTCATTCTTCTAAACTCCAGAGAATATAAGCCTAGTCTACTCAATCTCTCCTCATTGGACAATCTGTAGAGTTTGTTGCTGTATCTCAATAACTGTTCTCATCCTTGTCTTCAAATCCCTCCATGGCCTCGCCCTCTCCCTATCTCTGTAACCTCCTGCAGCCCTACAACACCCCGACATCTTTGCGTTCCTCCAATTCTGCCCTATTGTGCTTTCCCAATTTCCATCGCTCCACCATCGGTGGCCGTACCTTCAGGCCCTAAGCTCTGGAATTCCCTCCCTAAACCTCTCCGCCTCTCTACTTCACTATCCTCCTTTAAGACGCTCCTTCTGTGGCTCGGTGTCCAATAACGCTCCTGTGAGGCACCTTGGGATGTTTTACTATGTTAAAGGCGCTATATAACTGCAAGTTGTTGTTTCCAATCCACATAGAGAGTGTTGGATGTCTGAGAAAGCAGCAGCAACATAGATCAGCGGTATCTGTGGTGCCTGAAGATTTAATTACTGCTCTTCCATGTCAGTGCACAGCAGCAGTGGTTGGAGACAGTCACAGGTGGAAGGATCTGGTTCGTAAGGGCCGATTTTTGAGGTTATTCACTTTGGTAGGAAGAATAGAAAAAGAGAATATTTTTTAAATGTGAGAAACTATTAAATGTTGGTGTTCAGAGAGCTTTAAGTGTCCTTGTACAGAAAACACAGAAAGTTATCCTGCAGGTACTGCAAGAAACTAGGAAGGCAGCTGGCACGATGGTCTTTGTTGCAAGGGGGTCGGAGTATAAGAGTAAGGAAGTCTTGCTACAATTGTACAGGGCCTTGGTGAGACCACACCTGGAGTACTGTGCACAGTTTTGGTCTCCTTATCTGAGGAAGGATATACTTGTCTTAGAGGCGGTGCAACGAAGGTTCACTAGATTGTTTCCTGGGATGAGAGGGCTGTCCTATGAGGAGAGATTGAGTAGATTGGGCCTATACTCTCTGGAGTTTAGAAGAATGAGAGGCGATCTCATTGAAACGTATAAGATTCTGAGGGGGATTGACAGGGTAGATGCTGAGAGGCTGTTTCCCCCTGGCTGGAGAGTCTAGAACTAGGAGACATAGTCTCAGAATAAGGGGTCGGCCATTTAAGACTGAGATGAGGAGGAATTTCTTCACTCAGAGGGTGGTGAATCTTTGGAATTCTCTACCCCAGAGGGTTGTGGATGCTCAGTCATTGAGTATATTCAAGACTGAGATCGATAGATTTTTGGACTCTCGGGGAATCAAGGGATATGGGGATCAGGCGAGAAAGTGGAGTTGAGGTCGAAGATCAGCCGTGATCTTATTGAATGGCGGAGTAGGCTCTTAATTCTTATGTTCTTATGTCCCTGAAATTGGACCACTTCACAACCAAATAATCACTTTGTTGAAAGGCATTTGCTGTCATTTGTGAATATTAAGGGAATCGAGGGATATGGAGATTGGGCAGGAAAGTGGAGTTGAGGTCGAAGATCAGCCATGATCTGATTGAATGGCGGAGCAGGCTTGAGGAGCCGTATGGCCGACTCCTAGTCCGAATTCTTATGCTTTTATGAAGCGGGAATCTGGGGTGCGGGGGTCACAGCATGGGAGGGAGGGGGGGTGAATCGCCTGGCTTCCTCCCCCTCCCGTGCCTTCAGAGCACAAGGCTCGGGAGATATTATCCCCCGGGTCTCATTTGCATGCCCTGACTCTGACTCCCACCCGAAGCTGGTGGGAATGATGTCACTGCTGGTGGGCAGGAGTCAGAATTGGTGGTGGGGTGGAGGGAAGGAGGGTTAGGTCGTTGCAGGGGAATTCTGAATTGGGATGTTTAGTCTGAGATGCTCCATGCTGCACAGTGCCTCTGTCCCGCTACCTCTCTGCCCCCCCCCACCTTTCTAAAGCTCCCTGAAAAATTCTCTCTTCAATCATTTCTTCAGCTTCTTCCTTCATCACTTCTTCATGGCAATTTTTGCCTCTGTGATGTTTCATCGCGACACTTCATTACACTAAAGGCGTGACATCTGTCCAAGTGCTGTCATTTTAAGGGTCAACAACGTCATATTGATTGTAATATGTTGATGCACATTGATCTTCTTGCAGCCTGAAACGCTTTAGGCGTTAACTGTCAGAGACAAATATTCCTGAGGTGCATGATAACATCAGTAACTTGGGATTGATTGCAGTCAATAAACTCAGATTCAGTTTGTGTGAGGATGATTCAGAGTTAAAGAAAGAAAGACTTGGGCCTAGAAATTCAGTGGGCTGCGCCACCAGTTAGCGCCTAAAGAGGGCACTCAGTGGCTTTAGCGCCACTGGCCGCGCCTCCTGCGATATTTAGCAGGGGCGCTAATGGCGGCATTAACCTGTTGCGCTGCGCCACCTCCGATGGTGTCATCGGTGTGCGCAGCGCCCCGCTACCGCTTCCGATCTCGATATTTGGCAGCGACCGCCTCTGTAGCGCCATTCGCAAATGGTGCCCGGTTCACGGGGCCTTCCTGTGGCAGCAGTGGCGCAAATTAAGGTGGAGGTGCGGGGCGGCCGTTTTTTCCGGCGGACGCCTGCCAGCACCTCCGTCCCCGGCCTCCTGATCGCCCCCCGCAGCATTGCCGGCTGTTTTCCGAGAGCCCGGCACTTCTCCTCGGTGCCGGGCTCTTTTGCCGGCACTCGCGATCTCTGATCGCGCTGGTGCAGGCCCCTCCCCCTTAAGAATGGGAGGAAGGTCTGCAGTACCGCAGCGCGCCGTGCCGCAGCGGCACGTTGCGCTGCGATATTCAATTTCAGCGCCCTAAGAGGGACGCGGAGCGCCTCGAGCCTCGCCCCGTGTCCCTCTTGGGGCACTGAAGCTGAATTTCCGGCGGTCGCTGCTGCTCCAAACGCTGCGCTAAATCCGGCGCCCAGGTGAGCTTGGCGCCCCGTTTGCGGCTCCACCCAATTTCTCCCCCTTGCATTTCTACAGCACCTTTCACGACCTCAGGATGTCCCAAAGCGCTTCACAGCCAATTAAGTACTTTTTGAAATGTAGTCACTGTCGCATTGTAGGAAACGCGGCAGCCAATTTGCACACAGCAAGCTCCCACAAACAGCAATGTGATATTTACCAGATAATCTGTTTTAGTGATGTTGATTGAGCGATAAATATTGGCCCCAGGACACCAGGGAGAACTCCCCTGCTCTTCTTCGAAATAGTGCCGTGGGATCTTTTACATCCACCTGAGAGAGCAAATGGGGACTTGGTTTAACGTCTCATCCGAAAGACGGCACCACCGACAGTGCAGCACTCTCTCAGCACTGCACTGGGAGTGTCAGCCTGGATTTTGTGTTCAAGTCCCTGGAATGGACTTGAACACAAATGGAATTATACTGTGGAAAGCAAATAACAGAAAGCCGAAATGGTAGTCAGCTGCAATATGGAGACTGTGGGGTATGCCCAAGAGGGGAAAGAACAGATGCTCTGAAGATTTGTGGTAAATGTGAGGAATCACCAGAGCTATATGATTGGCTGTATCTTGGTTTCAGGGCAATGCTACCTTTGGTTTTGCAATGGTTCTTTATTGAATGGTATTCAGGCAAAAAGAGTCCCTCTAGAAAGAAAGAGTCGGCAGTGAGTCAGCAGAAGCAGCGATGGAGGCCACGACGACCCGCTGTAGCACGGCGGCTGGCAGCTCCTCGGCGGGAGGCTCTGAGGTCGAACCGGTAGGAGGGAATGCGACCAGCGTACCGAGGTCAGTAAAATCAGGCCCTGGAAGGTCGGACACCGCAGGAGGCTCGGAGGTCAGATCGGGTGGAAGGAGAGCCAGGGAGAAGCAGGCCCCAGGACGTCGGTACCACGGCGGCTGAAGATTGTCGGGGAGGAGTGCGGGAAAAGGCGGAGCGAGGTGAGAGCGGACCCTATTGTGATGGCGCCGATGAAGATGGCTGCCGTCCTTGTGGGCTCCGTGCGTACCAGGCTTTGCTGCTTGGTGCGCTCGGCTCGTTAAGAAAAAAGCATTTCACTGACTGGATTTCACTTGTTGTATTTGGTTATGTGACAAATAAAATTGAAATGGGACTTGAACCCACAACCTTCTGACATCAGAGGGGAGTGTGCTACCCACTGAGCCACGCTTGACAAGAGTCCAGAGTGGGACTATGACTCTCCATGTTATTATAAACCCAGTTGCATAGTTTGATCATATCGATGTGTCTGCCTCCCCTCCCTGCCCCACATTGTTGAATTCCTGCTGAATTGGGAACTCCCTCAGCGCTGCCGTGTTTTCGTCAGCACAATAGCCGGGAGAGCGGGAGTGGGAGAGTGACTTGGAATTAGCTTCAGTGTGCCGATATTTAAAGCTGGAATTTATGATGGGAATTTTAACTGTTTTCTGTGGTGCCCTCCCTTACTGATTTAATTGGGTTCTAATCATAGAATTTTACAACACAGAAGGAGGCCATTCGGCCCATCGTGCCTGTGCCGGCTCTTTGAAAGAGCTCTCCAATTAGTCCCACTCCCCCCTGCTCTTCCCCCATAGCCCTGCAAATTTTTCCCCATCAAGTATTTATCCAATTCCCTTTTGAAAGTTACTATTGAATCTGCTTCCACCGCCCTTTCAGGCAGCGCGTTCCAGATCACAACAACTCGCTACGTAATTTTGATTTTCCTCATCTCCTCCTCTGGTTCTTTTGCCAATCACCTCAAATCTGTGTCCGCTGGTCACCGACCCATCTGCAAACAGTTTCTCCCTATTTACTCAATCAAAACCCTTCAAAATTTTGAACACCTCTATCAAATCTCCCCTTAACCTTCTCTGCTGTAATGAGAACAGCCCCAGCTTCTCCAGTCTCTCCACACAACTGAAGTCCCTCATCCCCGGCACCATTCTAGTAAATCTCCTCTGTACCCTCTCCAAGTACTTGACGTCCTTTCTAAAGTCCGGCGGCCACAATTAGCCACGACACTCCATCTGGGGCCTGACCAGTGTTTTATAAAGGTTTGGCATAACTTCCTTGCTCTTGTACTCTGTGCCTCTATTTATTCCAGCCAAGGATCTCGTATGACATTTTAACAGCCTTCTCAACTTATCCTGCCACCTTCTAGGACTTGTGTACGTACGCCCCTAGGCTTCGCTGTTCTTGCATGATGAGTGGTAACTCTTCCCATCAATTGGAAAATATAAGGGAATTTACTGCACAGAAAACCCCTCTTTCCTCCTGGACCTGGGATATCCTGGTCCCGGATTATTTCCAGGACCTTCCTCTGTACCCACGCCAGGGGGTGGCATTGAGCGAGGGCTAGAAAGACCGAACAATTTCGTGCCCCAAGTTTCAGAGGTGGACCAAGAAAGATAGAAGGAATTTTCATTGATATCGAGTCTTTCCCGATGTCAATGAGTGTAAGTCACTTTGGGACGTCCTGAAGTTGTGAAAGGGGGCTATATAAATGCAGGTTCTGTCTTTCTGGCGAGTAGGACCATGGTAACTTTAGGCTCTGGTTCGTGCCAAGGGAGGGCAGGAGGCATGAAAGAATTTCTTGATACTAGATTCTTATTGACGCAGTGAAGTTTGCAGTATATTTTCATACACTGGTGCTGTATGACATCTGTTAGGAATAACATATTACCATATATGCCATATCGTTTAAATTTCTTTCATCTCCAGAGTCTCATTTTAATTCTGTTCATTAAAGCAATGTGAGGCAGCAGCAGCTGCAACCAAGTATGTTCTTTTCTCTGGTGCTCAAGGTTATTGCTTTGTTAAGATCTTCGCTTTGCTTGATTTGCATTTAATATTCAGAAATAGTTGAATATTAAAATTAATTTGGGTTTTGTATGCAAGGTGAAGACATGAATGATTATATTTGCAACCTGACTGTAAAGTCAGTAGAAGGCGGTTTCTCTATTCACTGACTGCTGCAAATGGAGCCTGAATCCAGAGCCAGGACTTCACCAGAGAGCCGGAGCAAGACGCCGGGAAGGAGAGAGTCTCAATGCAATTCACTTCAGGCCTTGACACCCGTTGAAACTGCTCCCCCCCCACCGCAACCGACCCCCAGTGGTAAACTTGTTGGTGTGAATGCACCATAAGTTCACCCAACACCAACTCCACCACCTACATCCTGTCCTGCATTTCATCCAGCTCACATATCGCCCCGCGATCACATGATCTCCAGTGACTTCCCATCTCCCAGTGCAATTTATTACACAATTCTCATCCTTGCCTGGTAATCCCTCTGTGGCCTTGTCTACTCCCACTGCCCACCCCCCCCTGCCACCATCTCCAGTTATATAGGTACGATAGCAAAATACTGCAGATGCTGGAAATCCGAAATAACAACAGAAAATGCTGGAAAAACTCAGCAGGCCAGGCAGCATCAGCGGAGAGAGAAATAGAGTCAACGTTTCAGGTCGAAACCCTTCGTCAAGACTGGAAAAGCACAGGAATTGAAATAGATTAACAGGCCAGGCTGGGAGAGAACAAAAGAGAAGTGAAGAGACATTAAGAGGTATTTGAAATGAGACGAGATGGTGATAGGACTAGTGGAGACAAAAGACGGCTCTAGATTAGGTGTGAAATGCGCTGGCAGAATGGGAGACAGCTGCCATGTGGGAGAGAAAAAAAGGGGGAAGGGCCAAAACAAAGGTGTGGATAAAAAATATATAAAAATGTAATAGGGGCAGAGGTTATGATCTGAAATTGTTGAACTCGATATTGAGTCCGGAAGGCTGTAAAGTGCCTAATCGGAAGATGAGGTGCTGTTCCTCGAGCTTACGCTGGGTTTCCGTGGAACAATGCAAGAGCCTGAGTACGGTGAGGTCTGAGTGGGAATGGGGCGGTGAATTAAAATGACAGACGACCGGAAGCTCGGGGTCCCCCTTACAGACTGAACGGATTTCACACCTAATCTAGAGCTGTCTTTTGTCTCCACTAGTCCTATCACCATCTCGTCTCGTTTTGAATACCTCTTAATGTCTCTTCACTTCTCTTTTGTTCTCTCCCAGCCTGGCCTCTTAATCTATTTCATTTCCTCTGCTTTTCCAGTCTTGACAAAAGGTTTGACCCGAAACGTTGACTCTAATTTCTCTCCACGGATGTTGCCTAGCTTGCTGAGTTTTTCCAGCATTTTCTGTTGTTATTCCAGTTATATAGGATTCATTTTCTGACATCATGCTCCCGATGGACCATCTCACCCACTGTGAGTACATGTCAGAAATGTAGAAGTGCATTGCTCAAGGTTACTTTGCACCCTTTTTCCAACACCGCCCTACCTTTGTCCTCATCTTTAAATCCTTCCATTACCTCTTCTTGCCCAATCTCTGCAGTCTGGTCCAGACTTATATTTTGGCTGTGCACTTTTGCCTTCCGATGCTTTTGTGCATCCTGCCCTCGCTTGGGCCCATCATTGGTGGCCAGAGCCTTCAACTACCATGATCCTACTCTCTAGAGAGAAAGAAATTCCATTTCTCACAGCACCTTTCACAACTTCAGCACATCCCAAAGCGCTTTACAGCCAATGAAGAACTTTTTTGTAGGCACTGTTGTAATGTAGGAAACACAGCAGCCAATTTGTGCACAGCAAGCTCCCACAAACAGCAATGAGACAATACTAGTGGAGTTCTCCCCAGTTTCCTGGCAAATATTTATTTCTCAACCAACATCTAAAAAAACAGATTATCTGGTCATTATCACATTTCAGTTTGTGGGATCTTGCTGTGCACAAATTGGCTGCTGCGTTTCCCACATTACAACAGCGACTACACTTCAAAAAGTACTTAATTGGTTGTAAAGCGTTTTGGGATGTCCAGAGGTGCTATACAAATGCAAGTCTTTCTTTCTTACTAGAATGTCTGAGTGCGAGTCATCAAAGAGTGCTGTGAGTTTGGGTAAGTGTGAGAGTTCTTTAATTGTTATTTCTCTTTAAATCATTCTTGATAAGATTACTTAAGCAGTTTAAGTAAAGGGGAAAAGTTAAATATTTGGGATTCTGTTGGTTTAAGAAGAGTAAAACAAGGTTACACTGCAGTAGGAGTAAATTGGCACAGCAGGCAGTGGAAACCAGTTTTCTAACCAATCAGCTGGGGTGACTCATTTGGCTGTAAACAAACAAACAGTATAAAAAGACCAGTCCTAGTGCGAGTCATCAAAGAGTGCTGTGAGTTTGGGTAAGTGTGAGTTAGGGTAAGTGGGGTGTTAGGTGCTCTTTTCAAACTTTAACTCTGTGGGTTGTAGTTAATAAGGCCTTTCTGGTGCAGAGTGACTGTTGGTAAACCATTTAACTGGTGTAACTAGAGGGATTGATTTAATTTAAATCCAATTAATTAAAGGGGATACTAGCATCTAAAATCGGGCAGAGGGTGTCCATAACTAACAATAAAAAAATTAATTAATTACATGGAATGGAGCAGGTGATGTGTTACTGTTGCGAGATGTGGGAGCCGGTGAACCCCATTGAGGCTCACGGTGATTACGTCTGTGACAAGTGTCTGCTGTTACAGGAACTCCAGCTCCATGTTGATGAGCTGGAGTCTGAGCTTCAGACACTGCGACACATCAGGGAGGGGGAGAAGTACCTGGACTCTGTGTATCAGGAGGTGGTCACACCTATGAAGTTAATTAATTCAGATGTAGCCCATGGTCAGGGACAGGACGGTGTGACTACGAGTGAGGCAGGTACGGGGATCCAGGAGGTAGAGCTGGAGGAGCCGCAGCCCTTGCTCTTGTCCAACAGGTTCGAGGTTCTTACTCCCTGTGGGGACAGGAGCAGGGACTGCAGGGAGGATGAGCAACCTGGCCACAGCACCGTGGAACGGGGGGCCATTCAAGAGGGGGGAGTAAATAGGAATGTTGTAGTGGTAGGGGATAGTATTATTAGGGGGATAGATAGAGTTCTCTGCAGCCGAGAGCGAGAGTCCCGAAGGCTGTGTTGCCTACCCGGTGCCAGGGTTAAGGACATCTCCTCTGGGCTGGAAAGAAACTTGCAGTGGGAGGGGGTGGATCCAGTTGTCGTGGTCCATGTTGGTACAAACGACGTAGATAGGACTGGGAAGCCGGTTCTGTTAAAGGAGTATGAGCAGCTAGGGGTCAAGTTAAAAAACAGAACCTCAAGGGTAATAATGAGCCACGAGCGAATTTGGCTAGGACAAATAAAATTAGAGAGTTAAATGCGTGGCTCAAAGACTGATGTGGGAGAAATGGGTTTTGCTTCCTGGGACACTGGCACCAGTACTGGGGCAGGAGGGAGCTGTTCCGTTGGGACGGGCTTCACTTGGCCAGTGCTGGGACTAGAGTCCTGGCGGATCATATAACTAGGGCTGTAGAGAGGGCTTTAAACTAACTAGTGGGGGGGAGGTTCCTAGAGAGCAAATAATAAAAATGACAACAGAGAAGGTCATAGACGTAGGTAGCAGTGGGGAAATTAAAAACCAGAGCGTGTCAGGAAGGGGCAGAAGGTATGGAGTAAAAGGTAAAGTAATAAAAAGGGCAAAAGCAGGAACTAAGTGTCACAAAACATATTTGAAAGTTTTCTATCTGAATGCACGTAGCATTCGTAACAAAATAGATGAGTTAATGGCACAAATAACTACATATGGGTATGATCTTGTGGCCATTACAGAAACATGACTGCAGGGTGACAATGCCTGGGAATTAAACATACCAGGTTATTTAACGATCAGGAAGGACAGGCAGGAAGGAAGGGGAGGTGGGGTGGCTATGTTAATAAAGGAAGGAATCACTGTAATACAGAGAAATGATATTTGGTCAAAAGATCAGGATAATGAAACAGTTTGGGTGGAGGTAAGGAATAATAAGGGGAAAAAAACACTAGTGGGCGTAGTCTATAGGCCTCCGAACAGTTGCAACTCGGATGGAGTGTCAATCAGGAAATAGTTGAGGCTTGTAATAAGGGAACATCTATAATTATGGGGGATTTTAACTATCATATTAATTGGACAAATCAAATTGGGCAGGGCTGCCTTGAGGATGAGTTCATTGAGTGTATTAGGGATGGGTTTCTTGAGCAGTATGTCACTGAACCGACCAGGGGGCAAGCAACCTTAGATCTGGTCCTGTGTAACGAGACAGGATTAATTAAAAATGTCCTAGTAAAGGATCCCCTTGGAATGAGTGACCATAACATGGTTGAATTCCATATTCAATTAGAGGGTGAGAAGGTTGGATCTCAAACAAGCGTGCTAAGCTTGAATAAAGGAGACTATGAAGGTATGAGAGCGGAATTGAGTCGAGTGGATTGGGAAAATAGATTAAAAGGTAAGACGATACATGATCAGTGGTGTACATTTAAGGAGTTATTTTACAACTTCCAAAAAAAAAATATTCCACTGAGAAGAAAAGGGTGTAAAAGAAAAGACAGCCATCCGTGGCTAAGTAAAGAAATTAAGGATAGTATTCGACTAAAAACAAGGGCATATAAGGTAGCCAAATCTAGTGGGAGGATAGAGGATTGGGAAAACTTTAAAAGACAGCAAAAAATAACAAAAAGATTGATTAAGAAAGGGAAGATAGATTATGAAAGTAAATGAGCAAAAAATATAAAAACAGATAGTAAGAGTTTTTATAGTTATATAAAAAGAAAAAGGGTGGCTAAAGTAAATGTTGGTCCCTTAGAGGATGAGACCGGGAAATTAATGGTGGGAAATATGGAGATGGCAAAAACACTGAATGAATATTTTGTATCAGTCTTTACAGTAGAGGACACTAAGAATATCCCAACACTGGACAAACAGGGGGCTAAAGGGGGGGAGGAGCTAAACACGATCAAAATCACTAAGGAAGTGGTACTCGGTAAAATAATGGGACTCAAGGCGGATAAATCACCTGGACCTGATGGCTTACATCCTAGGGTCTTGAGGGAAGTGACGGTAGGGATTGTGGATGCACTGGTAATAATTTTCCAAAACTCCCTGGACTCAGCAAAGGTCCCGGCAGACTGGAAAACTGCTAATGTAACACCCTTATTTAAAAAGGGGAGTAGACAGAAGGCTGGAAACTATAGACCGGTTAGCCTAACATCTGTGGTAGGTAAAATTTTGGAGTCCATTATTAAGGAGACAGTAACAGGACATTTGGATAAACATAATTTAGTAGGACAAAGTCAGCATGGTTTTATGAAGGGGAAGTCATGTTTGACAAATTTGCTGGAGTTCTTTGAGGAAGTAACATATAGGGTGGATAAAGGGGAACCAGTGGACGTAGTGTATTTAGACTTCCAAAAGGCATTTGACAAGGTGCCACACAAAAGATTATTGCTTAAGATAAAAAATCACGGGATTGGGGGTAATATTCTGGCATGGATAGAGGATTGGCTATCTAACAGAAGGCAGAGAGTTGGGATAAATGGTTCATTCTCAGACTGGCAATCAGTAACTAGTGGTGTTCCGCAGGGGTCAGTGCTGGGTCCCCAACTCTTTACAATCTATATTAACGATTTGGAGGAGGGGACCGAGTGTAACATATCAAAGTTTGCAGATGATACTAAGATGGGAGGGAAAGTAGTGAGTGAGGAGGACATAAAAAACCTGCAAGGGGACATAGACAGGCTAAGTAAGTGGGCAGAGATTTGGCAGATGGAATACAATACTGGAAAGTGTGAGGTTATGCACTTTGGCAGGAAAAATCGTAGAGCAAGTTATTATCTTAATGGCAAGAAACTGGAAAGTACTGAAGTACAAAGGGACCTGGGGGTCCTGGTGCACGAAACTCAAAAGGTTAGTATGCAGGTGCAGCAAGTGATTAAGAAGGCCAATGGAATGTTGGCTTTCATTGCTAGGGGGATAGAATATAAAAATAGGGAGGTATTGCTTCAGTTGTACAAGGTATTGGTGAGACCGCACCTGGAATACTGCGTACAGTTTTGGTGTCCATACTTAAGAAAGGACATACTTGCTCTCGAGTCAGTACAAAGAAGGTTCACTCGGTTAATCCCGGGGATGAGGGGATGGACATATGAGGAGAGTTTGAGTAGATTGGGACTCTACTCATTGGAGTTCAGAAGAATGAGAGGCGATCTTATTGAAACATATAAGATTGTGAAGGGGTTGGATCGGGTGGATGCGGGGAGGATGTTCCCGATGATGGGTGAAACTAGAACTAGGGGACATAGTCTTAGAATAAGGGGCTGCTCTTTCAAAAATGAGCCCCCGCTGACTCAAAATGGCGATTCCCGCGCTGTTGCCGTCCACGCCTCCCAGCGGTCCTTTATTTTCCCCTGCGCTGCTGTTCTTGTTCCCCGCCGCTCCCGCGGTCCTTGTGGCCATAAACGCTTTTCTGGCTGCTGCGCATCTCTGCCCCGATTGCAGTCCGGCCCCTGACACCGGCTGTGGTCGTGTTCTCCGCCCTTTTTGTCGTCTTCCCTCCCCTTCTCCCACTGACAACTCGGCCGACTTCCCCCCCCCCCGTGCCGCTCGATCGGGCTTACCCGCCGCTGTCGTTGAAGGGATGCTCACTGATGTTTGACTTCGTGGCCAGAAACCAACCCGGGTTCCCGATGGCCTCCTGTGCAATGCAGTGCTCAGCAGGATGTTGAGGGCGGATGCCCTTGTTCGACGCCCGTTTCTGAGGACGAAGCTTCCTTTGATGCAAAACTGCCGCTAGGTAAGATCAGACTCGTCGCCACTGTTGAGTCTGTGTTTTCAAATGCAGTTATACTGAATAACAGGACACAGACTACAGAAGTAAGTAAACAGGTCTTTAGTGATTGAGGGTCAGGGCTGAACTGAGGTACACTTTGCTCCGCAGGGTTTATATACCGGTGTGGTCGCCACCAGTACTACAATGTACAGGAGCCATCAAAAAGTAGTCCATCACCTTAAGGTATCCTCTTAAGGTAGTACAGGTTACATACACTACAATTCCTCCCCTTTTAGCTTAACAGTGTACACCCCAAATTAAACATTACATGGATAACATATTTACACACAAGAACTGTTCAAAGATTCAGGCCTAGAAATTCAGTATAGCCACTTTTGGGGCGGTAAAGTCGGGCGGGCGCTAAAGTTTGCGCCCGCCGGAAAGTGGAGGCCACTTCGCCGATATTCAGTAGCTTTGGCCAAGGAGTTTGCTCGAGCGCTAAAACTGGCGTTGCACCCCTATCTTTAGGCGCTAAGCCGGCGGTGCAGACTGATACCGCCGAGGCCGGGCGCAGCGCAGGTGCGGTCATGTTTTGATTGACAGCAGACACCCTGGCGCCGGCCAGCTCTTAAAGGAGGAAGGGTCGACTTGGTCTGCTGCCACGCCCTGGATACTGCAGCCCTCCAGCTAGGCCTAAACACTGCTGCTGGAGAGAAATAGCGCCAGCAAGGATGCAGAGGGCCCGTGAGCGAGCGCAGCGCTTCTCTGCCCATGATTTAAAGGTGCTGGTTAGGGCTTTGGAGAGGAGAAGAGATATCTTGTTCCCGGACAGTGGCAAGAAGGCTCCCAAGAGGCTGTACAGGAGAGCCTGGAGGGAAATCGGCCAGAGGGTCACAGCCAACAGCGATGTCCCCAGGACTGGTGACCAATGCCGGAAAAAGTTTAACGACCTCACTCGGTTGGTCAGGGTGAGTACCCTTTCCAGTGTCCTCCTCATCCTTGCATGTGCACCTCACATTATGGGCAAAGGGACCTCAAAGGCCTAATGGCCAGCCCTCCTCCAGCAGCTATGGCACTGGCATGAACATCAATAGCACTTTCTGCACTTTACACACTGGCCAAGCTATTCGACCATGGGAGGCAGTGCACACAACAACAGGGCACCACACTGGCCAAGCTATTCAACCATGGGAGGCAGTGCACACAACAAAAGGGCACCACACTGGCCAAGCTATTCCACCATGGGAGGCAGTGCACACAACAACAGGGCACCACACTGGCCAAGCTATTCCACCATGGGAGGCAGTGCACACAACAACAGGGCACCACACTGTACTTAGAAGCCGTCCTTTCTCTTGCAGGCCAAGCTGGCCGAGAATCTGAAGAGCCGGACTGTCACCGGGGGAGGCCGTGCCCAGTTCCAGGAGCTCAGTGACCTGGAGGAGCGCGTGGGTTGACTCATGGGTGCCCGGGTGATTGGCCCCGTTGCAATTGGAGATGCCGACCCTGTGCTGGGCCCCAATGGTAAGGACATGACCATTTGGACCTCTCTCGTTCCCCTTGCGCTTCAGATCTACATCCTTTGCCACTGTCCGACCAATGCGCATAATGCCACCACTCATGCCTCCCTCGCTGACGCCCTGTCCTCACTCTAAAGCTACTCTTGTGCCTTCCTGCTTTCAGCTGGTGAGGAGGAGGTCCCTGAAGCTGTGAGTGTCAGTCCCTCGGAAGAGGAGGACGACGAGGAGCAAGAGGAAGGCGGCACATCGGGGGAACCCTCATCCGCGCCAGGGGATGGCAATGGAGGGGACACGTCTTGCCTGGAGGAGAGCCAGGGGGAAGTGTTGCAGGGGGGTGTAGCTCCTGTGCCCAGTGGCGTCCAGCCACGCGGGAAGGGTCGGACAGCCCGGCGGCCTTCTCCCCAGAGGGGGGAAGTGTTGCAGGGGAGTGCAGTTGCTGGGCCCAGTGGCGTCCAGCCACGCAGGAAGGGTCGGCCAGCTCGGCGGCCTTCTCCCCAGAGGGAGAGTCCGGCCTCCAGTCCGGAGACGGTCCTCGCCCAGGAGGTGCGCCTCCTTGATCAAATGTCCGCGGACTCGGATCGTCGCCACACCGAGTTCATGGGGGTTGTGGCACGGTTGCCTGAGGCCATTGAGTCCCTGGCTCATAGTGTGGCCGATTTCGGGGCCTCACAGGCCAGGGGTTTCGACCAACTCGCGGCAGCACAGGCCAGGGGTCTCGAACAATTCGGGGCATCACAGGACGCGAGTCGGGCAGAATTCAGGGCATCACAGGACGCGAGTCGGTCCGAATTCAGGGCAGCACAGGCAGCGAGTGGAGAGTTGACGAGTGGTGCCGTGCAGTCACTGGCTGGTCTGATGCGGGCACAGACCAGGGCAGTACGGGCACTCACTGCTGCCACACTCGCTGTGTCACGCACGCATCGCCAGGGCACCCGCTGCGCTGCTGCAGCACAGCGGTCTGGCCTTCACCAGATTGCTGCGCTTGCTGCAGTGCCAGCCCGGCCGACTGCCAGTGTCTCTGGCGACCAGCGAGCGCCTGGCATCAGCCAGCTTGCCCCCATTGCTGCAGCCGCCACTGCCACTCCCCCAGCAAAGCTGCGACGAGCTGCTGGAGAGACTGATGCTGCCCAGCCACAGCTGCAGCAGTCAGCAGCCGGCCCCTCCAGGGCCGGAGCTCGTCTAGGCCGACCCCCAAGGGCATCTGCCGTCACGCATTGTGCCCCTCAGGAGCCTTCCCCCAGCCTTGCAACACCCACAGGGCCCAGGTTGAGGCAGAGCAGCAGGTCGGCCAGGGGCCGGAAAAGCCTGGACAAGGACTCGCCCTCTCGGCACACAAAGTAGAGTGTGTTGCCAAATGTTTTTTTATATGGGCGTGTTTGTGTCCTGTATGGGGGGGGTTTATTTTGGTAAGGCCGAAGATGAAGGCAAAGGTTTTTTTATATGGGGGTGTTTGTGTTCTGTATGGGGGGGTTTGTCTTGGTAAGGCCGAGGATGAAGGCCATTTGGATGGACAAGTTTTGTTATTCCTCCCCAGGTTGTGGGAGTGAGATATGTTTTTGACTGTTTTTTGGGGGTGTTGTCTGTTTTTGGGTTTCATGTGGGAAGGGCCCTGAGTTTGTTCAATAAAGCTTTTTCTTTATTCAGCTTGTCCATGTGTGGTGTTTCAAGTGGTTGTTGCGTTAACCGGCTGAGGGCTTGTGGAGCAGCTGCATTCATGTGCCTTCATTGCCACAAGCCATTCCCTGACAGGGGGCCTAGAAGTGTCGTTCAATAAGCCGCCGACGGACGGCCCTTGGACCTTGTGGCTCCCTCCTGGGCTGGTACTCCTTCTCCTCCTCCTCCTCCTCCTCATGGTCCTCCTGCTCGTCCTCCTGAGGTGGTGGTCCAACGTGAGGTGGCAGTGCCTGAGTCCTGCGGATAGCCAGGTTGTGCAGCATGCAGCAAACGACGACGAACTGGGAGACTCTATCCGGCGAATACTGTAGAGATCCGCTGGAACGATCCAGGCAGCGGAACCGTTGCTTGAGGACGCCAATCGTTTGCTCTATGATGTTCCTTGTGGCTTGATGGCTTTCGTTGTATGCCTCCTCAGCAGGGGTCCTGGGCGCGCGGAGCGGGGTCATGAGCCATGTACACAAAGGCTGTGCCTTTGTCCCCGATAAGCCATCCTCTTGGGGGAGGCTGTGCCTGGAACATGTCAGCCACAGTAGTCTGGCGCAGGATAAATGCATCGTGGCTGCTTCCTGGAAAGCGGGCATTGACAGCTAGGATGCGCTGCCTGTGGTCACACACCAGCTGTACATTGAGGGAATGGTAGCCCTTCCGGTTGCAGTAATCCTCGGCATTGTCGATAGGTGCCCGCATAGCCACATGCATGCAGTCAATGGCGCCCTGCACCATGGGGAAGTCGGCGATCCTCGCAAATCCGACTGCACGCTGCTCCTGCCTCTCTAGGGTCATGGGGAAGGAGATGAATTGGTGTCTCCTTGCGAAAAGGGCATCTGTGACCTGCTGGATGCAGCGATGCACGGCGAACTGGGAGATGTTCGCTATGTCCCCAGCAGCGGCTTGGAAGGAGCCGCTTGCATAAAAGTTCAGAGCCACCGTGACCTTCACTTCCACCGACAGAGACGTCCTGCACATCAGCTGTGGACACAGATCTCTGTGAAGCAGCTGGCAGATCTCTGCAACCATCTCCCTTCTGAAGCGCAGCCTCTTAACACAATGCGCGGCAGTCATGGTGAGATAGGACACCTGCTGGCGGTATTCCCTGAGTGGGTAAGGCCTATGTTGCCGACGCCTGATGGCCCCTCTGCGTCTAGGCATGGCTGCCCCTCTCACACAGCGTCTGCGAGCCCTTCGCACATAATGCTGGAACTGAGGGTTGGAACCCCATGCAGCCCCCATAATATACTTGCAAACAGTGAAATCACAATGAGTCAAATTTCCAAGCTCTGGCCAGAAGCCAAAAATACCTCTCCTATGTTGGCCCAAATCAGTAAGGTCTCTTCCTTGGTCTCTGTCCAGAAATCCGTAGCACTAAAGTCATTGCAGCAAAATGGCTGGCCTTTATAGTTCAGTCTAAGTGCCTTTTAATTAGCGCTCCCCGAGGCCCGCAGGGCCTCTGCTGCGTTCCACTTCACAGTTCTTAACAGCGCCACGCCCACATTGGGCGGGCGCCACTGAAGTTCTGGTTTGGGGCGCACAAACGGCGTTGCACGACGAAATGACGTCATAAGCTGCGCGCGCAGCTGAGCGCGCGCAAACACTTTGCGCCGGCGCTAAATGTCAACTGAAGTTGGGCGTAGGCGCAGATCGGTCTGCGCCCGGGCGCTAAGTGTCTAGCGCTCGAAATCTACTCCTCTTATGGCGCTAACGGCTGGCGAACGCAACTGAATTTCTAGGCCTCAGTCTCTAAGGAGGCCTCCTGATCCGGCCCGGATAACGTCTTTCCGGGGTCTCTGGTTCTCGTTGCTGGGGTGACTCATCCACTTGATCTCCTATGGTTTTAACATCATCATATGCATTCGAGTCTGAGGTAGATGCTACAGGCTCAATAAGTTCTTCAACTGGTGTCTCTGCCGTAGACATGGGGTCGACCCTTGTACTCGATTCCACAAGTTGGTCAGCATGACATCGTATTACGTTCTCTCCAACGTCTATCGTGTACATCAAGGGTCCTTGTCGTGCACGAATTGTTCCGGGTTGCCATTTATCATCCCTATAGTCCCTGGCCAACACTGGTTGTCCTATTTCAAAACTACGAGTGGCCTTGTTATTTACATGCTGGAATTGCTTGTTTTCGACTTCCCGTCGCACATTGGGTTTTAACAAATCCAACCGGGACCGCAACCTTCTGTTATAGAACATTATGACAGGGCTTTGATTTGTCACTGCATGCGTGGCGTTTCGATACGCCATCAGGAAATTGTCCACCTTGTGTTGTAGTGGAATATGGTCTTCACTCATGGCCTTTATCGCCTTTTTGAACGTTTGTACAAATCTCTCGGCCAACCCATTTGTAGCTGGATGATATGGGGCAGATGTATAGTGTTTCACCCCATTCTTTTTCATGAATTTCTGGAATTCTTCTGACACGAACTGTGGTCCGTTGTCTGAACATATTTGCTCCGGCAACCCATTCCTTGCAAATATGGTTCTTAGAACTGCGATCGTCTTCTCAGAGGTAGTGGTCGACATCTTAATCACTTCTGGCCATTTAGAATGTGCGTCTACTGCTATCAAAAACATGGAATCCATGAATGGACCTGCAAAGTCGATATGCAGACGTTGCCATGGGGCTGAAGGCCATTCCCACGGATGCAGCGGTGCAATTGGAGGTGCGTTTTGAACTTTTTGGCACCCTGAGCAGCTTTTAGTCAGATCCTCTATTTGTTTGTCGATACCTGGCCACCACACATAAGCCCTAGCAAGGCTTTTCATCTTGACTCCCCCCAGATGACCTTCGTGCAATTCTTTCAGAACTCTCTCCCTTAATTTAGGAGGAATAATCACCCTTGTTCCATACATCAATGTTCCTTGACATACGGACAGCTGTTCTTGTCTGGCTGAGAATGCTGGTAATAGTGGTTCGCCATGTGCTGGCCATCCCTTCACTGTCAAGTCGTAGACCCGAGACAGTGTCGGGTCATTTCGGGTCTCTCTCTCAATACCCGCATTGGTGACTGGTAAGCATTCGATGATGGTCGAGTGAAATATCTCGACAGGGTCAACTGCCGGTGCCGCTTCCGCTGTAGGTAGTGGCAGGCACGACAGCCCATCAGCATTACCATGTTGCTTTGTACCTTTGAATTCAATATCATATTGATGTGCCCCTAGGAAAAGGGACCATCTCTGAAGCCTCTGCGCCGTCATTACCGGAACACCCTTCTTAGGGTTGAAAATGGAAACCAACGGCTGGTGATCTGTCAGCAGCGTAAACTTTTGGCCTTGCAGGTAATGGTTAAATTTCTTAACTCCCCACACGAGGCTGAGAGCCTCCCTATCTATCTGAGCATAGTTGCGCTCAGCGGAGGTCAATGATCTGGATGTGAAAGCGACTGGCCTTTCCGAGCCATCTGGAAACTTATGTGAGAGCACTGCCCCGATACCATATGGAGAAGCATCACAAGCTAAGCGAATAGGCAGCGTTGGGTTAAAGTGAGCCAACACTTCCTTAGAGGTGATCAGTGCCTTGCTCTTTTGAAAAGCCCGCTTACAATCATCGCTCCACTTCCATGGTATTCCCATTTGCAAAAGAGTGTTTAGCGGGTGTAACACCGTGGATAAATTTGGAAGAAACTTGTGGTAATAGTTAACCAACCCGAGGAACGACCTCAACTGGGATACATTTTCCAGTGCAGGAGCTTTTACAACAGCTTCGATCTTGTCAGGTGACTTATGGAGCCCCTCCCGGTCAATGACGTGGCCGCAGTACGAGATTCGCTTTTGAAAGAACTCGCATTTCTGGCGATTAACTCTGAGCCCATATTCTTTCAATCTGATGAGCACCTGCTCCAAATTCGCGAGGTGATCCTTATCGTTATCTCCTGCAATCAGGATGTCATCCAGGTAGCATTGTGTGCCTGGGATTCCCTGCAATACCTGCTCCATGGCCCTTTGCCAAATCGCTGGAGCCGATGCCACTCCAAAAACCAGTCTATTATACCGATATAAGCCCCTTATGCGTGTTGATCGTGAGATACTGACGTGACGCTTCATCAACTTCCATCTGTAGGTACGCCTGCGCCAGGTCTATCTTAGTGAAGTGTTTCCCGCCAGACAGCGAAGCGAAGATATCTTCAATCCGCGGAAGCGGATATTGCACCGTGTGAAGAACCGGATTAACAGTGATCTTGAAATCGCCACAGATGCGAACCTTCCCAGGTTCCCCCGGCTTGTTGCTCAACGAACGCTTCATGACAGGAACAATGGGTGTAGCCCATTCGCTCCAGTCCACCTTGGACAGTACCCCTGAACGTTCTAGCCCTTCCAGCTCAGCTTCCACAGCAGGCCGTTTGCATGTTCTTCAACCTTGATGGTTGCCGTAATTCCTTTCAGTGTTCCAAGTCCCTGTTGGAACACCTCCTTAGCATCGTCTAAGATTTTGGACAGTCGTTTAGGTTTGACGTCGTCCTCCTTACAGGCATCTACAGTCAGTGCTTGTATGGAATGCCAGTCCACATTTATTCTCCGGATCCATTCCCGTCCCAGTAGTGGCGGACCTCCATCAGGTAACACATACAAGTCCATTTTCTGACTTTCTTTACCATTGTAGACCACATTTACTTTTATCTTTCCTTTGGGGTATACTATTTGCCCCGTGTATGTTTTCAATACAATCTCCGTATCCCTCAGGGGAATGTGCAAGAATAACATTTTGTAATCTTGCTTATTCATGACCGTTAATGCCGACCCAGTGTCCAATTCCATCTTCACTTGGACTCCTGCTATCCGAAGCATGACCCAGATAGTTTGGTGGTCTGCTGTGTTACCCACATTATGTATTTTCAGACAACCCAGTTGCTTACTGCTGGAGTCTGAATCCGTCTTCTGTTCATCCGAACTGTTCTCTGTCACCTTGTGTACTTTTTTGTACTTCTCCTGCGGTGACTTTTTGTTGCTGGTCTTCTTTCCTGACCGGCATACTCTCGCTATGTGACCAAGTTTGCCACATTGCCTGCATTCTTTATCGTTGAACCAGCACTGGTTCTGGTCATGCGTTGTCCTTCCACAACAATAGCGTTTTACTGTGCCCAATGCCATTTTATTGGTGCTGAATTCCAATGGCCTTTGCTGTATCTCTGCAGCGCCCCGTGCTGCTGCCTCGTGGGATGCTGCAATGCTGAAAGCTTTGTCCAGCGTAAGGTCCTTTTCCTCTAGCAGTCGCTTCTGGGTTCCTTCCCTTAGGAGCCCACACACAAACTTATCTCTCAGTGCGTCTGCTAGTCCTGTTCCGAACTGGCAGTACTTTGATAACTTGCGCAGTTCTGTTAGGAATTCAGCGTTGCTTTCTTCTTTAAGTTGAATTCTTTTGTAGAATTTAAATCGTTCCGCTATCAGCAGCGGCGTGGGGTTTAAATGCTCCTGCAGGATAGTAACAATATCCGCGAAACTCTTCCCTACCGGTTTATCTGGTGTTACAAGGTTCCTTAATAATCCGTACGTCTTCGCACCCATCGAGTTTAATAGGGTTAGTGCTTTCTTATCATCCGGTACCTCATTCGTTGTACAGTAAACTTCGATGCGTTCCACATAAGTGGCCCAATCTTCCACATCATTATCAAAAGCAGTGATGTTACCTGTTTTTGGCATCCTTGCTGAGTTTCTCCTTCCCCTTCGGATATTATTATTATTATTATTATTATTTTTTTCTATTTAAGATGGCGGCTTTTCCCACGCTTGGCGGCTTTTCCCGCGCTTGTCTTCTTCCCCCGCCGACTCAAAATGGTGATTCCCGTGCTGTTGCCGTCCACGCCTCCCAGCAGTCCTTTATTTTCCCCTGCGCTGCTGTTCTTGTTCTCCGCCGCTCCCGCGGTCCTTGTGGCCATAAACGCTTTTCTGGCTGCTGCGCGTCTCTGCCCCGATTGCAGTCCGGCCCCTGACACCAGCTGCGGTCGTGTTCTCCGCCCTTTTTGTCGTCTTCCCTCCCCTCCGACTTCCCCCCCGTGCCGCTCGATCAGGCTTACCCGCCGCTGTCGTCGAAGGGATGCTCACTGATGTTTGACTTCGTGGCCAGAAACCAACCCAGGTTCCCGATGGCCTCCCGTGCGATGCAGTGCTCAGCAGGATGTTGAGGGCGGATGCCCTTGTTCGACGCCCGTTTCTGAGGATGAAGCTTCCTTTGATGCAAAACTGCCGCTAGGTAAGATCAGACTCGTCGCCACTGTTGAGTCTGTGTTTTCAAATGCAGTTATACTGAATAACAGGACACAGACTACAGAAGTAAGTAAACAGGTCTTTAGTGATTGAGGGTCAGGGCTGAACTGAGATACACTTTGCTCCGCAGGGTTTATATACCGGTGTGGTCACCACCGGTACTACAATGTACAGGAGCCATCAAAAAGTAGTCCATCACCTTAAGGTATCCCCTTAAGGTAGTACAGGTTACATACACTACAGTAGGTCCATGGAATATGCTGCCCCAAAAAGCTGTAGAAGCAACATCATTACATAAATTTAAAACAGAAATAGACAGTTTCCTAGAAGTAAAGGGAATTAAGGGTTATAGGGAACGGGCAGGAATTTGGACATGAGTCTAGGTTCGGATCGGACATGGCCCTGTGGGTAGCGGAGCGGGCCCAGGGGCCGTGTAGCCTGATCCTGCTCCTATTTCGTGTGTCTAATTCTGTTAGATTCAGGAGATAGTTCTGTGATAGTAGATTGGCGGTTAGGATCAGATCAGCCATGATCTTATTGAATGGCGGAGCAGGCTCGAGGGGCCGATTGGCCTACTCCTGCTCCTATTTCTTATGTTCTTATGTTCTTATGTCTTGAGAATTTTTCAACAGGGTTACTGAAGGATCTATTACTGGTGGGGCAGGATCTGGGGAAAATGTCACCTTCTAATGTCATCCAATCTACAGAACTTTTCAGTACAGACTGTAACCTAAATCTTTTCAGAAGGTCACACTTTGGTTGGCTGCAGCAATTGGAAGCTGGGGTCAAGCTTCAATTTTAAGCAATCTGTTCATGTTGCTCTGCTTTGCTACCGGATAGCAGAGGTTGCAGCACGTCACGGAGTGGGTGGAAAGTGTGAAACAGAAACTCATACAACCCACAGGGTCCCTTTGTGGTCACGACACCAGCTACAGTGTTTGATAAGAAAGAACATCTGCCCTCTCGGGCGGATGTAAAAGATCCCACGACCACTATTTCGAAGAAGAGCAAGGGGGGAGTTCTCCCTGGTGTCTTGGGGCCAATATTTATCCCTCAACCAACATCACTACAAAAACAGATTATCTGGTCATGATCACGTGGGAGCTTGCTGTGCGCAACTGGCTACCGCGTTTCCTACATTACAACAGTGACTACACTTCAAAAGTACTTAAGCAAAATACTGCGGATGCTGGAAATCCGAAATAAAAACAGAAAATGCTGGAAATACTCAGCAGGTCAGGCAGCATCTGTAGAGAGAGAAACAGAGTTAACGTTTCAGGTCGATGACCCTTCGTCAGAACTGGAAAAAGTTGGAGGTGTAACAGGTTTGTAAGCAAATGTAGGGGCAGGGAGAGGGGGGAGGGTAGGAAAGAACTAAAGGGAAGGCCTGTGATCGGCTGGAAGGCAGGAGAGATTAAAAGACAAAAGGGATGACCATCTCCTTTTGCCTCGCACCATCATCCCTTTTGTCTCTTAATCTCTCCTGCCTTCCAGCCGATCACAGACCTTCCCTTTTGTTCTTTCCTCCCCTCCCCCCTTTCCCTGCCCCTACCCTTGCTTAAAAACCTGTTCCATCTCCAACTTTTTCCAGTTCTGACGAAGGGTCATCGACCTGAAACGTTAACTCTGTTTCTCTCTCCACAGATGCTGCCTGACCTGCTGAGCGTCTCCAGCATTTTCTGTTCTTACTTCAAAAGTACTTCATTGCCTGTGAAGTGCTTTGGGACGTCCTGAGGCCATGAAAGGCGCTGGAGAAATGCAAGTCCTTTCTTCTATCCCTTTCTCCCTCATGCACTTATCGAGCTTCCCCTTAAATGCATCATACATGGATGGGTGCAGCGCTATCAATGCAAGCTGCAGGGCATCGGACTGCAGGGCCCATTCTTTGTAAAACGCTACACAGTTTACAATTAGTGACTGATAAAAATCATTTTGAATCTGCATTCACAGATGATGAAGAATTGTTACAGGGTTTATTGGTTCCTTTTTTTGATGCACAATCTTGGACTTCTAAGCAATTTATTTTCACGCTCAAAGATCACATTATTGATAAGAGTCTGGTAATTGTAATCCTTTTCAGCAGCATCGCTCTCTCCCTGGGACTCCCTGATTGATTGTATGGCCTTCCTGATTGCATTGTTGGAGACACCAGTGCTTGGTGCTGTTGAGGCATTGCTGACATTTTGCTGGCCTATTTATTTTAGTACAGCGCTGTTGTGTCTCTACTGGGGAACACAGGCTGAATAGTCTTTGAAAGACGTCCTCCAGGGCTTGGTGAAATGATTGTAGCTGTGCTTTCCAAACCGGTAAATATTTCCATAATGTACAAATTAGCGCAGTAGGACACCCACGGCCATTCTGTTCTGTGTAGCTGCTGGAGTTCGACAAGTCACCACAGATGCACAGAATTATATAATGGCCCAGAAATTCAGGTCGGGGGCTTCCCGCGGGTGCAAGACCCCGACCTGCACTTACCTAGCGCGCCGGCCGTTGAGCTGTGGGCCCGCGTGGGATTCCGATCCTGGGCCTCCTCCAACTGCCGGCGCGCAGTGCTTGCGTATCCCAGGGGCGCAGTTAGTTCGAAGCGTCCCCTGGGATCACGTGAGCCACGGAGAGCCAATGGTAGCAGGGAAATGCCCATTCATAAAATTGACAGGAAGAGCTGTCAAACCTATAAATACTATAAGCCCCAAAACATCACTAAAACGTCAAATACATTTTTTTTTAAATCACATTTTTAAAATAACTATAAATTACATAAAATAACTATTTTAAACAATAATTTAAATTTTTGAAAAATTAATTATATTTTCTAACGGGGCTAAAAATAAACTTACCTTTATTTAAAGTAATTAAAAATAAACCTGTGGAAAAAATGTTTTAATTTTAATTAATTCACCACTTACCTTGTTAAAAGCAGGCCTTGCGCCTGCTTTTTACATGTGTAACTCCTGGAGACTTATGTTTTTTTTGCAGGTTTCTCCGGGAGGGTAAGTTCGATGCGCACGCGCTGCCTCTCCGGCATACGCGCTCCACCTCTGAACCCCTTCCTTTAAGGGACCGGAAGTTCCAGTTTCCTGCGCATGTGCAGTGCATGCACGAAACCGGCACCTCCGTTGGGCGTATGGGTGAGTACCCCGTGTGTACTCACCCGTGGAGACCCGAATTTCTGGGCCAGTATTTACAGCACAGAAACAGGCCATTCGGCCTCACTGATCCATGCTAGCCTTTATGCTGCACATGAGCCTCCTCCCACCCAACTTTCACCTAACCATATCTGCATATCCTGCTAATCCTTTCTCCCCTCATGTAGCTTATCCAGCTTCCCCTTAAAGGCATCTATGCTATATGTGTTAAGTTATACAACTGTATTGAACCAATTCTCAGATCCTCTTTTTGAGGCTTTAATCTTTCTTTTTTTGGTGAAGCAAAAGTAAAAAAGAATCACTGGGTAGAAAAGCATCTAATGAGTATGTTAAAAAGAAAGAAAGTCTTGCATTTCTGTAGGAAGGATGTTCTTGCCATGGAGGGAGTGCAGCGAAGATTCACCAGACTGATACCTGGGATGGCAGGAATGACGTATGAGAAGAGATTGGATCGATTGGGCTTATACTCACTAGAGTTTAGAAGAATGAGAGGGGATCTCATTGAAACTTATAAAATTCTAACAGGACTAGACAGACTAGATGCAGGAAGGATGTTCCCAATGGCGGGGGAGTCCAGAACCAGGGGTCACTGTCTAAGGATAAGGGGTAAACCATTTAGGACTGAGATGAGGAGGAATTTCTTTACCCAGAGAGTGGTGAACCTGTGGAATTCTCTACCACAGAAGACAGTTGAGGCCAATTCATTAACTATATTCAAGAAGGAGTTAGATATATTTCTTAAAGCTAAAGGGATCAAGGGATATGGGGAGAAGGCAGGGACAGGGTACTGAGTTTGGATGATCAGCCATGGTCTCATTGAATGGCGGAGCAGGCTCGAGGAGCCTACTCCTGCTCCTATCTTCTATGTTTCTATGCACGTTTCACGACCTCAGGACATCCGAAAACGCTTTACCCAGCCAATGAAGTACTTTTGAAGTGCAGTCACTGTTGTAATGTAGGAAACGCGGCAGCCAATTTGCACACAGCGAGATCCCACAAACAGCAATGTGATAATGGCCAGATAATCCTGTTTTTGTGATGTTGATTGAGGGATAAACATTGGCCAGGACACCGGGGATAACTCTCCCAGCTCTTCTTCGAAATAGTGCCGTGGGATCTTTTACGTTCGCCTGAGACTTTTGAAAGGATAATTATATAGAATATACAGCACAGAAACAGGCCATTCGGCCCAACCAGTCTGTGCTGGTATTTACACTCCGCACGAGTCTCCTCCCATTCCATCTACCTCGTCTCAGCCTTTCAGCATATCTTTCTATTCCCTTTTCTCTCATGTACTCATCTAGTTTCCTTTTGAAAGCATCTAAGCTATTTGCCTCAACCACTTCCTGTGGTAGCGAGTTCCACATTCTAACCATTCCCTGAGTAAAGAAATTGCTCCTTATTTCCCTATTGGATTTATTAGTGACTATCTTGTATTTATAGCCCCTAGTTTTGGATTCTCCCACAAGTGGAAACATTCTCTCCACATCTTCTTCTCTTCTTAGGCAAGCCATCGGAACCGAGGATGACTTGCTTCTGCACTAAGAATGAGTTCTCAGGTGACTGATTAAGTCCAATGCGGGACCTACAGTCTCTGTCACAGGTGGGGCAGACGGTGGTTGAAGGGCCGGGTGGGTGGGGTGCTTGGGTTGACGTGCGCTCCTTCCGCTGTTCGCACTTGGCTTCCGCTTGCTCCCGGCGAAGAGACTCGAGGTGTTCGACGCCTTCCCGGAAGCTTCTCCTCCACTTTGTGCGGTCTTGGGCCAGGGATTCCCAGGTGTTGGTGGGGATGTTGCACTTTTTCAAGAAGGCTTTGAGGGTGTCCTTGAAGCGTTTCCTCTGCCCACCTGGGGCTCTCTTGCCGTGTCGGAGCTCCGAGTAGGGCGCTTGTTTTGGGAGTCTCAAATTGGGCATGCGGACGATGTGACCCGTCCATCGGAGCTGATTGAGCGTGGTCAAAGCTTCGATGCTGGGGATGTTGGCCTGAGCGAGAACACTGACGTTGGTGCGCCTATCCTACCAATGGATTTGCAGGATCTTGCGGAGGCAGCGTTGGTGGTACCTCTCCAGTGCCAAGAGGTGCCTGCTGTACATGGTCCATGTCTCTGAGGCATACAGGAGGGCGGGTATCACGACTGCTCTGTAGACCATGAGCTTGGTGCTGGGTTTGAGGTCCTGGTCTTCAAACACTCTCTTCCTCAGGTGACCGAAGGCTACCCTATCCAACCACATCTACCCTATCCAACCACATCTACCCTATCCAACCACATCTACCCTGTCCAACCCATTCATAATTTTAAAGACCTCTATCAGGTCTCCTCTAAGTCTTCTCTTTCCTAAAGAAAAATGCCCTCACCTGTTCAATGTTTCCCGATAGCTGTAATCCCTCAGCTCTGGTACCATCCTTGTAAACCATTTCTGTACTTTCTCCAGTGCTCTCTGTACTTTTTATAGTATGGAGACCAGAACTGTGCACAGTACTCAAAGTGCGGCCTGACCAGGTTTAACATAACTTCGCTCCTTTTGAATTCTTTACCCCTAGAAATAAATCCCAGTGCTTTGCTAGAATTTTAAATTGATTTGCTGAGCTGCGACGCTGCTTTTAATGATTTGTTCACCTGTATCCCTAGATCCCTTTGCTCTTCTGTCCCATAATGAAAGACTTGCATTTATATAGCGCCTTTCATGACCATCGAAAGTACTTTTGATGTGTAGTCACTGTTTCCTACATTACAACAGTAACTCCGCTTCAGAAGTAGGAAACATGGCAGCCGATTTGCGCACAGCAAGCTCCCACAAACAGCAATGTGAAAATGATCAGATGATCTGTTTTTGTTATGTTGGTCGAGGAATAAATATTGGCCAGGACACCGGGGAGAACTCCCCTACTCTTCTTCGAAATAGTGCCATGGGATCTTTTACATCCACCTGACAGAGCAGATGAGGCCTTGGTTTAACATCTCATCTGAAAGACGGCACCTCCGACAGTGCAGCACTCCCTCAGCACTGCACTGGAGTGTCAGCCTAGCTTTATGCGCATAAGTCCCTGGAGTGGGACTTGAACCCACAACCTTCTAGACTCAGAGGCAGAGTGTGCTAACCACTGAGTCACAGCTGACACTATGCAAGTCTTTCATTCAGTTTTTTACTTTCTAAGATGAAGGTGATGTTTCTATTTTTCCTGCCAAAGCGCATCACCTCACATTTATCTATGTTAAACTTCATTTGCCACTTAACCGCCCAGTTTTCTATGATATTTAACATTAAAAAAAAACACAAAATGTCAAGGAGTGTTTGTCTCCTGTATTATCTTCTTTGCTGGTCAATTTTGAGCAGGAACCCATTATTTTGAATTGACTATTCTTGCCATCATTGAGATATGAAAAAGCTAAGTTGAAATATGAGCTTAAAGCTATGAAATCTGTGCTGTTCATCTTCAATTCCAGTGTGCAGCCTCTAAAACTGTCAGCGGAGATCAATCAACTGAAGGTTAATAAACAGCCAAGAAAGGCATTGCAGGTATTTATTTTTGGGTACAATACACCACTGTAAAATTCTCTACATCAGAATCCAGATTTTGTTGTGTCTGAGAGGCGTGGATTGAAAAAGTGGTTCTGCCAAAGAGTCAGTCTTGTATTTCTATGAGTCACGGAGTGAGCAGATTCAGTATTAGTCTAGAGTGTTCAAGCTTGTGTGGTGTATATAAATAACAAATTACCTTGAACATAAGACATAAGACGTAGGAGCAGGAGTAGGCCATTTGGCCCCTCGAGCCTACTCCGCCATTCAATAAGATCATGGCTGATCTGATCTTGACCTCAACTCCACTTCCCTGTCCGCTCCCCATAACCCTCGACTCCCTTACCATTCATAAATCTGTCTATCTCCACCTTAAATATATTCAATTCAATTCAATTCAATTCAATTCAATTCAAATTGCTTTATTGGCATGACAAGGTACATCTTATGTTGCCAAAGCACCGAAATTTTTTTTATGATTGAACACATAAACGCAGATCTTTCCATACAGTGTATAAACAGATATATCCCTGTGTGTATAAATATACACTCATATAATTTGCATAGAATCTTTTCATAGGTTTAGTGGTTGTCCCTCTGCTTATGGCAAGCTGTATCATAGTTTGCTGCTAAAGTTACGCAATTTCTCTGTTCCCCTAATAGGTATGGGAGTTTTTGGTCTTCATTCAAATTTTTGAATTCAGGGCATATTTTTATGAATTTTGGGTAGAAATTCCCCCTTATGTCCTGATAGTTTCCACAAGCTGTGAGGAAGTGCATCTCTGTCTCCACCACTCCCTGACTGCAGTGAGAGCATATCCTGTCCTCTCTTGGCAGCAAGGTCTGTCTGTGTCTGCTTTTTTCGATGGCGAGGCTATGCTCACTAAGTCTGTACATAGTCAAGGTTTTTCTTAATTTGCTATCTTTTACCGTGGTCAGGTATTCGGCCATGGTGTATTGTCTGTTTAGGGCCAAGTAGCAATCGAGTTTGTTTTGGGTTTTTGTTGTTTCTGTCCAATAGGTCAGATATTTTTCCTTTTGTTTAGTGACAATTGTGTTGGGTCGAATTCTCTGTGCTACGATGTCACTGTCCTGGAGCTGGTTATTGTTAGTAGTGTTAGTAGTTACTTCACTGAGTCCCAGGACTAGTTGACTGAGGGGACTCTTCTTTATGATCCTCTCTTGGCATTTCAGGGCTTCGTAATGATAGCAGTGGGGGGTGCTCATTTTTAGGTGTTTCCAAAATTTGATGGCTCTTTTTTGGATATTAATTAGTAGTGGATATTGGCCTAGTTCTGCCCTGCATGCATTGTTTGCGGTTTTCCTCTGAGTCCGGAGGATACTTTTACAGAATTCTGCATGTAGGATCTCAATTGGGTGTTTGTCCCATTTTGCAAATTCTTGTTGTGTTAGCGGACCCCACGCCTCACTGCCATAAAGTGCAATTGGTTCAATTACTGATTTAAAAATTTTGAGCCAAATGCCAATTGGGATTTCTATTTGGATTGACTTTTTAATGGCATAGAAAGCCCTTTTTGCTTTCTCTTTCGGTTCCTTCACAGCCAGATGAAAATTTCCCGTAGAACTGATTTTTAAACCTAAGTATGTGTAGTTTGTAGTTTGTTCAATTTTAGTTGCTCCTAGTGTGAAATTTGTTCTGTGTCCCTGATGTCTGGATCTTTGCTGGAACACCAGAACTTTGTTTTTTTGGGGGTTTATTGTTAGGGCCCAGGTCTGACAGAACGACTCTAACAGATCCAGGTTCTGCTGTAGACCCTCCTCAGTTGGTGAGAGCAGAACCAGGTCATCTGCATAGAGGAGGAATTTAACCTTGGAGTCATATAGGGCGAGGCCAGGTGCTGTAGATTGTTCCAGTAATTTTGCCAATTCATTTATGTAAATATTAAAGAGTGTCGGTGAGATGGGCGAACCCTGCACCATGCCATGCCCCTGTGTGAAGTATTTTGTTTGTTTGTCTCCAATTTTAACTGCACATTTATTGTTTGTATACATTGATTTAATTACATCATATGTTTTTCCCCCTACACCACTTTCAATAAGTTTCAAGAATAGGCCGTCATGCCAAATAGAATCGAAAGCCTTCTGGAAATCTATAAAGCAGGCAAAAATTTTGCTTTTGTTTTGGTGAACATGTTTGTCAATTAGGGTGTGTAGGGTGAAGATATGATCCGATGTTCTATAATTTGGTAAGAATCCAATTTGGCTTTTACTCAAGACATTGTGCTCCTCAAGGAAGTTTATAAGTCTTTGGTTTATGATACTACAGAATACCTTCCCCAGGTTACTGTTCACACAGATGCCTCGATAGTTATTTGGGTCAACTTTGTCTCCACTTTTGTATATGGGCGTTATGAGTCCTTTGTTCCAGATATCAGGGAAGTAACCGACACTCAGAACCAAGTTGAAGAGTTTTAGGATAGCCAATTTCATTTTATCGTCCGTGTGTTTAATCATCTCGTTTAGGATGCCATCTGCACCGCAAGCTTTTCTTGGTCGCAGGTCCTTGAGTTTTTCAAATAGTTCTTTTTCAGTTATTAGGGAGTCCAACGGGTTTTGGTTATCTTTTATGGCCAGTTCGAGCTTTTCCAGTTTTTTACATATTTGATCTTGCTCTGGGCTTAGTGTGTTTTTCTGGTATAATTTTTCAAAATGGTTTTCCCATGTGTCTCCGTTTTGAATGGGCAATTCGTCGTGTTGCTTTTTGTGTAATGTATTCCAGTTGTCCCAGAAACAATTAGAATCAATAGATTCCTCAATGTAGCTGAGTGTATTCTTAATATACTGTTCTTTCTTGGTTCTGATTGTGTTTTTGTATTGTGTTAGTGCCTGACAATAAGTAAGGCGTAATTCCTCGTTTTCTGGTTGTCTGTGTTTTTGGTTTGATATTTTTCTGAGTTTTTTCCTCATGTTATGGCAGTCTGAATCAAACCATTTTTCGTGGTTTTTTGTTTTGGGTTTATTCTTGCGAACTTTCAAGTTTGACATTGATGCCAAATTATCAAATATATTATTTAGGTTATTCACAGCCCGGTTTATGCCTTCTTTATTGTGAGTGTATGTGTTTTCCAGAAAGGTGTCCAAGAGAGCTTGAGTTGATTGATTGCTAATTGCTTTCTGGTATTTTTCCGTGCTGTTTTTGGCCCATCTGTAGGATTTTTTTAATGTTGTACAGCTTACTGGGCTGTGTTTCTGTGTTGGTTGTTTCTGTCCTTTTAAGATACGCAGTAATTTGGCTGTGGTCTGACAGTGTTGTTTGTGGTTTGACTGTGAATGCTCTGAAAGAGGATGGGTCCAGATCCGTAATCATGTAGTCTACGGTGCTGAAGCCAAGAGGTGAGCAATAGGTGGGTCTTCCTAGGGAGTCTCCCCTGAACCTACCATTGACAATGTACAGACCCAGGCTTCGACAGCGCTGCAGGAGTTGTTTTCCGTTAGCACTTGTCTGTTTGTCGCAGTTATACCTGTGTGAATGAAAAGGAAGATCAAAGTGGTTATTCCCAAATATGTAATTGTTCCCCTGATTACTGGTAAAGTCTGGTTCTTTGCCAGTTCTTGAGTTGAGACCACAACAGATCAATGACCCAGCCTCCACAGCTCTCTGGGGAAGAGAATTCCAAAGATTCACGACCCTCTGAGAGAAGAAATTCCTCCTCATTTCCGTTTTAAAAGGGTGCCTCATTATTCTGAAACTATGCCCCCTAGTTCTAGATTCCCCCACGAGGGGAAACATCCTCTCTGCATCTACCCTGTCAAGCCCCTTCGGAATCTTATATGTTTCAATAAGATCCCCTCTCATTCTTCTAAACTCCAATGAGCATAGGCCCAACCTGAAAACCATAAAGCATTTGCCAAACTTCGGCAAATTAGGAAATGATTAATGATTAATCTGTGAGATATGGGGGAGGAGCCGTGCGCAGGTCCCAGATGAGTGTGAATGAATCTGATGCACAAAAGATGCTTACAGAATGTCATCTTAGATTTCTCAGGGTTACTTAATGTCAAGTCAGGAGTCGATTCTGACAAATTAATAGGGATGGCAGCAATTTTATTCAGAGTGTTTATCTTACTCCCTTTAAATGTTAATCTGATACAATTGAATCAATGCAGCACATTGTTTGTGCCTGACAGAAATGTTAATGTAGCTGATATATTGGCCAGTAATTTGTGGTCAGCGGCAAAGCAAAGGTGCTCGCAGCTGGCTCCCCCGAAGAAAGCTGCCCACAGAGATCTCGTTGATATCTCTCTGACGAGAAGTTTGCCTTTCTCGACGTGCAATTGATTGCAGCGCTCTGGAATGGGTCTTCCCAGCGGAGAGCTACGGTGATGTCAGCAAGCTGTCTAAGCAGCCAATCACATTGAAGAATTCTTGCAGACAGCAAACCAGGAAATGAAAAGCAGTTTTTCAGCTGCACTTTTAAAAAATGTTACAGAGAGCGAAATAAAGATTGGGACTTTCACATGGGGATGAGGTAGAAACTAAAATATCGTGAACAAACTTAATTTTTAAAAAAGTTTTAAAATATTGTAATTTTTATCATAATGGAGAAATTTGACACTCCACAAATATAAAAGTTTTTCAGGGTCAGGACAGTTGTTTTGCAGTCAATACGCCCTTAAAACCCCAGTTATACCTATTCCAACAAGGCTGTAGATTTAATGGGGTATTTAACAGCGATATCACCGCGGCAAAGCCCAAGTTTTCATCCGTTTCACTGGTTACACTGATTGCCAGCTACGGGGAGGGGTCCAACGCGCAGCCTGTGTCGGAGCAGTGAACGACTGACCACAACTTCAGGATTTCCACGTTTGGATGCGCATTCGCTGAATCCTGATGTTGCAGTCAGTTTCAGAGGGGTAATGACGGCGAAAGCTGACAGTTCTCCGTCATTAACCACCGGCAAAATCTTGGCCAATTAACTCATTGACACAGAATGTTACAGCACAGAAACAGGCCGTTCGGCCCATCAAGTCTGTGCCAGTATTTTTCTCCACGTAAGCCACCTAGTCTAGTCCCACGCTCCTGCTTGCTTACCCATACTCTTCAATATTCCTCTTGTTCAAGCAACTATCTAATTCCTCTTTTAAAGAAAAATATGGACCCTGCTTCAACAACAGGAGAGAAATCTGCGTTCTAGCCACTCTGTGTGCAAAAATGTTTCTCACGTCTCCTTAATTCTTACCTTAAATTTGTGTCTTCTTACCAAGCAGTGCAAACAATCTATCACTATTTACCTCATCATAACTGTTTAAAATTTTCTAGTTATTTTGATTCTTTTGTTTGGCCAGCTGCGCGCACAGAATCTCATCATCATGCTCGAGTGTCTCCAGACCATGCAACTGAGAAATCCACATCGAGCTTCCGTTTGCCCGATATGGAGGGCTTACATTCTCCTCTTATGAGATGCTTTCCTTTATTAGCCGAGGCATAGAATATAAGAACAGGGAGGTTCTGTATAAAACACTCGTTAGACCACAGCTAGAGTACTGCGGCAGTTCTGGTCACCACATTGCAGGAAAGATGTGATTGCACTGGAGAGGGCACAGAGGAGATTTATGAGGATGTTGCCAGGACTGGAGAATTTTAGCTATGAGGAAAGATTTGATAGGCTGGGGTTGTTTTCTTTGCAACAGTGGAGGCTGAGGGGAGACTTAATTGAGGTGTATAAAATTATGAGGGGTCTAGATAGAGTGGATAGGAAGGACCTATTTCCCATAGCAGCGAGGTCAATAACCAGGGGGCACAGATTTAAAGTATTTGGTAGAAGGATTAGGGGGGAGTTGAGGAGAGCTTTTGTCACCCAGAGGGTGGTGGGGGTCTGGAACTTGCTGCCTGAAAGGGCGGTAGAGGCAGAGACCCTCATCGCATTTAAAAAGTACTTGGATATGCACTTGAAGTGCGGTAACCTACAGGGCTACAGACCAAGAGCTGGAAAGTGGGATTAAGCTGGGATAACTCATTTTCGACTGATGCAGATACAATGGGCCGAATGGTCTCCTCTGTGCTGTAAATTTCTATGATTCTATGATTCCTCATTGAGACATACCCTAGGCTTTGGGACCTCCCATTGCACGCAGGACTGGATACTCCCAGACTTTAACCAGATAAAACTGTGTTGGTTGCCATCACAGAAAACCGTTCAACTCCTTGCTGCATCTCTAGCCAGGACAACGATAGCTCAATTGTCAACAGTGCCATGGACTGCCGTGGGCAAACAATGCTCAGGTATCGAATTACTGAGTTCACCAAGAAGACTTTGAACAAACCAATTTGCATTTATATAGCGTCTTTCACATCTTCAGGGAATCCCAAGGCACTTCACAGCCAACCAATTACTTTCGCAGTAGCAAAATACTGCGGATGCTGGAAATCCGAAATAACAACAGAAAATGCTGGAAACACTCAGCAGGCCAGGCAGCATCCGTGGAGAGAGAAACAGAGCTAACGTTTCAGGTCGGAGACGTTGGGCTGGATTTTCATTGAGGAGGCGTGTAGGAGGCGGGACTACAACTTTCAGGGTTGTAGTCCCGCCTCCATCGAGTTGTGGCCAACCCATGCGATTTTGACTTGATTGACCTTGTTGAGCCCGCCCAGCGGGCTCAGCAGGCCAATTAAGGGCCACCTGGCAAAAGGTGACATCACAGATTGATATTTCATCTGTCAAGACCTTTTGACAGATGAAATATCAGCGTTCGACAGCTGTTTGAAGCTGTCAAACACTGACAATCTGTACTCCAGGTTAATTCCTTCCTCTCAGGATGATTTAGAGATCTCTCCAAAACAGAAAGCTGAATGATGCAATTTTTGACAGATCGCAGCCATTCGGCTTTCTGTGCCGGTGAGATGAGGGACTCCCGAAACTTGAAGGAAGGAAGGCTGTAAAGGTAAGTACATGTAAGCAAAACTTCTTTAAACACTTTACACACACCAAACACACTTACCTTTGCACTCATGCACCCATCACTCACCTGAACACCGGACATCTCGACCCCTCCAAGCCCTTCATCCCGACGGCCCGCCTCGCTAACTTGGCGTGGTTTGGAGCCGTCGGGAATCCCACAGTTCACCAATGAAAATAGGGATTAGGCTAAAAACTGCCTGTTAACTACCTGGTAACAGGCAGTTAATTGGCATTAATCCCCTTCCCGCCTCGGGGAGGCGGGTCCCAGTGCGGGTCAGGTACCCGCCTCCTTTGAAACTGGCATGGAGGCGGGTTGGGGGCGGGATGGGTTCGTGCCCCCCGATTTCAGGATTTTAACCCCCCACACGCCTCCAATCCCGCCTCCACGGCCCAATGAAAATCCTGCCCGTTAACTCTGTTTCTCTCTCCACGGATGCTGCCTGCCCTGCTGAGTGTTTCCAGCATTTTCTGTAATGAATTTTGCAGTGTATGTTTTGCTGTTTTGTAGGTAGCAAGCTCCCACAAATAGTAACGAGATGAATGACCTATTAATCTGTTTTAGTGATGTTGGTTGAGGGATAAATGTCAGCCAGGACACCGGGGAGAACTCCCCTGCCCTTCCGTGAATAGTGCCTTAGGATCTTTTACGTCCAACTGATCAGGCAGACGGGGCCACGGTTTAGCGTCTTATCCGAAAGGCGGCACCTCCAACAGTGCAGCACTCCCTCAGTAATGCACATGGAGTGTTAGCCTAGATTCTGGACTCAAGTCTCTGGAGTAGGGCTCGAACCCATGACTGCGAGGCGAAAGCGGTACAAACTGAGCCAAGGCTGACACTGGATTCTAATCTTCCATCACCAGGCCTGTCAACTCAGAGTCAACTGAACCCGAAAGAGACCCGGTGTAATACTTACCCTCCCCAATGAGGAGGATTACTTGTCATGTGCGGAATGGTAAGGAGCTCCTTCAATGGGATGAGAGGCTTGTCCGATGAGGAGAGATTGAGTAGAATGGGCCTATACACTCTGGAGTTCAGACGAATGAGAGGTGATCTCATTGAAATGTATAAAATTCTTAGAGGGCTCGACAGGGTAGAGGCTGAGAGGCTATTTCCCTTGTCTGGAGAGTCATAGGGCTGGGTTTTACGAGCCTCGGCGGCTCCGTGGCGGGCGACGTCGGTGGCGGGTCTCCAACCCCGCCTCTGAAATGAATTTCCCCTGACTGGACTAGGATGAGGGTGAATGTGAGGGGTGGCTAGTGAGATGGGGAAGTGATAATGTAGATAGAGAGGGATGGGTGGAGGTGCAAGGTCATTTGGTGTGAGTACAGATGTGCAGGAGTAGGCTCAGCGCGTTTCCCGGCCAATTAGAGGAAGCGGGTCTGATGACATCATCTGATGACGCAACATCAGCCGGTTTCCTTAAAGGGACCATGGCCGACTTTCCTTTGACATTTGTGCTGTCAGTGTTCTACAGCATTGAGGTGCTGCAAACACTGACAAGCACTGCACAGAGGTGCACGGCTGTACCCAGGCTCTCCCATGACTCCCTCCATATGCTTATGGAAGGAGTCACAGCACACCTGGAGGTCCTCTTCACTTCCAATGGGCGGAAGAGACCTCCCTAGGAGATCAACACAGCCTGGTTGCACATTGCAGAGGAGGTCACAAGCAGGGACGTGGTCAGGAGGACCTGGGTGCAGTGCCGCAAACCTTTCAATGATCTCAGTAGATCATGAAACGTTAGTACAAAGCCACACTCAACCTCATCCTGCTGTGCCTCTCATCACATCTCCATCACTCTGCCTTCCCTACCCTACTCCTGCACATCCTTACTCACACCAACTTACCTTGCACCGCCACCCATCCCTCTCTATCTACATTATCACTTCCCCATCTCACTAGCCACCCCTCACATTCACCCTCATCCTAGTCCAGTCATACCAAGTAACAACACATAAGGGTAGGCACTTGGGTGTTTTATGCAATGTTCATGTAAAGTTTCTGTTAATGTGCTGTCAAACATTGAAACCTTTATTTTCAACACTTTGCGTTCTTGGACAGATTTGTGTGAACCTTTGGAAGTGGCTCAGTGAGTTGCAGTGAATGGTGAGACATAACGGTACCCCCTGCAATAGTCAAGAGTGTGAAAGGAATGCCTTGGGCATTGTAGGGATGCTTTATGGTGCTGTTGTGGGGTGGTGCCAACCTGACACATCATGTGGCAGCCAGGGTGTACATCAAGTGAAGTAAATCTGGCCATGGTGAGGCCATCCCTGGTCTCCCAGGCAGCAATGTGGTCGGGTGCTGATGCCCTCTGTCCTGTGCAGCATCAGTTGATTGCGGAGAAGGTTGGTGTCGGTGTTGTTGTTGGTGCTGCTGGTGTGCCTGATGATGCTGGTATTGGGGCTGATCGTGGTGGGATTATGTGGACCAAGGTGAGAGAGTTTCAAGGGCACCCATGCTGATGGAATAGATGGCAGATGAAGTAGAGATGACAGAAGCGATCTGTCAATGGTGAGAGAGGTAATTAGGTCAGATTGGATGGAGACTTGTGTAAAGACTTGCAGCATTCTGAATTTTTTGTGGAAATGCAGTTTACAGAAGCTAGTGGTTAAGGGAACATTTCTCAATCAGCTGGGAGCTTTGACTTGGCATTTGTAGCTGTCAACTCATCAGCTGATTCAATGGCCGGTGACCTCCCGCCTCAGCTTCACAGACAAGGTCTAGGCACAGCGGGAAACCGATGGGCAACCTGTCAAATCCAAAAAGCTGGGGAAAAAACCATTCATAAGTGACTGTAAACAAGCCACTAATGATTTTAATTGCCTCCCCCGCCGCTGCATGTCGGGTCTGCTCAGCACTGACACACCCAACATTTGGTAAAGGCGCGTGGCGGCAGGTTCACAGCGGCGTCCCGAGCCACTGGGGGAAAAACACTTTCCCACCTGACCCGCCACCGATCACGCCCGCTGACCCCTCGCAAAATCCAGCCCATAGTCTCAGGATAAGGGGTCAGCCATTTAGGACTGAGATGAGGAGAAATTTCTTCACTCAGAGGGTTGTGAATCTTTGAAATTCTCTACCCCAGAGGGCTGTGGAGGCTCAGTCGTTGAGTATATTCAAGGCAGAGATCGATAGATTTTTGGTCTCTAGGGGAATCAAGGGATATGGGGATCGGGTGGGAAAGTGAAATTGAGGTCGAACATCAGCCATGATCTTATTGAATGGCGGAGCAGGCTCGAGGGGCCATGTTGCATACTCCTGCTCCTATTACTTATGTTCTTATTGCAACAGTGACTACACTTCAAAAAGTACTTCAAAAAGCACTTTGGATTGTCCTAAGGTCATGAAAGGTGCTATAAAATGCAAGGAAAGAGGAATAATGGGATATGAGCTTATATTCCGGACCGGGTGCTTACAGACCGGTAAGCCTGACATCGGTAGTGGGGAAAATGCTAGAGTCCATTATAAAAGATGTAATAGCAGAGCACTTGGAAAACAGTGACAGGATCGGACAAAGTCAACATGGATTTACAAAAGGTAAATCGTGCTTTACTAATCTACTGGAATTTTTTGAGGATGTAACTGGTAAAATAGATAAGGGAGAACCAGTGGATGTGGTGTATTTGGACTTTCAGAAGGCTTTCGATAAGGTCCCGCATAAGAGATTAGCGTGTAAAGTTAAAGCACATGGGATTGAGGGCAAGGTATTGACGTGGATAGAGAACTGGTTGGCAGACAGAAAGCAAAGAGTTGGAATAAACGGGTCTTTTTCCGAGTGGCAGGCAGTGACTAGTGGGGTAACGCAGGGATCGGTCCTTGAACCCCAGCTATTCACAATACAGTATATATTAATGATCTAGACAAGGGAACTAGATGTAATATCTCCAAGTTTGCAGATGTCACAAAGCTGGGTGGGCGTGTGTGCTGTGAGGAGGATGCCAAGAAACTCCAGTATGATTTGGGCAGGTTGGGTGATTGGGCAGAAGCATGGCAGATGCAATATAACGTGGATAAATGCGAGGTTATCCACTTTGGTGTCAAAAACAGGAAGGCAGATTATTATCTGAATGGCAATAGATTGGGAGAAGGGGAAGTGCAACGAGACCTGGGTGTCCTTGTGCACCAGTCACTGAAGGTAAGCATGCAGGTGCAGCAGGCAGTTAGAAAGGCAAATGGTATGTTGGCCTTCGTAGCGAGAGGATTTGAGTACAGGAACAAGGATGTCTTGCTGCAGTTGTACAGGGCCTTGGTGAGACCACATCTTGAGTATTGTGTGCAGTTTTGGTCGCCTTATCTGAGGAAGGATGTTCTTGCCATGGAAGGAGTGCAGCGAAAATTCACCAGGCTGATACCTAGGATGGCAGGAATGACGTATGAGGAGAGATTGGGTCGATTATACTTGTTGGAGTTTAGAAGAATGAGAGGGCATCTCATTGAAACTTAATAAAATTCTGACAGGACTGGACAGACTAGATGCAGGAAGGATGTTCCTGATGGTCGGGGAGTCCAGAACCAGGGGTCACAGTCTAAGGATAAGGGGTAAACCATTTAGGACTGAGATGAGGAAGAATTTCTTCACCCAGAGAGTGGTGAACCTGTGGAATTCTCTACCACAGAAGGCAGTAGAGGCCAATTCATTAAATATATTCAAGAAGGAGTTGGATATATTTCTTAAGGCTAAAGGGATCAAGGGATATGGAGAGAAGGCAGGGACAGGGTACTGAATTTGGATGATCAGCCATGATCTCATTGAATGGCGGAGCAGGCTCGAGGGGCCGAATGGCCTACTCCTGCTCCTATGTTCTATGTTTCTATTCCCTTGAGTATAGAAGATTAATGGGTGATCTAATTGAGGTGTTTAGGATGATTAAAGGAGTTGATTGGGTAGATAGAGAGAAACCATTTCCTCTGGGTCAGAACAAGACGGAGCAGGCTCGAGGGGCCGAATGGCCTACTCCTGCACCGACTTTTTATGTAATGTCATCCAGTGCCTGTTCGATGAAGATGCCGAATTGAATTGGGTGAGAGTGGACAACTTTGCCCTCCTCTTCTTTTGATGTCACGGACTAGGAAACCTAAGCTGCTTTATTTTTGATGTATTAAAAAGAAAACCATTGGCGGTATTTAACAGACTGCTTCTCAATACCTCAAATGGGCCCAAATTCTCTCTCTGTCGAATTTGTTGATTCTCTTTGAAAGCGGATAAATTGTCCTCAGCATTTTTGTCTATCTTGTCACAACAAAGGATTTGTTTGTCGGAAGATTGTTATGGTTTGATGATAAGAATATTGTATGTATGTACAACCTGCTATAATGGCTGTCTAAAATGTACTTTTTGATTGTTGTCAGGAGGCACTTAGGAAAGTCAGTGGAAGCAATGTAAACAGGTTTCCTCTGAACCTTTGAAAGCTCCATAATCTTACATAAAGCCACAATCTGCCCTACACATTCTTTATGAGAGAAAACTTCAGCATGCTCCCTTCTGGTTACTCAACCAGTCTGCAAAGAATCCAATATATGGACAGCAGCGATCCAAACAACTACCCTTAGAGCCACTGATATCAGTGAGATTCTTTGCTAGTTTTTGTTCTCACAGGTTGCTCTCAGTGAGTGAGGTCTCTTCAAGGTCCAGATGTCGCCAAGATGATATTCCAGGTGATGGAAGTTCAGCGCCATGTCAACCCTCCATTGCAGACTGGGTGATCCACAATACTCCAGGGCAGTATTGACGATTGACCGGCTCCACTGGCTCAATAATGGAACCTTGAGGTGTCAGTGGCTGGCTCAGATTCTTCTCATTAAATAACCGTGTTAAGCTGAACAGTTTTAGCGAGTTAAACATCAGCAGTACCCTGTGCCACGCTAGATTATCCCCTCTGCCTTGGCTCTGCCAAGCTGCAGAAACAGAAATTCTACCAATACCAATCTGTGTTGATCTTTAATCTCCATGCGAGTAGTATTTCTAATCCCATGTGCCCACCTTGTTCCCATACCCTTTTAATCCCCTTTCCTTCAACCCTCCATCCAAACTATGTTGAGATGCTCTCACTTCAGTAACTACTCGGATCGCACATTCCACCCGTTGATCTGACTTCATTTCCCTAATGAGCCTCTCAGTCTCTAAAGATGCTTCAAAGTGCCACTTCAAAGGCCCTCTGCTCACTCCTAAAAAGGTCTCCTTTTCAGAGTTACCTTAACAAGATCCTGCTTGATGGATCGTTTTAGTTCTAGCTTCAGTTCCCTTGTGACAAAGGCAAAAAAATCATCGACCAGCTCTTCCTCTATCGAGGTTGTCTTATCACACCGACCTGGTCCCAGGCTGAGTACAGGAGCGAGGATGTCTTGCTGCAGTTGTACAGGGCCTTGGTGAGACCACACCTTGAGTATTGTGTGCAATTTTGGTCGCCTTATCTGAGGAAGGATGTTCTTGCCATGGAGGGAGTGCAGCGAAGAGTCACCAGACTGATACCTGGGATGGCAGGAATGACGTATGAGGAGAGATTGGGTCGATTAGGCCTATATTCGCTCGAGTTTAGAAGAATGAGAGGGGATCTCATTGAAACTTATAAAATTCTAACAGGACTAGACAGACTAGATGCAGGAAGGCTGTTCCCGATGGCGGGGGAGTCCAGAACCAGGCGTCACAGTCTAAGGATAAGGGGTAAGCCATTTAGGACTGAGATGAGGAGGAATTTCTTCACCCAGAGAGTGGTGAACCTGTGGAGTTCTCTACCACAGAAGACAGTTGAGGCCAATTCATTAAATATATTCAAGAAGGAGTTAGATATATTTCTTGAGGCTAAAGGGATCAAGGGATATGGGGAGAAAGCAGGGACAGGGTACTGAATTTGGATGATCAGCCATGATCGCATTGAATGGCGAAGCAGGCTCGAGGGGCCGAATGGCCTATTCCTGCTCCTATCTTCTAGGTTTCTTCTATGGTCCCAGGCTTCTTGTTGAGTGTGGCTGAACACCTTGGCAATATCACTCGTAGCACAGAGGCCACCAGCCACCAACAACAATAACAACTTGCATTTACATAGCGCCTTTAACGTAGTAAAACATGCCCAAGGTGCTTCACAGGAGCGATTATCAAACAACGTTTGACACCGAGTCACATAAGGAGATATTAGGACAGGTGACCAAAACCTTGGTCAAAGAGGTAGGTTTTAAGGGACGTCTTAAAGGAGGAGAGAGAGGTGGAAAGGCGGAGAGGTTTAGGGAGGGAATTCCAGAGCTTAGGGCCCTGGCAACAGAAGGCACGGCTGCCAATGGTGGAGCGATTAAAATCAGGGACATGCAGGAGGCCAGAATTGGAGGAGCGCAGTGATCTTGCTATGACTTGGCAGTCAACTCTTGGTTATGAGGCCAGCGTCTTGCCCCAGGCAAGTAGAAGCTGCGGTCTCGATGAAGGACGGAACTGGCCATTGGTGCAAAAGTCCCTAGTGACATCGGATCAGCCAATGGGAAACGCACAGGACAAGTTTGGCTGTTTACAATCCTGTGTGAATGCCACGTAACTAGTGAACCTTAGAAAGGAAGCAGAGAGCTCCACTGCTAGATAGAGATGAATTTGACAACCTAAAACTTAAATTTGGAGATGAGGCAGAACAAGTCTCCTATTCACCAGCAAGAGTAGAGGTTCTGTCATTGCACCTGAGAACAATTGTAAACTCAGAAATGTAAGTGTAGTTGGCTTGTCCAGTTCATAGGAAGGAAGTAAAGAAAGAAGGGGAGGGAGGAAGGGAGGGAGGAAGGAAAGAAGGAAGGAAGGAAGGGAGGGAAGAAAGAAGGAAGGGAGGGAGGGAAGAAACATAGGAACAGGAGGAGGCCATTCAGCCCCTCAAGCCTGTTCCGCCATTCAATTAGATCATGATTGATCTGTACCTTAACTCCGTCAAACCCAGTTTTTTAAGTTAATGTTTAGTAAACCCACAGAATGCCCCAGTAATTTTCCTAACTCTCTCTCTCTCTTCTGTGTTTGGACGCTCAGTATCCTGATTATGTAATAGCAGAGGTTCAGTCACTGATCCAATCTCGGAGAGTTCAGGGCTGCACTTGGTCAAGTAATACATAAATCCTGAAACCTCAATAACATTAAGAGAAAATGCTGCATTGATGTAGGTTCAGAGCAGACCTGCAGTCCCTTGGGGAATCAGGCGTTCTTTTTATTTGATAATATAATTCATGTTTGAAGATTGAGCTGCTTGTATTGAAGGAAATGTCATCATCTGTAATAGAGCCTGCAATTCAGTGGAGATTATAACATTAGATCAAGGACCTATGACATTTCATAAACATTTATTAAGCTCGAAGAAGTTGTCCCTTTTTTATTAGAAAAGAGACAATGCTAAACTCTTTGTGGCAAATAGGATTAGTGAATTCATCAATACCTTTATTTGGGTGTTGGGCGTAAGGAATACTCTTCATGGCCAATTATAATGGAAAAAAAGAAAGACTTGCATTTCTATAGCACCTTTCACCACCTCAGGACGTCCCAAAGCGCTTCACAGCCAATGAAGTACTTTTTGAAGTGTAGTCACTGTTGCAATGTAGGAAACGCGGCAGCCAGTTTGCACGCAGCAAGCTCCCACAAACAGCACTGTGATAATCTGTTGTTAGTGAAGTTGATTGAGGGATAAATATCAGGCAGGACACAGGGGAGAACTCCCCCTGCTCTTCTTCAAAATAGTGCTGTGGGATCTTTTACGTCCACCTGAGAGGGCTGACGGGGGCCTCGGTTTCATAATCATAATAATCATCATAATCAACTTTATTGTCATTGTTAGTGCACAAGTGCAGTCCAACGAAATGTAGGCTTGCGGCTCCCGAGAGTGTACATTTAGATTAAGACATTTAAACATTCAACATACATCTGGCTTGTAATACATTAACATAAACATAACAAAGTGCATTGGCAGATGTGCAGGCTTTAGAGTTTATTTGTGGAGTTCAATAGGATGACAGCCCTGGGAAAGAAGCTGTTCCTAAATCTGGTCGTTCGGGTGCGAATGCATCTGTAGCGTCTCCCAGATGGCAGGAGGGCGAACAGACTGTGGCTGGGGTGGGTAGGGTCTTTGATGATGGTCCGTGGCCTCCGTAAACAGCGTTTCTGGTATGTGTGCTCTATGGTCGGTAGCCGGGTGCCGGTAATGCGTTGGGCAGTTTTGACTACCCGCTGCAGGGCTTTCCGGTCATAGTAGCTACAGCTGCCATACCACGCTGTGATACAGTTCGTCAGGATGCTCTCTATTGTGCATCCAATCATCCTCATCCAAAAGACGGCAATTCTGACAGTGCAGCACTCCCTCAGCACTGCACTGGGAGTGTCAGCCTAATTTTTTGTGTTCAAGTCTCTGGAGCGGGACTTGATCCCACGACCTTCTGACTCAGAGGTGAGAGTGCTGCCCACTGAGCCACAGCTGATGCTAATAAAAAAAAATCGAGCTCAGGATTTTAAGTAATTTGGGTTTGGCTGGTTTTACTCTTGAGTCAGAAGGTGGGAAAGTTACGGCCCCATTCCCAAGATTTGGACTCGTAATCTAGGGCTGACACTTCAGGGCAGTTCTCAGGGGGGTTGCTGCAATGTCGGAGGTGGTTGCTGTACCTAGTCTGTCTGTTCAGTGGATATAAGAGGTCCCACGGCAATATTCGAAGTAAAGCAGGGAATTCCCTTGGGCATCTTGTAAGGGGTGGTGTGTGGGTCAGCTTCGCCTCTGACTTATGAGCGGTTCGAATCGCTCCCACTCCCTTGGTTCTAGCCCTGGACTTATTTGGGAGTTGTAATGAAATTGCAGCAGACAACTGAATTTGATTCAAGAACTTTGGTTTTTATTTGAGAAGGAAAAATACAATACAATAATCTTAACACTCTAATAAAATGAGGAAACACTTCGACATACACGAGGGAAAAATTACAGTAGACAAATACCTCACCCCTCCCAATCCCACCTTACTAGCTAAGTTGGACTCTAAAGGACCAGGGATAATGCTCACCAAGCGCAGGAATAGTTTGTAGAGTGGAAAAACTTGCAGATCTTTGGTTTCTTCTGAGTTGGTTTCTTGTTGGTCGCGGTGGCCCAGTATTACCTGGTTGGCTTCTGGTAATATTTGGTTGTTGGTTTCGTGGGGCCCTTGGTGCCGCGAGGTGTCCGATGATGTGTTACTTCGTCTTCTTCTTCTTCGAGAGAGAGAGAACTGCTTCCAGATGCTTGCTTCTGAAACCGCCGAGTTTCGATAGTGTTTTAAACTTGAACGCTGGGTCTCTCCTTTCTTCTCGAACTGGTTGAACTGTTTCAGTTGAACTCCTTCAGCTGAACTGTACTTATCGAACTAATCGAACCCATCGAACTCGTCGAACTGATTTCTTGTGGAGACAGGTCTTTAGTTTATACTAATTGAGGCCTGCTTATCTGCCCGCCAAATCAGTCTCGGTTCATTGTTAAATTTTGGGCGGGCTCGTTAACATTGATTGGTCCCATTAATTTAACTGGTTTCTGGATGGTCCATCGAAACCAACATTGGCTTTAAATGACTGTTTAATCTTTGGTCCGATTAGTAAGTTTTGTCTTCTCCTGCTGGGGCCAGGATCCCTTTTATTGATCAGTGGCATGTACTGCATTATGCATACCCTTGATGGCTCTGTAATTTTGGTGGGAACTGCTCTTCTGTGGGCCTTTTGTCATTTATGTGAAATGACTGAGACAGCGCAGAACATTCCCAGACAGTTTGGCCTATGCCAATACCCAAACTGCTTGTTTTTACAGAGGCCCATCCCAACCCCTTTTGTCGCAGCCTTCCACAGGCCTGGACATGCCCTTTTTAAAATAACCAAAATCTTGGGGCTTTGAGTTTAAGCCCCTTTTTGGCCCAACATTCTTTAAAACAGTCCAACAATCTCTTCTTTGAGGTAATCTTCTTGGTTTGAGAGAATCTGCAGAATTTTGCGAACCTTACAATCTAGACCAACATTCCTCCCTTAGCACATGTAGGTTTCTCAGTAGCTTGGATTGGAGACTCTCAGACATGTATGTCAGACATCCAACTGACCCAAATAAAAATCTAGGATGCCTCTACGTGTGAACAGAAACTACAGTCGTGCTCTGGAACACCGAGGTCCTGCATGTCATAGAGTAATAGGGGGAAAAACTCAGTTGGTAGCGCCACCCGTTAGCGCCTTAAGAGGGCGCTAAGTGGGGCGCAAACCAACTAGCGCCCGGGCGTGGCGATATCTGCGCCTCGCGCGAAATTGACCGGACATTTTGCGGCGGCGCTAAACACTACCGCCACAATCTCCTGTGTCGGCAGATCGTGACGTCAGTCAAGTGCGCAACGCCCCGGTAGCGCCCCGGACTGGAAATTGAGTGGCGCCCCCTGCCTTACCGCCTGCCGCTAGCAATGACAGGTTGAGGGGAGCGTTTTGCAGTCAGGAAGGGACTGGGGGAGCGCTATTTAAAGGCGACCGCTTCCTGTGTTTTTTTGTTGGTGACATTTTTGCACCACGCATTCTGAGAGAGAGAGAGAGACTTCTGGAGAGATTCAACGCTGTGTGAAGGAGTTTTGGATACTGAGCAGCACTTTGCAGGTTCATTTTGATTTGCCCTTCCTTGTATCTATTTAGAAGTGACTGTGGGGTCTGCACTCTGAGCTCTTTCCCTGGGCCTCTCCATTGTTCTTTCCAGCAGATTTGATGTACAGGTCTCTCCAGGCCGAGATTCAAGGCTGCAATGAACAGGATGTGGATGGAGAGCAAGATAAACCCTCCCCTTTAAGATAAAAACAGAAAATGCTGGAGAAACTCAGCAGGTCAAGCAGCATCTGTGAAGAGAGAAACAGAGTTAACGTTTCAGGTCGATGACCTTTCGTCAGAACTCCCCTTTAAGAACTGGCCGGTGCCAGTGTGTCTGTGTTCCATTGCTGACTGACATCACATGAGCTTTGCCAGCGCTCTGAGGTAGCGCCTCGCTCCTCGGCGTTAGCGCCTTAAGACAGGTGTGTAGCGCCTGATTTAGCGCTCCAATCACCTCCAGGGGCGATAAAAGCCAAGTTTGCTGTCGGAGGCGATAATTAGCGCCAGGCGCTAATCTTTGCGTCCGGCCGATAATTGCACCCCAAATGGGGCAATACCGAATTTCTCCCCCATAGAGTTATACAGCACAGAAAGAGGCCCTTCGGCCCATCGTGTCCATGCTGGCCATCAAGCCCTGTCTATTCTAATCCCATTTTCCAGCACTTGGTCCGTAGCCTTGTATGCTATGGCTTTTCAAGTGCTCATCTAAATGCTTCTTGAATGTTGTGAGGGTTCCTGTCTCTACCACCCTTTCAGGCAGTGAGTTCCAGATTCCAACCACCCTCTGGGTGAAAAAGTTTTTCCTCAAATCCCCTCTAAACCTCCTGCCCCTTACCTTGAAACTATGCCCCCTGGTTATTGACCCCTCTACTAAGGGGAAAAGTTGTTTGTAACAGGATCCTATTCCCCAGCTTTGGAAAGCAGTTAGGAAAACAAATGGTATGTTGGCCTTTATTACAAAAGGATTTGAGTATAAGAGTAAAGACGTCTTACTGCAATTATATAGGGCTCTGGTGAGACCACACCTGGAGTATTGTGTACAGTTTTGGTCTCCTTACCTAAGGAAGGATATACTTGCCATAGAGGGAGTGCAACGAAGGTTCACCAGACTGGTTCCTGGGTTGCGGGGATTGCCCTATGAGGAGAGATTGAGTAGACGAGGCCTATATTCTCTAGAGTTTAGAAGAATGAGAGGTGATCTCATTGAAACATACAAAATTCTTACAGGGCTTGACAGGGTAGATGCAGGGAGGATGTTTCCCCTGGCTGGGGAGTCTAGAACCAGGGGTCACAGTCTCAGAATAAGGGGTCAGCCATTTAGGACTGAGAGGAGGAGAAGTTTCTTCACTCAGAGGGTGGTGCATCTTTGGAATTCTCTACCCCAGAGGGCTGTGGAGGCTCAGTCGTTGAGTATATTCAAGACAGAGAGCGATAGATTTTTGAATATTAAGGGAATCAAGGGATAGTGCAGGAAAGTGGAGATGAGGTAGAAGATCAGCCATGATCTTATTGAATGGCGGAGCAGGCTCAAAGGGCTCCTATTTCTTATGTCCCATGATGAGGTTTGAGGGGTCAAGGAGGAATTTTCCAGAGTACTTTTTTCCCTTGTTGGCCCTGGGCTTTTGCTTTGTCTTATTTGCCTCTCCCAGGAGATTACATGGTTGCGGGGCTGGCGGTCAGTGGTCGGGCGGCGGGGGGGGGGGGCGGGGAAGTGTTTAGTCATGATGCTCCAGCCATCGTAAGTGTGTGGGGCCGGCTTGATGAACCAGCTGGACTTCTCCTGCCTTTCAATTCCGTAGGCTTATGAGCTGCTGGTTTCTGAAACTGATCTCAGACACCGTTCTCTTTCTCCCTGCTCCCTTTTAGGGACAAGCAACACCACAAGGAAACCAGATTAACTGGTCATGAATCTCATATGTGGGACCTTGCTGTGCACAAAATTAGCCTGACTGCCTTTCAGAAGTAATTCACTGGCTGTGAGGTGCTGATGTACTGAGGAGGTGATAAGGCCCTATATAAATGTAAATTCTTACAAGCTGAAGCTGTATTACGATCATGGAGAGGCGTGTACATGAGATGGGCTCATGATACAGGCTCGTACCTGATGACAAAGCACATACGATAGCCTAACAGGAATGGTGAGAATTCCAATTGTTCAGCTGAGGAAACAGAGATATTAATTGATGTCTTAGTGCTAAATCATTGCTGCTCATGTCGGTGTCCCTTAGAGGATGAGACTGGGGAATTAATAATGGGAAACAGGGAAATGGCAGAGACTTTGAACAAATATTTTGTATCGATCTTCACGGTAGAAGACACTAAAACCACCCCAATAACACATAATCAAGGGGCTATAGGGAGGGGGGAACTTAAAACAATCACTATCACTAAAGAAAAAGTACTCGGTAAAATAATGGGACTAAATGTGTACAAGTCCCCTGGACCTGATGACCTGCATCCTAGGGTCTTAAAAGAAGTGGCTGCAGAGACAGTGGATGCTTTGGTTGCAATCTACCAAAATTCCCTGGATTCTGGAGAGGTCCCAGCGGATTGGAAAACCACAAATGTACCACCCCTGTTTAAGAAGGGAGGGAGACAGAAAGCAGGAAACTATAGACCAGTTAACCTAATATCTGTCATTGGGAAAATGCTTATTAAGGAAGCAGTAGCAGGACGTTTAGAAAATCATAATACAGTCAAGCAGAGTCAGCATGGTTTTATGAAAGGGAAATCATGTTTGACAAATTTGCTGGAGTTCTTTGAGGATGTAACGAGTAGGGTGGATAAAGGGGAACCAGTGGATGTGGTGTATTTGGATTTCCAGAAGGCTTTCGATAAGGTGCCACATAAAAGGTTACTGCACAAGATAAGAGCTCACGGGGTTGGGGGTAATATATTAGCATGGATAGAGGATTGGCTAACTAACAGAAAACAGAGAGTCGGGATAAATGGGCCATTTTCCGGTTGGCAAACTGTAACTAGTGGGGTGCCACAGGGATCAGTGCTGGGGCCTCAACTATTTACAATCTATATTAATGACTTGGATGAAGGGACCGAGTGTAATGTAACCAAATTTGCTGCTGATACAAAGATAGGTGGGAAAGCAAGTTGTGACGAGGACACAAAGAATCTCCAAAGGGATATAGACAGGCTAAGTGAGTGGGCAAACATTTGGCAGATGGAGTATAATGTGGGAAAGTGTGAGGTTATCCACTTTGGTAAGAAAAATAAAAAAACAGGATTTTCCCAGATATTGATGTCCCTCTGAGTTAGTGCAGCATTTTGAGTCCTGTCACTGTGAGTAATATTATCCTTCTGTATAAATGCTTGGATTAAAGGATACGTGTATAACTGTGTGGCGTTGTATGGGTCTGTGTCTCCTGAATTATTTCCCATCAGTAACATCCTCAGATTGAGTAAGATGGTCCGAATTTCTTCAAGGCGTTTAAACTTGAAGATGTCACGTTTTTAAAGAATAAACTATTAAATTATGCTGGCCGTATTGTGGTATTGGAGTGTTGCAGTCAAATAAAATGAAAGTAACATTCATATCGCGCCTTTCACGACCTCAGGATGTCCCAAAGCGCCTTACAGCCGATGAAGCACTTTTTGAAGTGTAGTCGCTGTTGTAATAGAGGAAGCGCAGCAGCCAATTCACGCACAGCAAGCTCCCACAAACAGCAATGTGATCATGACCAGATAATGTGTTATTTTTTAGTGTTCCTGGTTGAGGCTAAACTATTGGCCAGGACACCAAGGAGAACTGCCCTCCTCCTCTTCAAAATAGTGCCGTGGGATCTTTTACGTGCACCTGAGAGGGCAGCCGGGGCCTCGGTTTAACGTCTCACCCAAAAGACGGCACCTCCGACAGTGCAGCACTCCCTCAGTACTGCACTGGGAGTGTCGGCCTGGATTATGTGCTCAGATCTCTGGAGTCTGCTCTCTCAGGTGGATGTAAAAGATCCCATGGCACTATTCGAAGTAGAGCTTGGGAGTTCTCCCCAGTGTCCTGGACAAAATCTAACCCTCAATCAACACCTAATAACACTTGATCTGGTAATTTATCTCATTGGCTGCCTGCATTTTCTATATTGCAACAGTGACTACACTTCAGAAGTATTTCATTGGCTATAAAGCGCTTTGGGATGTCCTGATGTCATGAAAGGTGCTATGAAAATTAGTCCCACTCCCCTTGCTCTTTCCCCTTAGCCCAGGACATTTTTCCTTTTCTAGTATATATCCAATTACCTTTTGAAAATTATTACTGAATCAGGTAGTACATTCCAGACCATAACAACTCGCTGCATAAAAAAATGTTTCCTCATGTCGTCTCTGGTTCTTTTGGCAATTACCTTAAATCTGTGTCCTCTGGTTACCGACCCTCCTGCCACTGGAAACAGTTTCTCCTTATTTACTCTATCAAAACCGTTCAAGATCTTGAACACCTCTATCAAACCTCCCCTGCTCTGAGCAAAAAAACTCCAGCTTCTCCAGTCTCTCCACGTAACTTAAGTCTTTCATCCCTGGAACCATTCCAGTAAATCTCCTCTGCACCCTCTCCAAGGCCTTGACATCCTTCCGAAAGTGTGGTGCCCAGAATTGAACACAATACTCCAGCTGGGGCCTAACCAGTGTTTTATAAACGTTCAGCATAACTTCCTTTGGACTCTGTGCTTCTATTTATAAACCCAAGGATCCCATCTGCCTTTTTAACAGCCTTCTTGACTTGTGGTCACTGAGCTGCATTGGCTCCTCTCCCACCAATATGCTGAATTCAGAATCTTCAAAATAGTGGCCGTGGGATCTTTTACGTCCACCTGAGAGGGTAGACTGGGCCTCGGTGATGTGCCTCAATAATTCCGAGACTCGATGTTAGCGAAACAAAACAAGGCTTTTATTAACTTAGAAGGTAACATGCAGTGGAGAGAGGTATCTTCCATCTGGAGGGCTGCAGTACTGGATATGAGGCCAGACTGAGCTTGCTTACATAGGGGTCAGGTATGGGCGGAGCCCTACACACAATACATTACAATATACAATACAATGGTGAGGAGACGGAACTGAGGTAAGGGAACTGAAACCTGAAACCAACCACAGTCACAGGCAGTGATGAATGGAATATTTCATCACACTCGGTTTAACGTCTCATCCGAAAGACGGCACCTCCGACAGTGCAGCACTCCCTCAGCACTGCACTGGGAGTGTCAGCCTGGATTATGTGCTCAAGTCTCATGAAATGGGACTCTGCACCCAAAACCTTCTGCCTCAGAGGCAAGTGTGCTACCCATTGAGTTGTAGCTGACCTGCTCCAGGTGTTTGGGGCTTGTCACCATTTTGCTTCTAGCTGGAAACGATAAATTGATCGGTACATTTGGCCGGTTTCTTGTTCACTTGCCTTGTTTATTGGTTAACATTTGTAACTTTATCGCTGCAGAGATTCCCTCCTCAGTTGTTTTAGATCCATGAGGCGTGTAACCTGGGATTCTGACTTTATAGACTGCACAATTGGGTCTAGTTTCAAATGGGAATTTTATGTTGTGTGAGGAGAATGTGAGCTTGTATGTCAAGTGCTTGATCCTGCGGAATTGCCTTTGATGAGCAATTCTTTTGGTCTTGTTTCAGGAAATTGATATAGTCCGAAAAGATGGAGGCGAGCAGGTAATAAAGATGATGGCGATGGTTGATTGTAACAAGTAAAAATGAAACCTCTTTCAAGTCATAAGATGTGCTGAAGTGTCAGCTTGGCTCAGTTGATAGCACTCGCACTGCTGAGCGAGAAAGTTGAGGGGCCAGGCACCACGGATTAAGCACCTAATCTAGGCTGACATTTCAGTGCAGTGGAGATGCCGGTGTTGGACTGGGGTGGACAAATGTAAGAAGTCACACAACACCAGGTTATAGTCCAACAGGTTTATTTGAAATCACAAGCTTTCGGAGCGCTGCTCCTTCGTCAGGTGACCTGACGAAGGAGCAGCGCTCCGAAAGCTTGTGATTTCAAATAAAACTGTTGGACTATAACCTGGTGTTGTGTGACTTCTTACATTTCAGTGCAGGACTGAGGGAGTGCTGCACTGTCGGAGGTGCCGTCTTCTATCTGGGACGTTAAAGTGAGGTCCGTCATCGACTCAGGTGGATGTGAAAGATCCCACAGCACTATTTGAAGAGCAGGGGAGGAGTTCTCCCCAGTGTCCTGGGCCAATATTTATCCCTCAACCAACATCACAAAAAAAAACAGATTATCTGGTCATTATCACATTGCTGTTTGTGGGAGCTTGCTGTGCGCAAATTGGCTGCCGCGTTTCCTACATTACAACAGTGACTACGCTTCAAAAGGCACTTCATTGGCTGTAAATTGCTTTGGTAAATCCATGAAGTGGAACAAGGACTCAAGAGGCGATATCTTAGAATTAACACGAGTACTTTATTAACAACTGGGAAACACATACATCAGGCCTGCATCCTGGCATTCCACCTTTACTTACCTGACAGGAAGCAAACCCCTGACCTTAACAGGAAGCCAAACCCCTGACCTTAGCACCAGCATTGGCTACAGCACCACCCGGTGGACAACCCCAACCATAACAACCCAGATCACTATAGATGTCCTGAGATAGTGAAAGGCGCTATAGAAATGCAAGTCTTTCTTTCGGCGGAGTTCTCCAGGTGTCCTAGCCAACATTCCTCCCTTAAGCTGCAGCAAATTATCTCGTCATTCATTCATCTGTTGTTTATGGGACCTTGCTGTGCGCAAGTTAGCTGCTACATCTGTCTACATAATGACATAAGAACATAAGAAATAGGAACAGGAGTAGGCCATTTGGCCCCTCGAGCCTGCTCTGCCATTCAATAAGATAATGGCTGATCATCTACCTCATCTCCACTTCCCTGCACTATCCCCGTATCCCTTGATTCCCTTAATATTCAAAAATGACCGCAAATGCCTTTCAACAAAGTGATTACTTGGTTGTGAAGCACTTTTTGGATGTCCCGAGGATTTGACAACCGGCTATATAAATGCAAATTCTTCCTTTCTTCAAACATCCGTACCCAGAAATGTGTTTCAAAGGGACATCGCAATTTAGGGTTTGTGTTTTGTGTGGGGCTGAGCTATAGATTCACAGCCATAAGAATCCAAACTTAATTCTCCACAGCTGGCTTTTAAAATTCTCATCCTTGTTTTCAAATCCCACCATGGCCTCTCTACCTCTGCAACCTCCTCCAGCCCGGGAACCCTCTGAGATCTCTTCACTCCTCCAATCCTGGCTTCTTGAGCATCCCCATATTTTAATCGTGTCACCACTGGCGGCCGTGCCTTCAGCTGCCTGGGACCTAAGCTCTGGAATTCCCTCCCTAAACCTCTCCGCCTCTCTTCCTCCTTCTTCTCCTTTAAAATGCATCTAAAACCTACCTCTTTGACCAAACTGTTGGTTACAGCGTCAGCTGAGGCTCAGTTGGTAGCACACTCGCCTCTGATGTCATGAAGGTTGTGGGTTCAAGTCCCCCACTCCAGAGACTTGAGCACACTAAAGCTAGGCTGACGCTCCAGTGCAGTGCTGAGGGAGTGCTGCACTGTCGGAGGTGCCGTCTTTCGGCTGAGACGTTAAACCGAGGCCCCGTCTGCTCTCTCAGGTGGACGTAAAAGATCGCATGGCACTATACTGAAGAAGAGCAGGGGAGTTCTCCCCAGTGTCCTGGCCAATATTTATCCCTCAACCAACATAACAAAAACAGATGATCTGGTCATTATCACATTGCTGTTTGTGGGAGCTTGCTGTGTGCAAATTGGCTGCCGCGTTTCCTACATTACAACAGTGACTGCACTTCAACAAAGTACTTCATTGGCTGTAAAGCACTTTGGGACGTCCAGTGGTTGTGAAAGGCGCTATAGAAATGCAAGTCTTTCTTTCTTTACTTGTCCTAATATCTCCTTATGGCCTAGAAATTGGGTATAACCCCGCTTGGGGCGTTAGAACTGGCGCAGCGCAAAGTTTATAGCCAGACGCAACTTATCGCCACCTAAAGGTGATTGAGGCGCGAATTCAGGCGTTACACGGGACTCCTAAGGCGCTAAACTTCCGGCGCAACCCAATATCGGAGCGGACGGGCGCAGCGCAGGTGCTCTCAATTACCGATGACCACGAGACTTCCAGGCGCCGGCCAGCTCTTAAAGGGGTGGGTCAGTCAGCTTCAGCATCCACACTCTGCGCCTTGTAGGCCTCAGAATTGGCGCAGGCCCTTCTCTGGCGCTAAAAACTTGGACCAGATGGAGAAGGTGAGACAGAGAGCAGAGCGCTTCACCAATGAGGCTCTGGAGCAATTGGTGGCCGCAGTGGAGCGCCGGCGAGATGTTCTCTACCCAGACAATGGCAGGAGGCCGAATCATAAGGACAACCGACGAGCTTGGAGGGATGTATGCCAGAGGGTCAACTCCAGCAGCATGGTGACCAGGAGCCCTGTCCAATGCAGAAAGAAATTCAACGACCTCACTCGGGTCGTGAGGGTGAGTGTTGTTTCTGCAAACTTCTGCATCCCTTCATTTGCACCTGACTTTATGGCTGCAGGGTGGGCTGTGCCCCATTGGCCATCTGCCAGCAAGCACCCATGGCCCTTTCTGGGCACACACATGCACATTTGACTCAAGGCGTCATGTAAGGGCTCTTGCACCATGGGGGGGCATGAGATGATCACTCAGGGCATCATGTAAGGGCTCTTCCACCATGGGGGGCATGAGATGATCACTCAGGGCATCATGTAACATAACTTCCCCTCCTTTCCCCTGCAGTCCAAGCTGGCGAGGATTCGCAAAGACCAGCTTCGCACCGGTGGAGGACCTCCACAAGTGGTCACTCTCACGGATCTCGAGGAGAGAGTCCACCAGATTCTTGGAGGACGTCTGAGTGGTCCTGTAACCACTGCAGCTGCCGACCCCATTGTCGACAGCGATGGTAAGGTTCTCACCTTTTACAACTGTCTCCTTCCACTTGTTCCCCCCGCCAGCATGCTTTCTCACTGTGGACCCATGTCATAGCCTTGCCGCAATCTGGCATCCCTTGCCAAGCTGTCCTTTTGCTAAAGCCACTCTTCCACCTCCCTGCTTTCAGATGCTGCATCACCAGCTCGGGAGCCGAGCCCTCAAGCTGCCAGTGCCAGTGCCTCCAAAGGCTCAATGAGAAAAGTACTGTCCAACAGAAGGTCGGCAACTCTCTCCAGCAACGATCAGAATGGCCAGCCCAAATGGCTGCAGCTTTTATACTAGTGCTGTCCCCTTTAAATAGCGCCCCCCAAGTCCGAGAAGGGCCTGGGAACGCTCCATCCAACTGTCACTAATAGCGCCAGGTGGAAAGGTTGCAGGCGCCACCGAATACCCATCCGGGCGCCAAAAAGGCGTTGCACACTGAAATGACGTCATGATCTGCCTGCGCCCGCGGGCGCGCGCAAAGTGTTAGTGCCGGCACTAAAAGGATACTCAATATGGGAGGTGGCGCTATATTCACTGCGCCCGCCCGAAAATTGGCTAACACTCCAATTCTCGGGCTCTTTGGGCGCTAATCGCTGGCGCTACCAACCGAATTTCTAGGCCTATGTGCCTCTGATAATGCTCCTGTGCAGCGCCTTGGGATGTTTTACTACATTAAAGGCACTTTATAAATGCAAGTCGTTGTGGTTTGACATTGATTTCTAGGACAGTTTTGTTCATGGCTATCTCTGTGGGGCTAAAACCAACATTTTTAAAATTGATTTAAAAGCAAGTGCACCAATAAATGTAATGGGAAAGCAAAATAACACGGATGCTGGATATCTAAAATAAAAACTGAAAATGCTGGAAACACTCAGCAGGTCGGGCAGCATCTGCGGAGAGAGAAACAGAGTCAATGTTTCAGGTCGCTGACCCTTCGTCAGAAATGTAATGGGACCTTCTTGTCACCTTGCTGCTGAATTTGGCAGTTTGCTGGTTACTTGGTAGTGAAGACGGAGGTAATTGTTGGACTGCGTTCTTCGAGCAGAGAGCCTCGCCTGCCAGGAGCACACATCGTAAATTCGCACACGTCCCTGGCACACGGTTGTCCGCCCGCTCGTTTAAATGTATGGCAAATTCCGTGCGTGTGCTCACGTCACACGCTCTACTTAGCTGAGGCTCCCGGCTGGAATATCGAAGTCACGGCATTAAAAAAATACAAGAAAGACTTGCATTTTTATAGCGCCTTTCATGACCTCAGGACGTCCCAAAGCTCTTTGCAGCCAATGACGCACTTTTGAAGTGTAGTCACTGTTGTAATGTGGGAAACGCAGCAGCCAATTGGTGCACAGCAAGCTCCCACAAACAGCAATGTGATACAGGTAGACTATCCTTTATCCGCACTTCTGAAAACCGAAAACCTCTGAAAACCGAAAGTTTTTTTGTGGAGCGTAAGTCGTGCGCACGACATAACCCAAGTGGCGCCAAACATGACCCGACGCGGCCGATGCTTTTCTGACCTGATTTGCGGGCCAGCTTAGCGTAGGAGTCAGCCGATATCCAGCTTTCCCACAACTGGCGGCGGCAGTCGAGCCCCAGACCCCCGCTAAGTCAAGGAATTCAGATATGAAGCAGGGGGAGCTGTAAACAGACTGGGAGCAGCAGCACAGAGAAGCAGGAAGGGGAACGGGACACAGAGCAGGGGGAGCTGTAAACAGACTGGGAGCGGCAGCACAGAGAAGCAGGAAGGGGAATGAGACATGGAACAGTCGCAAGAGGTAGCCTGAACTTTTAAAATTTATATTAAATACAAATACTAATTACCAAATTAATTTAATGTTCAGAGTTTCCCAGTCTGAAAAAATACCTTCTGAAATCCGAAAATTTCCGAAAACCGAAACACAGCTGGTCCCAAGGTTTTCGGATAAGGGATAATCAACCTGTAATGACCAGATAATCTGTTTTTAGTGATGTTGATTGAGGGATAAATATTGGCCCAGGACACCGGGGAGAACTCCCCTGCTCTTCTTCGAAATAGTGCCATGGGATCTTTTATGTCCACCCGAGAGGGCAGACGGGGCCTCGGTTTAACGTCTCATCCGAAAGATGGCACCTCCGACAGTGCAGCACTCCCTCAGTACTGCACAAGAATGATTGGGGCCAATTGTTGTCATTATAATATAGGAATGATAATTGAGTATATGTTTTTGGAGAAATGGTTACGGAGGTTGAGGGCAATGACAGGTGCAAGGACAGTAGCGAGGAAGGACAAGTTGGAGATGGGGCAATTGTTCAAAGGATGGCCTTTATGATCAGTGATGTTTTATTTCAACTTGCAAATGAAATTGAATGTAACCTTTTACTTTTAAACATAGATCTGCTTTGATGCTGTGCACTCAACAAAGCAAGGTCTTTTGGGATTTGCCAGGAAGGCTGAACAGTATAGAGAGGTTGTAAAGATTCAATTACAAATATTTTCTGTGCTCACTTGCCTGGAACAGTGAGCTACAAGAGTTAGACTAATTAGTACGATGTGGCAAAAAATGCCTTTCTGTGAAAGTCATCTTGTCCGTGAGACCCACCCTTTGCTCCCTCAACCCTTCACTCAACTCCCGATCACTCAACTCCACTTCCTGGACCCTGTGTCAGGTGCTATCAACAATGATTCCCGCTCATCAGATCATTGTCCTTTAACCCTTTCAGAACTGCCGTCATTCACCGCCCACCCCTGAATAAAACCCGACCTTGACCATTCCATCTCCTCCAACAGCCGCTCCGTCTCCAGCCTCCCTTCCCCCCCCTCAAACACGTTGTCACCTCCCATCTCTGGCCCCCTTCATGGGACTTCCCTTCTGAATGATGCCAACAAATATCTCCAGCAATGGCTTATCTTACTCCCTCCCCCCCCCACCCGTCCACCGGCAGTATCACCTCCGAAGTCCCACAATGACCAATCATCTTCCTGATCTACACGTTGCTCATGGTGATATTATCCGCAAGCATGGGGTGAGCTTCTACATGAATGCTGATGACGCCCAGCTCTACCTCTCCACCAGGCCTCACGGACTTTGGCACTTGTCAGATTGCCTGTCCAACGTCAAATGATGGATAATTCCAATTTCCTTCCAGCTCACCATCAGGCAGGCTGAAGCTGTCATCTTTGGCTGCTCTTGACAGTGCTTGATCCTTCCAAACAGAGCTCGCACACAAGCAGAGCAGCATACACGTAAGTGCGACTGTAAATGTCCCAGAAATAATCAAGTACATGAATAATATTGTGTTCTTCGCCCACACTGGTTACAGAAATATCCACGCTGTTTATCTGTCCTTGTCCCTCATTATGTTGGAAATAGAACAGATGAGTATCAGGAAGATAGGAAACATGTGAATATAGATGCAATATGTACCTGTAATCAGAAAATATCACATTGTATAAATATAACCAACTATATTTATATATCATTAAAAATCTCATGCTTCGTTTTCACAGACTGTCTTGGTTTCTCCACTTTAAGCATTCATCAATGGAAATAACATTTGCAACGTAACAAGGACATAAGAAGTTGATTAAAAGTCCCACATAGTACTTTCAGTATTTGAAATACTTGTAACAATCACAGAATCATAGAAATTTACAGCACAGAAGGAGGCCATTGGGCCCATCGTGTCTGTGTCGGCCGAGAAAGAGCGATCAGCCTGATCCCACTTTCCCGCTCTTGGTCTGTAGCCCTGTAGGTGACGGCACTTCAAGTGCATATCCAAGTACTTTTTGAATGTGATGAGGGTCTCTGCCTCTCCCACCCTTTCAGGCAGTGAGTTCCAGACCCCCACTCTTATGTTCATTAATAAATAGACATTCTTATTATGAACACAGCTAGCTTTTGCTAGTTACTTTATTGAGCACATGTGGACTAGGTACAGTATCTGTAGAGGCTTCCATCTTGACTGCTGCCTTGTGGGTAGCCTAGTGCCTCATGGGTAATGTAGTCTTAATATACCTACAGCTGGGTAGTGTAGTCTTATATATATACAGCTCTACGGCTCCACCTAGTGTCCACTATAGAATGACATGTTATTGATCATTACATCCCCCTTTCTTTGAGGTTTAACAAAATCAATATCAATCAACTTTCAAGAAAACAATAAACATAATATCAGTAACACTTTTGTTAGTGCTCTATAAACATAAACATTTTCAAAACAGTCAACACATTTTTAAAGCTTTACATTGTACTCAAAGATTAAGTCTATCAGGCTTTTTTACTTCACGTGTGGATCTTCTCAACACGGGTAAGTCTGATGTGTCTTCATGAGATTGTTCTGGCGGTGAATGACAAGATGCAGTTGCGGCATTGTCATCAATCTGCTCTTGTATAGATCGAGGTCTCCTTGCGATCTTTGCTTGGAGAGGGTTTCAGTGTTTCCTTCACTCTTCATGCCATAACTCTCAATGTAGTCAATGCACTCTCGAAAAACTGCTGGCAGCTGGATCCCATCATACAGCATAGTCCTCTCAGCAGCCTCGGCTAATGGAACACCAAAGATTGGCCTGAGGAAAGAAGGAGTATCCACCGGAACTGCTTCCTGCTCTGGTGCAGGCTTCTTCTTTTTCTTTTTCTCTTTCCACTGTTTAACAACATCTGCTGCGGTTATATCTTTGGACTTTTCCTCCTTGTGTTTTTCCTCTTTGTGCTTTTCTTCCTTTGGCTTCTCTTTGACCTTAAAGTCTTTTTCTTTCTTCTTGGAGAAACTAGGCTTTTTGAAGACATGGATACCCTTTGGCCTTTTCATCCTTGATGGGCTCTCTGCTTCATCACCTGAGTCATCTGGTCTGCTTATGGCACAGTTTATATGGTAGACTCTCTTGACCAGTTCTAAGTCTTCACAAGCTTTGTCACCTAGTATCGAATCAAGTCTTTCAGCCACAACAGAAAACATGAGATGATGCACTTTGTCTTTGACTGTCACTTTAAGTCTGCATACACCTAAGCTATCTATTTTCTGTCCATTATAGCTCTTCAGTAGTACTGACTTTTTCTGTATTTTGGGCTTTTCTTTCATATTTTTTATGTCACTCATACTGATTAAGTTTGCTTTTGCCCCAGTGTCCAGTTTCAATGTAACTAATGCTCCATTTATCTGCAGTGGGATCATCCATTTGTCCACTTTTACTGCATTGACTTTATGTTCAGCATTGTCCATTTCTGAGGGCTGCACATTTTCTGTATCTTTTTTGATATCGTCACATGACACCATTCCTACAAAAAATGTCTCACTTAAATCAGTGTCCTCAATTACATTAACTCGTTGCCCTTTCTTAGTTTTTACTTTTGAAAAGCATTGTTTGGCAAAGTGATTCTTTCCACTACACTTTGTGCACATTTTTCCAAACGCTGGGCATTGTCTTAACTGGTGTTTGTAACCACAGCGTTTACAATTAAAAATTTCATCCTCCGATTGCTTTTCATTTCTGTTCTGCCCACGTTTCTTCCCCAGCACCGACAGCAGCATTATCACTCATTACAATCGCATCATTATTGATTTCACTGAAAGTCTTCGCGTGCTTTCGAGCTACCTCGCTGGCTTGGCATATTTTCACTGCATTTTCCAAATTTAGTTCGGTTTCTCTCAACAGATGTTCCCTGACTTTTTTTTATCATGAATACCAAACACAATCTGGTCACGAATCATGGATGATTTCAGCTCAGAGAAATTACATGTTTGTGCTTTCAGTTTCAGATCAGTTATAAAGCTATCAAAAGTCTAATTTTGCTGCTGTGTCCGAGAACAGAAGATGTACCTCTCATAGGTTTCATTCTGTTTGGGAGAACAATGTGTATCAAATTTCTTTAGCACATCGTCTAATTTTCCTCTGTTCTCCTCTGGATTAAATACAAATGTATTAAATACCTCTATCGCCTGTGGGCCTGCAACCGTAAGCAGCAACGCTATCTTCCTTGCGTCTGGCTTCGTACCAAATCCGGTGGCTGCAATGTAGAGTTTGAATTGTTGTTTAAAAGTCTGCCAATTGTAGTCGATTTTTCCTGTGAGTTTCAAACGCTTTGGTGGCTTCAAATTCTCCATGTCGCTTTTCACAATTTTCAGCAGATCTTCACCATCCTGGTACCATCTTATGTTCATTAATAAATAGACATTCTTATTATGAACACAGCTAGCTTTTGCTAGTTACTTTATTGAGCACATGTGGACTAGGTACAGTATCTGTAGAGGCTTCCATCTTGACTGCTGCCTTGTGGGTAGCCTAGTGCCTCATGGGTAATGTGGTCTTAATATACCTACAGCTGGGTAGTGTAGTCTTATACATACATAGCTCTACACAGCTCTACAGCTCCACCTAGTGTCCACTATAGAATGACATGTTATTGATCATTACACCCACCACCCTCTGGGTGAAAATATTTCTTCTCAACTCCCCTCTAATACTTCTACCAATTACTTTAAATCTATGCCCCTGGTTATTGACCCTCTCTGCTGAGGGAAATAGATCCTTCTCATCCACTCTATCTGGGCCCCTCATAATTTTATACACCTCAATTAAGTCTCCCCTCAGCCTCCTCTGTTCCAAAGAAAACAACCTGGCCCTTTCCAATCTTGCCTCATATCTAAGATACTCCAGTCCTGGCAACAGCCTCATAAATCTCCTCTGCACCCTCTCTAGTGCAATCACATCCTTCCTGTAATGTGGTGACCGGAACTGTACGCAGTACTCCAGCTACGGCCCAAGTAGTGTTTTAATGTTTTCCTTCAGAGGCCTGTGCCTATGTGAGAAGCCTGTGTCTTTAGTTCATGAATACTCCCAAACCTAGAAGGATATTTTAGGGCAGGTTGAAGCAAGTTGGGGAGGAGGCTCGTGTGGAGCATGAACACCAGAATAGAGCTGTTGGGACGAATGGCCTGTTTCTATGCTGTAAATTCTACGTAAACCAATTACTGTCCGGTGAGGAGGCTCAAATAGGCACAGCACAACTCCCAGCACGTAACTGTGTGTAAAGCCTTCAGAAAGTTTAAATAATTTACAGTTAATTCACACAGTGTACCAGGACTTGCTGTTTGTAAGGCCTGTCCCATCTTATAGAATCATGAGGGGTCTGGACAGGGTAGAAAAAGGGAAACTGTTCCCATTGGCAGAAGGGTCGAGAACCAGAGGACACAGATTTAAGGTGATTGGCAAATGAACCAGAGGGGACATGAGGCTGTGCCGGCTCTTTGAAAGGGCTCTCCAATTAGTCCCACTCCCCCCTGCTCTTTTCCTGCAGCCCTGCAACTTCTTTTCCTTGAAGTATTTACCCAGTTCTCTTTTGAAAGTTATTATTGAATCTGCTTCCACCGCCCTTTCAGGCAGCGCGTTCCAGATCACAACAACTCGCTGCGTAAAAAAATGTTTCCTCATGTCCCCTCTGGTTCATTTGCCAATCACCTTAAATCTGTGTCCTCTGGTTCTCGACCCTTCTGCCAATGGGAACAGTTTCCCTTTTTCTACTCTGTCCAGACCCCTCATGATTTTGAACACCTCTATCAAATCTCCTCTCAATCTTCTCTGTTCCAAGGAGAACAACCCCAGCTTCTCCAGTCTATCAAGGTAACTGAAGTCCCTCATCCCTGGAACCATTCTCGTAAATCTTTTCTGCTCCCTCTCTAAGGCCTTCACATCCTTCCTAAAGTGCGATGCCCAGAATTGGACACAGTGCTCCAGTTAGGGCCGAACCAGTGTTTTATACAGGTTCATCATAATTTCCACGCTTTTGTTCTCTATACCTCTATTCATGAAGCCCAGGATCCCGTAAGCCTTTTTAACTGCTTTCTCAACCTGCCCTGCCACCTTCAATGATTAAAGCACACATACCCCCAAGTCTAAACTTGAGTAAAGACATTTTGGAGTAGAATGTATTTTAAGGTTGGTTAGGGAAACAGCTTCTAAAAATGTAATCTAGATATGATTAAACAGCTTGTGCAGAAGGAGAGCCATGTTCGCAATCTCTAACTTGAATAACTCACCTGGGACCCACTCTGACCTGCGGTTTAACAAGTCTGGACAGATTACTATCCTTCTGTTGCCTTCTCCAGACAGATTCAGCGCCACTTTATCCTTGTCATCTTGAATAGGCTGAGGAATCTTGGCAGGTAATTCTCTAGTTCAGTGCGAGGGTGGAACTGACGAGTATGGTGTAGCCAGTCATATGGGCTAGAAATTCGTTATAGCCAAGGAATGGGCAGTGTTTAGACTGAAAATAGTGAATTAGCAGCAGGTGCAAATCATCTAGACTGCACGCAAAATTCGTCCTCATTCCTCATTAAAATGATTGGAGCCATAAATCTAGTCTAAAAATCCAAGCTCATTGGCGTTACGATGCACCAATATCGGGTGTAGTCTAAATGCAAGTAATGACTGCCACAGGCTTTTTTCACTGCTTAAAGGGGAGGTTCATTGATGCTGCAGCACCTCATTCTCAGCATTGTTGGGTGTGCAGCTGCCTCAACAATTATAAGAAGAAGGACAAAGAGAAGGAGCATTTATTTACAAATGCTGATGACAGATCGCTGCCCCAGGGAGAGAGCCCAGGGTTTTCCGAGGAAGCTTTGGAGGCATTGGTTTTAGCGGTGGAGAGAGGCGGGCGGTCCTGTACCAACTGGCAGGAGGCCCTCGCCACTAGTCTGCCGGACTATGTGGAGGGAGGTGGCACACCACGTAACGGGCAGCACTGTGGTCCCCAGGTCCATTGCCCAGTGCAGGAGGAAGTTTAATGAGCTCACACGGGTGGTCAGGGTGAGTGAAGGCTTCAACAAATGCTACATACCACCATCTGTACCACAAGCTTCACAAAATGCTCAATGCACGACACCCACAGCACTCACCCACCAACAATCTCTACCTAGCAAAACTCACACCCCCATCCCACACCTTGCACACAATGACAGCTATTCAATTATGGCAGGCACAAGGATCATTAGTTATTAGAATGCATGTGATATAGAAACATAGAAGATAGGAGCAGGAGTAGGCGATTCGGCCCCTCGAGCCTGTTCTGCCATTTAATGAGATCATGGCTGATCATCCAAATTCAGTACCCTGTCCCTGCTTTCTCCCCATATCCCTTGATCCCTTTAGCCTTAAGAAATATATCTAACTCCTTCTTGAATATATATTTAATGAATTGGCCTCAACTGCCTTCTGTGGTAGAGAATTCTACAGGTTCACCATTCTCTGGGTGAAGAAATTCCTCCTCAACTCAGTCCTAAATGGCTTACCCCTTATCCTTAGACTTTGACCCCTGCTCTGGACTCCCCCGCCATCGGGAACATCCTTCCTGTATCTAATCTGTCTAGTCCTGATAGTAGAATTTTATAAGTTTCAATGAGATCCCCTCTCATTCTTCTAAACTCTAGCGAATACAAGCCCAATCGACCCAATCTCTCTTCATACATCATTCCTGCCATCCCAGGTATCAGTCTGGTGAATCTTCGCTGCACTCCCTCCATGGCAAGAACATCCTTCCTCAGATAAGGTGACCAAAACTGCACACAATACTCAAGGTGTGGTCTCACCAAGGCCCTGTACAACTGCAGCAAGACATTCTTGCTCCTGTACTCGAAACCTCTCGCTATGAAGGCCAACATACCATTTGCCTTCTTAACCGCCTGCTGCACCTGCATGCTTACCTTCAGCGACTGGTGCACAAGGACACCCAGGTCTCGTTGCACTTCCCCTTCTCCCAATCTATTGCCGTTCAGATAATAATCTGCCTTCCTGTTTTTGCCACCAAAGTGGATAACCTCGCATTTATCCACATCATACTGCATCTGCCCAATCACCCAACCTGTCCAAATCATACTGGAGTTTCTCTGCACCCTCCTCACAGCACACACGCCCACCCAGCTTTGTGTCATCTGCAAACTTGGAGATATTACATCTAGTTCCCTCATCTAGATCATTAATATATATTGTGAATAACTGGGGTCCGAGCACCGATCCCTGCGGTACCCCACTAGTCACTGCCTGCCACTCTGAAAAAGATCCGTTTATTCCAACTCTTTGCCAACCAGTTCTCTATCCAAGTCAGTACCTTACCCCCAATCCCATGTGCTTTAACTTTGCACGCTAATCTCTTATGCGGGACCTTATCGAAAACCTTCTGAAAGTCCAAATACATCACATCCACTGGTTCTCCCTTATCTATTCTACCAGTTACATCCTCAAAAAATTCCAGTAGATTAGTCAAGCACGATTTACCTTTTGTAAATCCATGTTGACTTTGTCCGATCCTTTCACTGTTTTCCAAGTGCTCTGCTATTACATCTTTTATAATGGACTCTAGCATTTTCCCCACTACCGATGTCAGGCTTACCAGTCTATAATTCCCCGTTTTCTCTCTACCACCCTTTTTAAATAGTGGGGTTACATTAGCTATCCTCCAATCCATGTGAACTGTTCCAGAATCTATAGAATTTTGGAAGCTGATCAGCAATGCATCTACTATTTCTAGAGCCACTTCCTTAAGTACCCTAGGATGTAGATTATCAGGCCCTGGGGATTTATCGGCCTTCAATCCCATCAATTTCCCTAACACCATTTCCCAACAAATACTGATTTCATTCAGTTCCTCCCTCTCATTAGACCCTATGGCCTAGAAATTCAGTTGGTTGCGCCAGCCGTTAGCGCCATAATAGGGGTCTATTTCCAGCACTAGGCACTTAGCGCCCGGGCGCAGACCGATCTGTGCCTATGCCCAAATTCAGTTGACATTTAGCGCCGGCGCAAAGTGCTAGCGCCCGCTCAGCTGCGCGCGCAGCTTATGACGTCATTTCGTCGTGCAACGCTGTTTGTGCGCCCCAAACCGGAAATTCAGTGGCGCCCGCCCAATGTGGGCGTGGCGCTGCTAAGAACTGTGAAGTGGAACGCAACAGAGGCCCTGTGGGCCTTGGGGAGCGCTAATTAAAGGGCACTTACACTGACCTATAAAGCCCAGCCATTTTGCTGCAATGACTTTACTGCTTTGGATTTCTGGACAGAGACCAAGGGACAGAGCTTACTGATTTGGGACAACATAGAAGAGGTATTTTTGGCTTCTGGCCAGTGCTTTGACATTTGAATCATTGTGATTTCACTGTTTTCAACTTGATTATGGGGGCTGTATGGGGGTCCAACCCTCAGTTGCAGCATTATGTGCGAAGGGCTCGCAGACGCTGTGAGAGAGGGCCAGCCATGCCTAGACGCAGAGGGGCCATCAGGCATCGGCAACGTAGGCCTTACCCACTCAGGCAATACCGGCAGCAGGTGTCCTATCTCACCATGACTGCGGCGCATTGTGTTAAGAGGCTGCGCTTCAGAAGGGAGGTGGTTGCAGAGATCTGCCAGCTGCTTCACAGAGACCTGCGTCCACAGCTGATGTGCAGGACGTCTCTCTCGGTGGAAGTGAAGGTCACGGTGGCTCTGAACTTTTATGCGAGCGGCTCCTTCCAAGCCGCTGCTGGGGACATAGCGAACATCTCCCAGTTCGCCGTGCATCGCTGCATCCGGCAGGTCACCGATGCACTTTTCGCGAGGAGACACCAATTCATCTCCTTCCCCATGACCCGACAGAGGCAGGAGCAGCGTGCAGTCGGTTTTGGCAGGATCGCGGGCTTCCCCATGGTGCAGGGCGCCATTGACTGCACGCATGTGGCTATGCGGGCACCTATCCACAATGCCGAGGACTACCGCAACTGGAAGGGCTACCATTCCCTAAATGTACAGCTGGTGTGTGACCACAGGCAGCGCATCCTAGCTGTCAATGCCCGCTTCCCAGGAAGCAGCCACGATGCATTTATCCTGCACCAGACTACTGTGGCTGACATGTTCGAGGCACAGCCTCCACCAAGGGGATGGCTTATCGGGGACAAGGGCTACCCTTTGTGTACATGGCTCATGACCCCGCTCCGCGCGCCCAGGACCCCAGCGGAGGAGGCATACAACGAAAGCCATCAAGCCACAAGGAACATCATAGAGCAAACGATAGGTGTCCTCAAACAACGGTTCCGCTGCCTGGATCATTCCGGCGGATCTCTACAGTATTCGCCGGATAGAGTCTCCCAGTTCGTCGTCGTGTGCTGCATGCTGCACAACCTGGCTATCCGCAGGACTCAGGCACTGCCACCTGACATTGCACCACCACCTCAGGAGGACGAGCAGGAGGACCATGAGGAGGAGGAGGAGGAGGAGCAGCACCAGCCCAGGAGGGAGCCACAAGGTCCAAGGGCCGTCCGCCGGGGGCTTATTGATCGACACTTCTAGGCCCCCTGTCAGGGAATGGCCGGTGGCAATGGACGCACCTGAAGGCAGCCGCTCCGCAAGCCCTCAGCCGGTTAACGCAACAACCACTTCAAACATGACACCTGGACATGCTGAATAAATAAAAAGCTTTATTTCACAAACTCAGGGCCCTTCCCACATGAAACAGAAAAACAGACAGGACCCCCAAAAAACAGTCAAAAACATCTGTCACTCCCAAAACCTGGGGAGGACTAACCAAACTTGGGCATCCAAATGGCCTTCATCATCGGCCTTACAAAAATAAGCCCCCCCCCTCCACAACACAAACACCCCCATAAAAACAAAAAATGCCTGGATCCTCGGCCTTACAAAAATAATGCCCCCCCCCAGAACACAAGACCGCAATATAAAAGAAACCGCTATCACCACACTCTAATGGGTGTGCCGAGAGGGCGAGTCCTTAGACAGGCTTCTCCGGCCCCTGCTCGACCTGCTGCTCCGCCTCAACCTAGGTCCTGCGGGTGTGGGGAGGCTGGGGGAAGGCTCATGAGGGCCACAATGCGTGTCGGAAGATGCCCTTGGGGGTCGGCCTAGACGAGGCCCGGCCCGGGAGGGGCCGGCTGCTGACTGCTGCAGCTGTGGCTGGCCAGCATCAGTCTCAGCAGCAGCTCGTCGCACCTTGGCTGGGGGAGTGGCAGTGTCGGCTGCACCTATGGGGGCAAGCTGGCTGATGGCAGGCGCGCGCTGCTCGCCAGACACACTGGCACTCGGCCGGGCTGGCAGTGCAGCAGGCGCTGCAATCTGGTGGAGGCCAGACCGCTGTGCTGCAGCAGGGCGGCGGGTGCCATGGCGATGCTTCCGTCCCACAGCGAGTGTGGCAGAAGTGAGTGCCCGAACTGCCCTGGTATGTGCCCGCATCAGCTCTGCCAGTGTCTGGACGGCACCACTCATCTCGCGAGTCGCGTCCTGCGCTGCCGCGAGTTGCTGGACACCCCTGTCCTGCGCTGCCGCGAGTTGCTGGACACCCCTGTCGTGCGCTGCCGCGAGTTGCTGGACACCCCTGTCGTGCGCTGCCGCGAGTTGTTCGACCCCTCTGTCGTGCGCTGCCGCGAGTTGCTGGACACCCCTGTCGTGCGCTGCCGCGAGTTGTTCGACCCCCCTGGCCTGTGATTCCCCGAAAGCGACCACACTACGAGCCAGGGACTCAATGGCCTGAGGCATCTGTTCCACCACCCCCATGAACTCCTGGTGGTGCCGCTCAGACGCCGCCGACATCTCATCGAGGAGGCGCACCTCCTGGGCGAGGACCGTCTCCGGACTGGAGGGCGGACTCTCCCTCCGGGGAGAAGGCCGCCGAGCTGGCCGACCCTTCCCGCGTGCGTCGACCCCACTGGGCCCAGGATCTGCCCTCCCCTGCAACACCTCCCCCCTCTGGGAAGAAGGCCGGCGTGCTGCCGGAGCCTTCCAGCGTGTGTCGACCCCACTGGGCCCAGGATCTGCCCTCCCCTGCAACACCTCCCCCTGGCTCTCCTGCAGGCCAGACGTCCCCCCTCCATTGCCATCCCCTGGCGCGGATGAGGGTTCCCCCGATGTGCCGCCTTCCTCCTGGTCCTCGTTGTCCTCCTCCTCCAAGGGCCTCGCAGTCGGAGCTTCAGGGACCACCTCCTCCTCACCAGCTGAAAGCAGGAAGGCACAAGAGTAGCTTTAGAGTGAGGACAGGGCGTCAGCGAGGGAGGCCTGAGTGGTGGCATTATGCGCATTTGTCGGTCAGTGGGAAAGGGTGTAGATCTGAAGCGCAAGGGCAACGAGAGAGGTCCAACCAGTCATGTCCTTACCAGTGGGTTCCAGTACAGGGTCCACATCTCCGATCGCAACAGGGCCAGTCACCCGGGCACGCATGAGTCGAGCTATGCTCTCCTCCAGATCACTGAGCGCCTGGTACTCGGGACGGCCTCCACCGGTGACAGCCTGGCTCCTCAAATTCCTCGCCAGCTTGGCCTGCAAGAGAAAGGACGGCCTCTAAGTACAGTGTGGTGCCCTGTTGCTGTGTGCACTGCCTCCCATGGTGGAATAGCTTGGCCAGTGTGGTGCCCTGTTGCTGTGTGCACTGCCTCCCATGGTGGAATAGCTTGGCCAGTGTGGTGCCCTGTTGCTGTGTGCACTGCCTCCCATGGTGGAATAGCTTGGCCAGTGTGGTGCCCTGTTGCTGTGTGCACTGCCTCCCATGGTCGAATAGCTTGGCCAGTGTGTTAAGTGCAGAAAGTGCTATTGATGATCATGCCAGTGCCATTGCTGCGGGAGGAGGGCTGCCCATTAGGCCTTTGAGGTCCCTTTGCCCATAATGTGAGGTTCACATGCAAGGATGAGGAGGACACTGGAAAGGGTACTTACCTTCACCAACCGAGTGACGTCGTTGTACTTCTTGCGGCATTGGTCCGCACTCCTGGGGACATCGCAGGTGGATGACATCCTGCGGACGATTCTCCTCCAGGCTTTCCTGTACAGGTTCCTGGGAGCCTTCTTGCCACTGTCCGGGCACAAGATCTCTCTTTTGTCTTCGACACCATTAATCAGCATCCTCAGAGCATGCTCTGAGAAGCGCTGCGCTCGTTCACGGGCCCTCTCCATGTCTCCAGGCGCTATTTTGGCCCACCAGCAGTGTTGAGGCCTAGCTGCAGGGCTCCAGTATGCAGGGCGTGGCAGCAGTCAAAGTTGACCCTTCCCCCTTTAAGAGCTGGCCGGCGTCAGGGTGTCTGCTGTCAATCAAAACATGACCGCACCTGCGCTGCGCCCGGCCTCGGCGTTATCAGGCCGCATCGCCAGATTAGCGCCTGAACAGAGCATTGCAACGCCAGTTTCAGCGCTTGGCCAAACTCTTGGCCAACTCTACTGAATTTCGGCGATGTGGCCTGCACTTTCCGGCGGGCGCTAACTTTAGCGAACGCCCGACTTTAGCGCCCCAAAAGTGTCCAGACTGAATTTCTAGGCCTATGTTCCCTGACATCTCTGGGAGGTTATTTGTGTCCTCCTTTGTGAAGACAGAACCAAAGTATGTATTTAATTGGTCTGCCATTTCTTTGTTCCCCATTATAAATTCCCCTGATTCTGACTGCAAGGGACCTACGCTTGACTTCACCAATCTTTTTCTCTTCACATATCTATAGAAGCTTTTACAGTCAGTTTTTATGTTCCCTGTAAGCTTACTCTCATACTCTGTTTCCCCCTCTTAATTAATCCCTTTGTCCTCCTTTGCTGAATCCTAAACTGCTCCCAATCCTCAGGTTTGCTGCTTTTTCTGGCCAATTTATATGTCCTCTCCTTGGATCTTATGCTATCCCTAATTTCCCTTGTTAGCCACGGTTGAGTTACCTTTTTTGTTTTATTTTTATGCCAGACAGGGATGAACAAATTCTGTTGTTCATCCATGCAATGTTTAAATGTTTGCCATTGCCTATCCACCATCAACCCTTTAAGTAACATTCCCCAATCCATCCTACGCAACTCGCGCCTCATACCATCATAGTTTCCTTTATTTTAAGTTCAGGACCCTAGTCTCTGAGTCAAATACTTCACTCTCCATCTTAATGAAGAATTCTATCATATTATGATCGCTCCTCCCCAAGGGGCCTCGCACCTAATTAATCCTTTCTCACTACATAATTCCCAGTCTAAGATGGCCTGGTCTCTAGTTGGTTTCTCGACATATTGGTCCAGGAAACCATCCCGTATACACTCTAGGAATTCCTCCTCCACAGTATTGTTACTAATTTGGTTAGCCCAATCGATATGTAGATTAAAGTCACTCATGATAACTGCATATTTAAGAAGGAGATAGATAGATTTCTAGACACAAAAGGCATCAAGGGGTATGGGGAGAGAGTGGGAATATGGTATTGAGATAGAGGATCAGCCATGATCATATTGAATGGCGGAGCAGGCTCGAAGGGCCGAATGGCCGACTCCTCCTATTTGTCTATGTTTGTATGTTTCTAGGCATGATAGGCTGAATAGCCTCCTTCTGTGCTGTATCTTTCTATGATTGAGTTCCCCACCATGATTTAACTCATTCCTGTCTTATGCCGCCCACGCACATTTTGTTGTGCTTTACTCCAAGTTTTTTTGACAACCCTCATCCATCTCCATTTGCCTGGCTCTTGCAGTCAACCTCTCCCTTGAGGAGAAGGCAACAAACTGACCAAGTATGTACGACTTGTTTTTTTTCCCCACATAGTATTGCCCCATCGATTTGATTAGGATAGCATGTGACACCGGAGCCGGGAATGCACGAAAAAAACCAGGAGTGCCAAGTTGCACTATTCAAAATGGCGGCATTGAATGCCTGCATTCCTCAGCACAGGTGGAATCTCTGTTCATATAAAGGATCCCCCCCCAAACACATCAGGAAGCGTGGGCAGGTGCCATTGTCACTTTGACTGCATGTGTCGTTTTAGGTTAAGCGCCATGCTATTACAAACTCAGGAACATTAGGAACAGGAGGAGCCTATTCAGCCCGTTGGGCCTGCCCTGCCATTTGATTAGATCATGGCTGATGTGTACCTCAACTCCATTTACCCACCAAAATATAAATGCAAGTTTGTTTTTTTTCTCTCTCTCTTTCTTTCTCCTCTCTGCCCCTCCCAGTCTTTCTCTCTCTCTTTCCCTCTCTCCTTCCCACACAGACAGACAAACTCATTTATATATATAAATATTATTTCTACTTTTTTCATAACAACATGCCCTCAAAAAACCCTCGGCACCGCCGGGCACTCCAGCTAGTATTGAATATATTGCCTGTATTTCAGCTGGCGGCGGCGACCCGAAGCAACTCGTTGGAATCGCGAGGGCTGGCCACTGACGGCTGGGTTGACCATTGGCCACGCAAGACCTCCGCGCCCAGGAGCACGTGGCACTAACACGGGACTCGTAGAGTTCAAGAGCAGCGCACCGCAAATGAAAATAATTGAAGTTGAAAGCTGGGGATTGTAGCATTCTCTGTTAAAGTTATTGTTTTATGCAAATCCCCACTGAAAGCAATTTTCAGGAATAATTTGTATACAACGGGGATTTGCATACTAATCGTCGGTTTAACACTGAGGGCTGCATAAAGTATTGGAACGTAGAGCAGGGATTTGCATGTATCTGAGATGCATACAAGTGGAATTAACTCCATCTAATTATTAATATTTGTGCCAACATTCCCAAAATAGTTCATTTACCAAATAATTTTATTTAACTGCAGGTATTTTTTTAAAATTCGTTTATGGGATGTGGGCGTCGCTGGCAAGGCCGGCATTTATTGCCCATCCCTTCTTGCCCTTGAGAACGTGGTGATGAGCCGCCTTCTTCAACCACTGCAGTCCGTATGGTGAAGGTACTCCCACAATGCTGTTAGGGAGGGAGTTCCAGGATTTTGACCCAGCGACGATGAAGGATCGGCGATATACTTCCAAGTTAGTATGCTGCGTGACTTGGAGGGGAACTTGGAGGTGGTGGTGTTCCCATGCGCCTGCTGCCCTTGTCCTTCTAGGTGGAAGAGTCATAGAATCATAGAGTTATACAGCACGGATAGAGGCCCTTCGGCCCATCGTGTCCGCGCCGGCCATCAAGCCCTGTCTAATCTAATCCCATATTCCAGCATTTGGTCCGTAGCCTTGTATGCTATGGCATTTCAAGTGCTCATCCAAATGCTTCTTAAATGTTGTGAGGGTTCCTGCCTCCACAACCCTTTCAGGCAGTGAGTTCCAGACTCCAACCACCCTCTGGGTGAAAAAGTTCTTTCTCAAATCCCCTCTAAACCTCCCGCCCTTTACCTTGAATCTATGCCCCCTAGTTATTGACCCTTCTACTAAGGGAAAAAGCTCCTCAGTATCCATCCTATCTATGCCCCTCATAATTTTGTACACCTCAATCATGACCCCCCTCAGCCTCCTCTGCTTCAAGGAAAACAAACCCAATCTGCCCAGTCTCTCTTCATAGCTGAAGCGCTCCAGCCCTGGTAACATCCTGGTGAATCTCCTCTGCACCCTCTCCAAAGCGTTCACATCCTTCCTGTAGTGTGGCGACCAGAACTGCACACAGTATTCCAGCTGTGGCCTAACCAGTGTTTTATACAGCTCCATCATAACCTCCTTGCTCTTATATTCTATGCCTCGGCTAATGAAGGCAAGTATCCCATATGCCTTTTTTACCACCTTATCCACCTGTTCCGCCGCCTTCAGGGATCTGTGTACTTGCACATCCAGATCCCTCTGACCCTCTGTCTTGCCTAGGGTCTTACCATTCATAGTGTATTCCCTTGCCTTGTTAGTCCCCCCAAAGTGCATCACCTCGCACTTTTCCGGGTTAAATTCCATTTGCCACTGTTCCGCCCATCTGACCAACCCATCTATATCGTCCTGCAGACTGAGGCTACCCTCCTCGCTATTTACCACCCTACCAATTTTTGTATCATCCGCGAACTTACTGATCATACCTTTTACATTCATATCCAAGTCATTAATGTAGACCACAAACAGCAAGGGACCCAGCACCGATCCCTGTGGTACCCCACTGGCCACAGGCTTCCAGTCACAAAAACAACCTTCGACCATCACCCTCTGCCTTCTGCCACTAAGCCAGTTTTGTATCCAATGTGCCAAGGCACCCTGGATTCCATGGGCTCTTACCTTCTTGACCAGTCTCCGGTGCGGGACTTTATCGAAGGCCTTACTGAAATCCATGTATACCACATCCACTGCATTACCCTCATCCACACACCTAGTCACCCCCTCAAAAAATTCAATCAAATTAGTCAGACATGATCTTCCCTTGACAAAGCCATGTTGACTATCCCTGATTAATCCTTGCCTCTCCAAGTGGAGACAAATTTTGTCCCTCAGAATTTTTTCCAATAATTTTCCTACCACTGATGTTAGGCTCACTGGCCTGTAGTTCCCCGGTTTTTCCCTACTTCCCTTCTTGAATAATAGTACTACATTAGCGGTTCTCCAGTCCTCTGGCACATCCCCTGTGGCCAGAGAGGTCCTGAATATATGTGTTAGAGCCCCCGCAATCTCTTCCTTTGCCTCACACAGCAGCCTGGGATACATTTCGTCCGGGCCTGGGGAATTATCCATTTTTAGGCCTGCTAAAACCACCAATACCTCCTCCCTCTCGATGTTAATATGTTTGAGCATATCACAGTCCCCCCGCCCTATTTCTATGTCTACATCGTCCTTCTCCATAGTGAAAACAGATGCAAAAAATTCATTTAGAACCCCTCCTACATCTTCCGGCTCCACACACAGATTGCCACTTTTGTCCCTAATGGGCCCTATTTTTTCCCTAGTTATCCTCTTACCCTTAATATACTTATAAAACATCTTAGGATTTTCCTTTATTTTGCTCGCCAGTGTTATTTCATGGCCCCTCCTTGATCTCCTAATTTCTTTTTTAAGTATCCCCCTGCACTTTTTGTACTCCTCTAGGGCTTCCTCCGTCTTTAGCCTTTTGTATCTGCCAAAAGCCCTCCTTTTTTTCCTAATCCATTCTCGTATATCCCCTGACATCCAAGGTTCCCTGTGGTTTTTGGAACCACCCTTGACCTTTACGGGAACATGTTGCCATTGTATGATCTCAATCTCCCTTCTGAAAGCCCCCCATTGCTCTGATGCGGATTTTCCTACAAGTAGCTGATCCCAGTCCATTTTGGCCAGATCCTGCCTTATCCTATTAAAATCGGCCTTCCCCCAATTTAGAACCTTTATTTCCGGCCCATCCCTGTCCTTTTCCATGACCACCTTAAATCTCACCATATTATGGTCACTGTCACCAAAGTGCTCACCTACTAGCACTTTTTCCACTTGGCCGGCCACATTCCCTAGAATTAGGTCCAGTACCGCCCCCTCTCTTGTAGGACTTTCTACATGCTGGCTCAAAAAGCTCTCCTGGATGCACTTTAAGAATTCTACACCCTCTGAGCCTTTCACACTCTGACTATCCCAGTTAATATTGGGGAAGTTGAAATCCCCCATTATTATTACCCTATTATTTGCACATTTCTCTGAGATTTGCCTACATATCTGTTCCTCTATCTCCCCCTGACTGTTTGGAGGCCTATAGTACACTCCCAGCAAAGTGCTTGCCCCCTTTTTGTTTTTAAGCTCCACCCATATGGCCTCATTAGAGGAACCTGCTAATATATCATCCCTCCTTACTGCAGTAATTGACTCCTTAATTAATATTGCGACACCCCCTCCTCTTATACCTCCCCCTCTGTCTCGCCTGAAGATTCTGTACCCCGGAATATTGAGCTGCCAGTCTTGCCCCTCCCTCAACCATGTCTCCGTGATAGTAACAATATCATACTCCCATGTGTTTATCAACACCTTCAGTTCATCCACCTTATTTGCAAGACTCCTTGCATTAAAATAGATGCCATCCAGCCTTGCCCTTATATATTTGCCCTGTCTACCAAGCTGACTTGTTTTTTTCTCTATAATTGGCAGCACATCACCCCCTATTTCAGCTCCTCTCTGTATCCCATCCCCCTGCCAAGTTAGTTTAAACCCCCCCCAACAGTGCTAGCAAACCTCCCCGCAAGGATATTTGTCCCGCTCTGGTTCAGGTGCAACACGTCCGACTTGTACAAGTCCCAGCTTTCCCAGAAACAGGCCCAGTGATCCAGGAAAGTAAAACCCTCCCTCCTACACCAACTCTTTAGCCACGCATTCATCTGCTCTATCCTCCTATTCCTATACTCACTAGCACGTGGCACTGGGAGTAATCCAGAGATTACAACCTTTGAGGTCCTGCTCTTTAATCTGTTACCTAGCTCCCTAAATTCTTGATGCAGGACCTCATCCCCCTTCCTACCTATGTCGTTGGTCCCAATGTGGACCACGACCTCTGCCTGCTCACCCTCCCCCTTAAGAATGCCCTGTAGCCGCTCAGTGACATCCATGACCCTGGCCCCAGGGAGGCAACAAACCATCCTGGAGTCACGTTTGCGGCCACAGAAACGCCTATCTGTCCCCCTTACGATAGAATCCCCTACCACTATTGCTCTCCCACTCTTTTTCCTCCCTTTCTGAGCAGCAGAAGCGTCCCTGGTGCCAGGAAGCTGGCCGCTGCTGCCTTCCCCTGGTGAGTCATCCCCCTCAACAGTATCCAACTTGGTATACCTGTTTGAAAGGGGGATGTCTGCAGGGGTTCCCTGCACTTCCTGCCTGCCTCTGTTGCTCCGCCTGATGGTCACCCAATTTCTTTCTGCCTGTGCAGCCCTACTCTGCGGCGTGAACAACTCGCTAAACGTGCTGTCCATGACCCTCTCAGCATCGCGCATGCTCCAATACTCATCCACCCGCAGCTCGAGCGCCACAATGCGGTCTACAAGTAGCTGCAGCTGGATGCATTTCCTGCACACATGGTCGTCAGGGACACTGGCAGCGTCCCTGACTTCCCACATGGAGCAAGAGGAGCAGAACACGGGGCTGAGCTCTCCTGCCATGACTTACTCCTTTAATTAATTAAAAAATGTATTCAATACCCCAGTTACAGGTATACTCTAGGGCGCTTTATTTACCAACTGTCCCCACTACACCACAGAGACCCTAGAAATTTAACACCACAGAATTCAAGCTTGTATTGAAAAGAGAGAAATACTCACCAACCAATCACTTACCTGCTCCCTGGTGACGTCACACTTGGATTACTTTTTACCTCTCTCCCGGAACCTGGATTGGTATGCCTCAGGCTGCTCCTTTTATCCTCCGCCGCCTCTGGTGATCCCTTGCAGCTCCGGTGCCTCTCCGGTCTCGGGGCTCTGGGCCTCGCTGCCTCGGGCTGCTCCTTTTATCCTCCGCCGCCTCTGGTGATCCCTTGCAGCTCCGGTGCCTCTCCAGTCTCGGGGCTGTGGGCCTCGCTGCCTCAGGCTGCTCCTTTTATCCTCCGCCGCCTCTGGTGATCCCTTGCAGCTCCGGTGCCTCTCCGGTCTCGGGGCTGGGAGGTGCTGCCGAAGAAGCCTTGGATGATCAATAAGAACATAAGAATTAGGAGCAGGAGTCGGCCATTCGGCCCCTATTCAATAAGATCATGGCTGATCTTTGATCTCAACTCCACTTTCCCACCTGATCCCTATATCCCTTGATTCCCCTCATGTCCAAAAATCTGTCTACCTCAGCCTTGAATATACTCAACGACTGAGCATCCACAGCCCTCTGGGGCAAAGAATTCCAAAGATTCACAACCCTCTGAGTGAAGAAATTCCTCATCTCAGTCTTAAAATGGTGACCCCTTATCCTGAGACTACGCCCCCTAGTTCTAGACTCTCCAACCAGGGAAAAGAATCTCTCAGCATCTATCCTGTCAATCCCCCTCAGAAATTTATTCATTTCAATGAGATAATTTCTCATTCTTCTAAACTCCAGAGAGTATAGGCCCAATCTACTCAGTCCTTGCTGATTGGACAACCCTCTCATCCCAGGAATCCAACGCACTCCTGGCTGGCTGCCCACATTCTACCCTACGTAAATTTGAGGTCATCCAAAACTCGGCTGCCCATGTCCTAACTCGCACCAAGTCCCGTTCACCCATCTCCCCTGTGCTCGCTGACCTCCATTGGCTCCCGGTTAAGCAACGCCTTGATTTCAAAATTCTCATCCTTGTTTTCAAATCCCTCCAAGGCCTCGCCCCTCCCTATCTCTGTAACCTCCTCCAGCTCCACAATCCCCCCGAGATATCTGCGCTCCTCAAATTCTGCCCTCTTGAGCATCCCTGATTATAATCGCTCAAACATCAGTGCCTTCAGCTGGCTGGGCCCTAAGCTCTGGGATTCCCTCCCTAAACCTCTCCGCCTCTCTACCTCTCTTTCCTCCTTTAAGACGCTCCTTAAAACCTACCTCTTTCTGCCTTAATTTCTTCTTATATGGCTCGGTGTCAAATTTTTGACTTATAACACTCCTGTAAAGCACTGTGGGACATTTTACTACCTTAAAGGGGCTATATAAATACAAGTTGTTGTTGTTGTTAAATCAATCTAGTAAACCTCTTAGACCTACAGACAATCAGGAATCTTTGGATTGGCTGGGCCGGTTTCTGTGTTACATAGAAACAGAGAAGATAGGAGCAGGAGTAGGCCATTCGGCCCCTCGAGCCTGCTCCGCCATTCAATGCGATCATGGCTGATCATCCAAATTCAGTACCCTGTCCCTGCTTTCTCCCCATATCCCTTGATCCCTTTAGCCTTAAGAAATATATCTAACTCCTTCTTGAATATATTTAATGAATTGGCCTCAACTGCCCTGTGTGGTAGAGAATTCCACAGGTTCACCACTCTCTGGGTGAAGAAATTCCTCCTCATTTCTGTCCTAAATGGCTTACCCCTTATCCTTAGACTGTGACCCCTGGTTCTGGACTGTAACTTCTATGATCTGTGCCTGCTGAATTGGATAATCTTGCACAGCTGAAAGTGGTCAGCCAGTCCATACCTGCAGTGCATGGATGCTCATTGACACACTTCTCCATCATTTAACAAGCTGCTTAATCACCGGTTGTTCTGAACGGGCCATAAATAGCCATTACAGCGAGACAATTGGAATGGCTGCTTGCAGCACTCGAAAGCCCTTGGCTTGTTCGTCTGCTCCACCAGCTGGCTTGATGACATCAGTTAGAAACAGGGGGACTTTTGACTGGAAGGGCAGCTGAGTTGAAGTGTTGATGCCTGGACATGGATCACTGAGCATATTAGCACCGGCTCAAGCACCCAGAGCCCATGGAGGGATGTGAGGGAGAAGTAATTGGACTTGAGGACTGTGGCAGTGGAGCTGGAATTGGTATAGCCTTTACCGTACACTGTATTTGCATATATCCACATGATAGTTTGAGACATTGCAAAAGATGTTGTTTAAATAATTAGTCCTTTACTGACACAGATATAATTGTGTAAAGATATCCCAATGAAGGCGGTACTTTTAGTTTTTTAAAAGGGGGGTAAAAAGAGGCCTCCAATTGTTGATATTATCCATGTCCTATCAATACCGGAATAAAAGAACCTGCATTTATATAGAAACATAGACGATAGGAGCAGGAGTAGGCCATTTGGCCCCTCGAGCCTGCTCCGCCATTTAATGAGATCATGGCTGATCATCCAAATTCAGTACCCTGTCCCTGCTTTCTCCCCATATCCCTCGATCCCCCTTAGCCTTAAGAAATATATCCAACTCCTTCTTGAATATATTTAATGAATTGGCCTCCACTGCCTTCTGTGGTAGAGAATTCCACAGGTTCACCACTCTCTGGGTGAAGAAATTCCTCCTCATCTCTGTCCTAAATGGTTTACCCCTTATCCTTAGACTGTGACCCCTGGTTCTGGACTCCCCTGCCATCGGGAACATCCTTCCTGCATCCAGTCTGTCCAGTCCTGTTAGAATTTTATAAGTTTATAAGTTTTTTCACAGCCTCCCAAAGCACTTCATTACCCATTAGGTACTTTTTGAAGTGGAGTCACTGTTGTAATGTAGGAAACACAGCAGCCAATTTGTGCACAGCAAGCTCCCACAAACAGCAATGTGATAAATGACCAGATCATCTGGTTTTTTTAGTGATACGAAAGCAAAATACTGCGGATGCTGGAAATCTGAAATAAAAGCAGAAAATACTGGATACACTCAGCAGGCCAGGCAGCATCTGTGGAGAGAGAAACAGAGTTAACGTTTCAGGTCGATGACCCTTCGTCAGAACTGGAAAAAGCTGGAAATGGAACAGGTTTTTAAGCAAGTGTAGGGGCAGGGAGAGGGGGGAGGGGAGGAAAGAACAAAAGGGAAGGTCTGTGATAGGATGGAAGACAGGAGAGATTAAGAGACAAAAGGGATGATGGTGCGAGGCAAAAGGAGATGGTAACGGGACAAGTTAAGAAACAAAATATGACTCCAGAACACCAGGGCCACGGGATCTTTTACATCCACCTGAGAGGGCAGCCGGGGCTTCAGTTTAACGTCTCATCCAAAAGACGGTACCTCTGATAGTGCAGCACTAGAGTGTCAGCTTAGGTTATATGTTCAAGTCTCTGGAGTGGGACTTGAACCCACAACCTCCTGCCTCAGATGTGAGAGTGCTGCCCACTGAGCCATGGATGACCCCTTATAGCAACAGCATTTGAGTCTTGCAGACCAGAACCTGGACGTGATGACTCCAGGTGGTAACCAGGCCCGTAGTAATCATGTGTTAACCGTCGGTGCTTCACACTGATGAGGGTTCGGTGTGTCCAATATGCAATTGCTGACAAAAATCCGCATGGACTCACCCTGCTCCCCTCTGAGCCGCTCCTACTCAAGTCCGTCTCCTAGTACGAAGCCTGTGCAATCGCCTGTTTTCACATGTCGGAGGCTTACAGTCGGGTGCATTCTAGATTACCAGGTGTCTGGGGTGTGGCCCTACTTTTTATTGTTGAACCTGTTGTTCAGTATTGACTTGTTTTCTAAGTGGACCTGTGAGTAAGAGTTGGCGGGGGCGGGGGGGGGGGAGGGGAAAGATTAGAGGGGGAGATAGAAGGTGGTTGTGGGAGGGGAGGATATAGGAGATGGGGTGGGGATATAGGAGGCGGAGGTGCGAGGGAGATGTGCAATAGTTGAAGTGCTCAAGCTTTATGTTACCAACTGCTGGTTCACAAGGCTCACCTGGAGCACATTGCTTTCCAAGGCAATGGTGAATTAACAGTGTCCTAATATCACATTCTCTACTGGTCATGGCGATGGGTTTGAATGCATCCAGCCCATGACCTATGACCTTGCCTCTAATGGTTAAGGTCAGACCCAAGGTGGGGGGTCAAAATATTCGGTTTTAACGGCAAAACACTGTCTGATGTGCCTTTCCAGCTCGTGGGCTGAACGTCTAGTCCATGGAGCCCAGTGAGATGACATGATTGAAGATTGCTGTCAATGCAATTTTGAGATTTGTTTAATGTGTTTCCATGTGTCGAAATTCCCAAATACAGGAATGAGAGAATTCTCCTGAGAGCCATCATCATCATGCTTTGAGAACCCTCTTTTGGTTGTTGATGGCATTTTGGCATTTTTTTTTTAATTGATTGATGTTTGGTGCTATTGATCGATTGTAGGCCCTAGTTTCCCAACTAGCCAGTTGTTGTTGTTTAAAGTACTGACCGCATCTTCTACTTCTGTGACGGTCTACCTGACGAGATTTGCAAGTCGCAGTTCCAGTTTAAGCAATGAGCGTCATTTGCATAGATCAGCATAAATTACCATCTGTTGTCCATGTTTAGCATATATTATTTATGTTTGCTTTGCACTTTTTTAATGAACCTTTTGCTCTTGACGGGGATATTTAGCATCTACTGACATTATCAGAATATTTTCTTTCACACCCCCAGCGCCATAATCGTGAGAGCCTCCCCAACCCCACTCCCAATTAAAAAATGTGATAGATTATCTATATACTTCATCAATCAAGATACAAGCTTGAGACAAGTCGGTGTTGATTTGTCTCCGACTATAACGTTTCGCTCTGCCTTGAGAAATGTTGTGCTCTGGTCCTTCTCTTATGGGGGGTAGATTTTAAGCTCGTCACATGGGGGTAGATCTTGACTTTGTACTTGCACCAATCCTCTTAGCCCATCACCCCCCCCCCGCACCCCCCGTGCTCGCTGACCTACATTGGCTCCTGGTCCAGCAGTGTCTCAATTTTAAAATTCTCATCCTTGTTTTCAAAACCCTCCATGGGCCTCGCCCCCCTCCCTATCTATGTAATCTCCTCCAGCCCTGCACCCCTCCGAGACCTCTGCTCCTCCAAATCTGTCCGCTTGGCGCATCCGCGATTTTAATCACTCCACTATTGCCGGCTGTGCCTTCAGCTGACTAGGCCCTAATCTCGGGACAAAAGCAAAATACTGCGGATGCTGGAAATCTGAAATAAAAACAGGAAATACTCAGCAGGTCAGGTAGCATCTGTGGAGAGAGAAACAGAGTTAACATTTCAGGTCGATGGCCTTTCATCATATTCCATAATCTTTGAAATTCCCTTCCTAAACCTCTCCACCTCTCTCCTCCTTCACTACGCTCCATAGAACCTACAGGTAACTTTTTTTTATCCGGCACGGACGGGACCGACGTGGTGCCGGTTCATCAAAGATTCCGGATAACCGCAAGCTATAGTAAAAGATACGGAGCTGAGAGCTCCGTATAAAGCAACAAACCCTGTTGCTTAGCAACAGCTTCAGAACAATGTCCACAAGTTGCAAGCGTCTCTGTAGCTTAGCAACAGCTGCAGCCACACCCTAGCCTTCCTTCATTTGTTGCTGTGCAAGTAATAAAAGTTACCTGAACCGACTCCTGAATTTTGCCGGTTACTCGACATTTCCGGTTATTTAGGTGCTGGTAAATCGAAAGTTTCCTGTACTTCTCTGACCATACTTTGGGTCACCTGTCTTAATATCATCGTGTGTGGCTCGGCTTCAAGTTTTTTGTTTGGTAACGCTCCTGTGAAGCACCTTGGGACGCTTTACTACATTAAAGGTGCTAGATAAATGCAAGTTGTTTGTGTGATGATGTAAAATGGGTGAAAAATCAGAAGAGATGTAACACAGGCTGCCGACCCGCTATCGCCCATTTTACCCAATGCACAAAGTCAAGATCTATCCCATTACATCCACAATGCCAGTTTTAGACCAGGGTTGCAAGTGGTCAATCTGCCCCATAGTCTGTTTGAACTTGCAACCTGAGCCAATGGAAATGGCAATGTCAGAAAGATTTGTGTCTTCCTGCCCTAGAGTCCAATGTGCTGGTTCCACCAATGTGCTACTCCGTTCTGCCTTATCAGCACCAGGTATTTAGATTACATGCTAGTGGCAGGTTTAGAAAGGAGCCTGGATATCCCTGGGAGAGAACTGGAGTAGACTGAACGGCTGGAAACTGTTGGCACATCAGACTTTCTTTTATAAAAAAAAAAAAAAAAAAATTACTGTCCTTGAAATTCCGGGCGCCCGAGAGTGTGCAAAGCCCCATTTCCGCCTTTGGAGGGGGAGGAATTCGGGCGGAACCCGCTTGTGCTGAGATTCCACCCCATTGAGGAGAGATTGGGTCGATTGGGCTTATACTCGCTGGAGTTTAGAAGGATGAGAGGGGATCTCATTGAAATTTAGAATTTTATAACAGGATTAGACAGACTAGATGCAGGAAGGATGTTCCCGATGGCCGGGGAGTCCAGAACCAGGGGTAACTGTTAAGTCTGTGTGTTATAGTGAGAATTACTACACAGACCACAAGAGTAAAATTCAACAGGTCTTTACTGGTTGGAGGTCGGACTAAACTGAACACAATATTATTACACTGTGCTTATATACCGGTGTGGTCACCACCGGTATTACGTATACAGCAGCCAAAGAAAGTAGTACCTTTCTTAAGGTGGACCAGGCTTAAGTTCTCTTAAGGTGGAACAGGTTACATACACCACAGTAACAGTCTAAGGATAAGGGGTAAGCCATTTAGGACTGAGATGAGGAGGAATTTCTTCACCCAGAGAGTGGTGAACCTGTGGAATTCTCTGCCACAGAGGGCGGTGGAGGCCAATTCATTAAATATATTCAAGAAGGAGTTAGATATATTTCTTAAGGCTAAAGGGATATGGGGAGAAGGCAGGGACCGGGTACTGAATTTGGATGATCAGCCATGATCTCATTGAATGGCGGAGCAGGCTCGAGGGGCCGAATGGCCTACTCCTGCTCCTATCTTCTATGTTTCTATTATATGGTGGATCTTTAAATTCTCCCCCCCCCCCCCCTCACTGCACGTCAACGGGGCTTGTCTGGGTGAGGTCCTAATCAAGCCTGAGAATTTCCCCCTTTTATGCCCTCTGTCGGCATCACTGAATCCCGTGCCAACTGAGTGGACGTGTGTCCCCGTTGAGGCCCTTGGGGTTGCAAACGTTTGCTTAGGGAAAGGTCCTGGAAGGAATTGATGCTGTGCCAGTGGAGTGGACCTCTAGGTATTTTGGGGCCACTTGCAACTCCAAGGACAGCTTCCCCTGGTGGCCAGTTTAAAAAGAAATACACGTCAAGTAAAGTTGGCTTAGAGCCCCCGCCTCCAATAATCTTCACCCCTTTTCTCCTGAAGGTGTCCCAGAGATGAAACCCAAAAACCTGTGTGGCTCAATTCAGCACCATATCATGCATTTATCCCTTGGAGCCACGTGCTTTGTGTGGTCATAAAAACATAAGAAGTAGGAGCAGGAGTAGGCCATACCGCCCCTCAGGCCTGCTCCGCCATTCAATAGGATCATGGCTGATCCGAACCTAGACTCACGTCCACTTCCCTGCCCGCTCCCCGTAACCCCTAATTCCCTTATCAGCTAGGAAACTGTCTATCTCCATTTTAAATTTATTTAATGTCGCAGCTTCCACAACTCTCTGAGGTAGCAAATTCCATAGATTTACTACCCTCTGAGTGAAGAAGTTTCTCCTCATCTCAGTTTTGAAAGGGCAGCCCCTTATTCTAAGATTATGCCCCCTAGTTCTAGTCTCACCCATAAGTGGAAACACCCTCACCGCATCCACCCGATCAAGCCCCCTCACAATCTTATATGTTTCGATAAGATCGCCTCTCATTCTTCTGAACTCCAATGAGTAGAGGCATCCCCTTGTGGATTTGGGGGAATTTAAAATCTGTTCCACAGCAACTTCTTTGATTTTTTTTTTCCAGGGCAAGGAGTAGGCCCGGTTAGAACTGAGAGAACCTTGTGGCTTTGAAGGATCCCTGGGCTCGCGATCTTAATCGCTCCACCATTGGCGGCCCTGCTTTCAGCTGCCTAGGCCCTAAGCTCTGGAATTCCCTCCCTAAACCTTTCCCCTTCTCTCTATCTCTCTCCCCTCCTTTTATGATGCTCCTTAAAACCTACCTCTGAGCAAGCTGTTGGTCACCTGCCCTAATATCTCTTTAATAACAACAGAAAATGCTGGAAAAACTCAGCAGGCCAGGCAACATCCGTGGAGAGAGGAAATAGAGTCAACGTTTCAGGTCGAAACCCTTCGTCAAGACTGAAAAAGCACAGGAAATGAAACAAATTAAAAGGCCAGTTTGGGGGCTCGGAGAGAACAAAAGAGAAGTGAAGAGACATTAAGAGGGATTCAAAACGAGACGAGATGGTGATAGGACTAGTGGAGACAAAAGACGGCTCTAGATTAGGTGTGAAATGCGCTGGCAGAATGGGAGACAGCTGCCATGTGGGAGAGAGAAAAAGGGGGAAGGGCACAAAATGCAATATCGAGTTCAACAATTTCAGATCATAACCTCGGCCCCCATTACATTTTTACTTATATTTTTTATCCACACCTTTGTTTTGGAAACTCTATTTCTCTCTCCACGGATGTTGCCTGGCCTGCTGAGTTTTTCCAGCATTTTTTGTTGTTATTTCGGATTTCAAGCATCTGCAGTATTTTGCTATCGTACTAATATCTCTTTATCTGGCTCGGTGTCAAACTTTGTTTGTTAACGCTCCTGTGAAGCGTCTTGGGACATGTTGCTACATTAAAGGCGCTATATAAATGCAAGTTGTTGTGTTCGATTATGGTCAGCTGATGGCCAGCAAAGATGCTCTTTTAAACAACAGAAAATGCTGGAAAAACTCAGCAGGTCAGGCAACATCCGTGGAGAGAAATTTGAGTTGACGTTTCGGGTCGAAGTCTTCTTCAAAACTGGAAAGAAATGAAAATAGATCGAAGGCAGGGCTGCGATCGGACAAAAGAAGTGAAAGAGACAAAAGAAGTAGAAGAGACAATAAAAGGTGTTCGAAGCCAGACGAGATGGTAATAGGCTGAGATTAGGTGTGAAGTGTATTGGCAGGGCAAGAGATAGCTGCCAGGTGGGAGAGAGAAACAAAAGGAAAGCAGTCGGGGGGGGGGGGGGGGGGCGGTGGGGTGGGGGGGCGGAAGGAGTGGAAAAATTACAGGTAAAAAATTAATGGGGCCGAGGTTATGATCTGAAATTGTTGAACTCGATATTGAGTCCGGAAGGCTGCAAAGTGCCTAATCGGAAGATGAGGTGCTGTTCCTCGAGTTTACGTTGAGCTTCCGTGGAACAATACAAGAGGCCAAGGACGGTGAGGTCCGAGTGGGAATGGAGCGGTGAATTAAAGTGACAGGCGACCGGAAGCTCGGGGTCACCCTTACGGACTGAACGGAGGTGTTCCGCAAAGCGGTCACCCAATCTGCGTTTGGTCTCCCCAATGTAGAGGAGACCGCATCGTGAGCAGCGAATACAGTATACTAGATTGCAAGAAGTACAAGTAACTCGCTGTTTCACCTGGAAGGGGTGAGGTGTAGGGGCAGGTGTTACATCTCCTCCGTTTGCACGGGAAGGTGCCAGGCGAAGGGGAAGGGCTGTTTGGAGTGATAGAGGAGTGGACCAGGGTGTCTCGGAGGGAGCGGTCCCTACGGAATGCTGAAAGGGGAGGGGAGGGGAAGATATGTTTGGTGGTGGGATCACTTTGGAGGTAGCGGAAATGCCGGAGGATGATCCGTTGAATGTGGAGGCTGGTGGGGTGAAAGGTGAGGACAAGGGGAACCCTATCGTGGTTCCGGGAGGGAGGGGCAGGGGTGAGGGCAGAAGTGCGGGAGATAGAACTGACACGGTCAAGGGCAGTGTCAACCACGGTAGAGGGGAATCCTCGGTTGTGGAAAAAGGAGGACATGTCTGAAGCACTGGTGTGGAAGGTGGCATCGTCGGAGCAGATGCGGTGGAGACGGAGAAACTGGGAGAATGGAATAGAGTCCTTACAGGAGGTGGGGTGGGAGGAAGTGTAGTCCAGGTAGCTGTGGGAGTCAGTGGGCTTGTAGTGAATATTGGTCAATAACCTATCCCCAGAGATGGAGACGGAGAAGTCTCTGTACATGGAATATTGTCAACATTTCAAGCAAACTCTTTGGCCTAAAAATTATTTTGACATCACACCTGTTTTGCAGTATGGCGACCTAAGTTTCCAGTATGGTGGCCAGTGTGCCATTTTTTTTTTAACCAGTTATTGCCCCGACTAGGCATCTTGCTGCCCCTTGGTCGTGGTGGGTCAGAAGGTCGTAGCTTCCAAGTCCCACTCCAGAGACTTGAGCCAATAACCCAGGCTGACACTCCCCAGTGTAGTACTGAGGGAGTGCTGCACCATCGGAGGTGCCGTCTTTCAGATGAGACATTAAACCGAGGCCCTGCCTGCCCTTCGATGGATGTAAAACAAAATCCCACTGCACTATTCGAAGAGCAGGGGAGTTCTCCCCGGTGTCCTGGGTCCAACATTTTCCCCTCAACCAACATCACTAAAACCGATTATCTGGTAATTATCTCATTGCTGTTTGTGGGAGCTTGCTGTGTGCAAACTGTCTGCCACATTTCCTACATTACAACAGTGACTACACTTCAGCAAAGTACTTAATTGGCTGTAAAGCTCTTTGGATGTCCTGAGGTCGTGAAAGACTCTCTATAAATGCAAGTTATTTCTTTATAACTGAAAGACAGAGCCACTGAGATGAACGCTCCCAGCAGACTGTCTACAGAAGTATAAGCAGTGCTTCTAAACAGGGTAACCTTCTGACCCTCCCCTTATCTCTCCAGTTCATTCCTGAACAGCTGCCGACCCGTTCTGAGGCATTTCATTGCCGATTCTTGGTCATTTCCCACTGCTCATGAATATGCATCAGTGGTCGGGACAGCTGTTAACCATTGCAACCGTGTTTGATTGACTTCACCTGCCAGCGCCCCTCTTCTGAATTGCATGGTCCGAGCATCCGTGTTCTTGCTGATTTGTGTCACTGTATCTTTGTAATTGATTCGATGAACACTTGGCACCACAGCATGGCAGAGCACCAGAGTCTCTGGAGTGGCACTGCTCCGCTGGGCAGGCACCCTCCACGCTGCGGCTGAAGAGCCTCTCCCGCTGGCAGTGCTAATCGAGTTTGGATGGTTGCTCTGCCCGCAATTTGGCTGGAAAGTCGTGTGAATTTCCTACTTTGTGTCAGCCGTGGCTCAGTGGGTAGCACTCTCTCGCCTCTGAGCCAGCAGGTTGTGGGTTCAAGTCCCGATCCAGAGACTTGAACACAAAAGGTGCAGCGAAGGTTCACCAGACTGATTCCTGGGATGGCAGGACGGTCGTATGAGGAGAGATTGGGTCGACTCGGCCTGTATTCACTAGAGTTTAGAAGAATGAGAGGGGATCTCGTGGAAACGTATAACATTCTGACAGGGCTAGACAGACTGGATGCAGGGAGGATGTTTCCCCTAATAACAACAGAAAACGCTGGAAACACTCAGCAGGCCAGGCAGCATCCGTGGAGAGAGAAACAGAGTTAACGTTTCAGGTCTGGGACCCTTCATCAGAACTGGAAAAAGCTGGAGATGTAACAGATATTAAGAAGGTGCAGAGACGGCGGGGGGGAGGGGAGGAAGGAATTGAAGGAACATACTGTGCTTATCTAAGAGGCAGGAAAGATAAAATGTTGCAAATAGGAATGGCAAAATCATACTGCATGAAAAATGGGGGCAGGGGTTATAGTTTGAAATTGTTGAACTCAATGTTGAGTCCGGCAGGCTGCAAAGTGCCTCATCGAAAGATGAGGTGCTGTTCCTCGAGCTTACATTGAGCTTCATTGGAACAATGCAATAGCCCGAGGACAGAGAGGTCAGAGTGGGAGTGAAGCGGTGAATTAAAGTGACAGGCGACCGGAAGCTCAGGGTCACCCTTACGGACTGAACGGAGGTGTTCCGCAAAGCGGTCGCCCAATCTGCGTTTGGTCTCCCCAATGTAGAGGAGACCGCAACGTGAGCAGTGAATACAGTATATTAAATTGCAAGAAGTACAAGTAAATTGCTGTTTCACCTGGAAGGGGTGTTTGGGGCCCTGGACAGTGGGAAGGGAGGAGGTAAAGGGGCATGTGTTGCATCTCCTGCGCTTGCACAGGAAGGTGCCAGGTGAAGGAGAAGGGCTGTTGGGGGTGATTGAGGAGTGGACCAGGGTGTCGTGGAGGGAGCGGTCCCTTCGGAATGCTGAAAGGGGAAGTGAGGGGAAGATGTGTTTGGTGGTGGGATCACGTTTATCTTTCCTGCCTCTTGCCTAAGCACAGTATGTTCCTTCAATTCCTTCCTGCCCCCCTGTCTCTGCACCTGCTTAACATCTGTTACATCTCCAGCTTTTTCAAGTTCTGATGAAGGGTCCCAGACCTGAAACGTTAACTCTGTTTCTCTCTCCACGGATGCTGCCTGGCCTGCTGAGTGTTTCCAGCGTTTTCTTTTGTTATTTCAGATTTCCAGCATCCGCAGTATTTTGCTATTGTAAGGATGTTTCCCCTGGCTGGGGGAGTCTAGAATGAGGGGTCACAGTCTCAGGATATGGGGTAGGACATTTAGGACTGAGATGGGGAGACATTTCTTCACTCAGAGGGTGGTGAATCTTTGGAATTCTCTACCACAGAAGGCTGTGGAGGCCAAGTCACTGAATATATTTAAGAAGGAGACAGATAGATTTCTAGACACAAAAGGCATCAAGGGGTATGGGGAGAGAGCAGGAATATGGTATTGAGATAGAGGATCAGCCATGACCATATTGAATGGCGGAGCAGGCTCGAAGGGCCGAATGGCCGACTCCTGCTATGTTTCTAAAACCTAGGCTGACACACCCAGTGCGGTACTAAGGGAGTGCTGTCTTTCCAATGAGATGTTAAACCGAGGCCCCGTCTTTCCCCCTCCCCCCCCCCCCCCACCACAGGTGAATGTAAAAGATCCTACAGCGCTATTTTGAACTTAATTTGTTCTCCTTCACATACCCGGAGTCGGGAAGTCCAATGGGATAAGCCCCATGGGGCAGTCTGCCTTCAAGCGGTTTGCAGTCTGCAACACTTGACAGGGTAGATGCTGAAAGGCTGTTTTTCCCCTGACTGGAGAGCCTAGACCTAGGGGTCTCCAGATAAGGGGTTGGTCATTTAAGACTGAGATGAGGAGGAATTTCTTCACTCAGAGGGTTGTGTACCTTTGGAATTCTCTACGGAAATTGATGGATTTTTGGACTTTGGAATAATCAGGGATATGGGGATCGGGCGGGAAAGTGGAGTTGAGGTTGAAGATCAGCCATGATCTTATTGAATGGCGGAGCAGGCTCGAGGGGCCGAATGGCCGACTCCTGCTCCTAATTTTTGTGTTCTCTTTGTTCCCCCTTTCCACGCCAAGGTTTGCCAACTCCGGTTGCACATATTCCTGGAGGTATCATCACATGACCTCTTGCCTTCAACCCTCCCGTCCCATCCCCCACACTGCTGCCATTCGTCATCTGACACGTCCATCCTTGCGATGCCTTCCCACTCCTGTTGGAAAGTGAATGATTCATCGTTCCCCCTTGATTGGATGAATGTTGACTGTCAATCAAACAGCCGTTTGTTCCTCCCCGTTTGCTAATATTTCTTTAACTGGTAAACTAAAGTGTTCAAAGAAAATTTTAATTAATTAAAAAAAAAATCACAATTTTATTCACGGCTCGATGATTCTCCCCCAGGTGTTGCTGGCAGCCGTGTGCTGGAGATTTGCCTTTAAATCCTGGGGACTCCCGGGCAATCATGTGGAGGGTTTGCAATCCTCTGTAGACTGCGCATCCCCACTTGATCTACAGATCATTATTTGTTAACATCAGCATCCATTGCATTGGTCCACATTGATTAGATCTTCCCAATTTTGTTTTAATAAATGCTACATATCACCGAACTGCATTTACCTGAAATTCATAGTCGGAGAATAGTACAGCACAGAAGGAGGCCATTTGTCCCATCGAGTCTGTGCTGGCTCTTTTTAAAGATGAGGATTGGTTTGCCTGTCAAAGCAGTTTGGCCAACGAAATAGGAGATCTTGTTGCTGCAGTTAATTTGTCTGTAATTGATGTTTTGTTGGCTGTTTTTTTTTTAGCAAGTAATTGTGTTTATTCCTCCGCCCATATACGCGCAGTAGTGCCACTGCCAGAATATGTAGCTGGTTTGCGTGAGAAACCATGTTATTATTTCTTGCCTGCAGTGCACTGCTGCCTGTGAAGTGATAGAATTTCAGTGGAAAAATCAATGGCTTTGCAACCACCTGGGACTCACTGGAGCACAAATAACTGCGCAGTCTGGTTTGAGGTTCATTTGTGGCGGGGGTGGGTTGCGGGGGGAAACCCAGTCAGACAAAGAGACAATTTTCCGGGGCTTTGATCACTGTTAACACTGCAGTTCCTGCTTGTGCATTCGACACTTGCCAGCCCTCCAGGATTGGCCTGGAGTCTCCAGGAATTAAGGATTAATCTCCATGAGGATTAATCTCCAGGCCAGGGCTGCAAGCTACACCCAGGAGAAAAATCATCGGGAAACAACATTTTTTTTTTTCATTTTCTTTGAACACTTCCGTTTATTAATTACTAGCTGGAGTGCCCGGCGGTGCCAAGGCTTTTTCGAGGGCATGTTGTTGTTGGAAGAGAGAGAGAGAGCGACTGGGGGGGAGAGAGAGAGCGACTGGGGGAAGAGAGAGAGCGACTGGGGGGAAGAGAGAGAGCGACTGGGGGGAAGAGAGAGAGCGACTGGGGGAAGAGAGAGCGCGACTGGGGGTAAGAGAGAGAGCGACTGGGGGGGAACAGAGAGAGCGACTGGGGGGGAACAGAGAGAGCGACTGGGGGGGAACAGAGAGAGCGCGACTGGGGGGAAGAGAGAGAGCGACT
>NC_141002.1:98878548-99113773 GCF_052327205.1 Somniosus microcephalus | reverse complement strand
GCAGGAAATTGGACATGAGTCTAGGTTCGGAATGGTCGTGGCCCTGTGGGTAGTGGAGCGGGCCCAGGGGCCGTGTAGCCTGGTTCTGCTCCTACTTCTTGTGTTCTAATTCTGTGTTAGATTTCAGGAGATGGTTTTATTCCTGTTCCTGGCTGGGGTGGAGATCGCCTTTACAGAAGGTAAGTACTATAGAAAATATAGGGACAGAGTGATCTCCTGGAAGAGTTTCGATCGCCTAGATGGGTCGGAGAGGAATTTCCCAGATTTTTTTCTCCCAAATTGGCCATTGGGTTTTTTATCTGTTTTTTCGCCTCTCCCGGGAGATCACATGGGTTCGGGTGGGATGGAGAGTGATAGAAGATTTGAGGTTAGGATCAGATCAGCCATGATCTTATTGAATGGTGGAGCAGGCTCGAGGGGCTGATTGGCCTACTCCTGCTACTATTTCTTATGTTCTTATGAATGGCCTCCTTCTGTGCTGTTCCATGAATGAACTTTTGACTTTTTATTAAATATGCGCTTGTATATTTATTTCATTTTACAGATGGAGTGCCTGAAACTGAAGGATCTCTTGAGTGCGCGAATAGGAAAATGTGATTTCCCCCCAGACACCCTGAATGATGAAAGCAAAAATGCACAGAAGGTAAATGTAATGTGTCGATTTTCTGTTTTGGGTTAATTAAAATCAAGTTACATGGAGGAGGCATAAACCAGATCAGATCTTACCCTCCAGAACTGCAGCTTAATTGGCAGCCTAACTTTTCCAGTATTAAATCTGATGTTTTGACATCAAGGATTCAGTCTTCATTTTTGTTATTTGCCTGTTTCAGGAACAGGAGGAGGCCATTCAGCGCCTCGTGCCTGTCCCACCATTCCATTAGATCAATGCCGACGTGTACCTCAACTCCAGTTACCCACCTTTGCTCCATATCCCTCGATACCCTCACCCAACAAAAATCTCATCGATCTCCGTCTTGAAAGTTCCAATTGGCCCCCAGAATCCACAGCCTTTTGTTGCTTCCCCTGGCTGGAGAGTCTAGAACCAGGGGTCACAGTCTCAGGATAAGGGTCGGCCATTTAGGACTGAGATGTGGAGAAATTTCTTCACTCAGAGGGTGGTGAATCTTTGGAATTCTCTGCCCCAGGGGGCTGTGGAGGCTCAGTCGTCGAGTATATTATTCAAGGCTGAGATCGATGGATTTTGGGATATGGGGATAGTGGAGTTGAGTTCGATGATCAGCCATGATCTTACTGAATGGCGGAGCAGGCTCGAGGGGCCGTGTGGCCGACTCCTGCTCCTATTTCATATGGAGGGGAGGAGAGTTCCCGATTTCGACTGCCCTTTGTGTGAAAAAAGTGCTGCCTGATTTTTCACCAGCATCCGCTGTTGTAGGAAACGTGTAAACCTTGCACAATCCTCGAGGCAGTTATTATCGAAATCTGGTGAAACACTGCCTGAAATAATCCTGGGGCACCCCTTCCACCAGCGTAACACTGTTTATCTGGGCGCCAACTGTCGGGAATAACTCTTTGAACCATTGAAATTATGGAAGTATAACAAACTGATTTGGAAATGATGTGCCCGCCGCGTTTGATTTATTAACGGGTGCCAATTTTGAGAAGACCCGATTTCTGAAGAATTAAGACTAGAGTATGAAGCTTTTGACTGCGGCTTATTCGTACCTACGTTGTGGGGTGGAATTCAAACTGCTGCCTCGGATGAGTGCATGATTTTCAATTAGTCATTTGGCCGTAATTGCAACAAAAGTACTTTGAAGCACAATAAGTAATTTTGCAACAAAAATATTTTTTCTTACAAAACTGCATTTATATAGCGCCTTTAACCTAGTAAAAACGTCCCACGGCCAATGTTGCCTTTAATTTTATTTATGGGTGTGCGGCCCATTCAAAATACTGCTCGTGTGTGCTCGGGGGTTTTTCCCCCATTGAAAAGCCGGTGAGCCCGCTGCGCGGGAGGTCCAGAGCACTGTGCAGCTTAAAGGCAACGCTGCCCAAAGCGCTTCACGGAAGCGTTGTCAGTCAAAGTTTGACAGCGAGCCGCAGAAGGAGATATTCGGACAGGTGACCAAAAGCTTGGTCAAAGAGGCAGGTTTTAAGGAGCGCCTTAAGGGAAGAGGGAGAGGCGGAGAAGTTTAGGGAGGGAATTCCAGAGCTCGGGGCCCAGGCAGCTGAAGGCACGGCCGCCAATGGTGGAGCGAAGTTATCCTTCACGAATGATGTAATTTTTTTTAAATTCATTCATGGGATGTGGGTGTCGCTGGCATTTATTGCCCATCCCTAATTGCCCTTGAAGGTGGTGTTGAGCCATCTTCTTGAGCCACGGAGGGGCAGTTAAGAGTCAACCACGTTGCTGTGGTTGTGGAGTCACATATCGGCCAGACCGGGTAAGGGCGACAGATTTCCTAAAAGCCATTAGTGAATCAGATTACGACAATCCGGTAGTTTCACGGTCGCCATTACTGATACGAGTTTTTTATTCCAAATTAATTTAATTTAAACTCCCCAACTGACTGTGGTTTTGAACTCACGTCTACCGGATCATTAATCCAGGCCTCTGGCTTACGAGTCCAGTAACATAACCACTATGCTACCGTACCCGTGACAATGCGGAGTTGTTTCTCCTCTCTATCCGATGATCCGCGAATTCCTAGCTTTTTGATCACACGTGGGTTTTTTTTAATTTTTGTCTCCGGTTTAGGAAAACCTGTTTATGGAACCGAAGAGGGCGTCGCCCAAAACCCCGGTGAAAAATGAATTAACGGCGAGCGCCGTCTCCAGGCGCAAGTGCTGTACTCCGGATCGAATTCAGATGACCCCAAATAAACAGGCCGACAAGCCGTCCCCCGAGCCCTGGTCGCCCACGGCAAACCTGAAGATGCTCATTAACGCCGCGAGCCCTGACATCCGGGACAGGGAGAAGAAAAAGGAACTGTTTAGACAGATTGAAAATGAGAGGGTCAGAACCATCAGTAACGTTATTCAGGTAACGGTCTTCTCGTTTTACTGGTCCCACTTGCTCCCCCTCCATTTTTAAGTTGAACTCTTGCCGCCCACCCCCATACTTCTCCCTGACTGCACCAGTGGCAGCACGGCTCATAGAATATCCAGCACAGAACCAGTCCGTGCCAGCGTTTATGCTCCACTCGAGCCTCCTCCCGTCTTTCCTCATCTAAATCTATCAGCATATCCTTCTACAGGAAACTTTCGATTTACCGGCACCTAAATAACCGGAAATCTCGGTTAACCGGCAAAATTCAGGAGTAGGTTCAGGTAAGTTTTATTACTTGCCTTCCTCCATCTGTTGCTGTGCAAAGGTGTGGCTGCAGCTGTTGCTAAGCTACAGAGACGCTTGTAACTTGTGGCCATTGTTCTGAACCTGTTGCTAAGCAACAGGGTTTGTTGCTTTATACGGAGCTCTCAGCTCCGTATCTTTTACTATAGCGCTCGGTGATCTGGAATTTTTGATGAACCGGCACCACGTCGGTGCCGGATAAAAAAAAGTTTCCTGTATTCCCATCTCCCTCATGTGCTTATCCAGCTTCCCCTTAAATGCATCTATACTATTCGCTTCAACCACTCCCTGTGGTAGCGAGTTCCACATTCTCACCACTCTCTGGGTAAAGAAGTTTCTCCTGAATTCCCGATTGGATTTCTTGGTGACTATCTTATATTGATGGCCTCTAGTTTTGCTCTTCCCCACAAGTGGAAACATTCTCTCTGTATCCACTCTATCAAAACCTTTCATCATTTTAAAGACCTCGATTAGGTCACCCCTCAGCCTTTTTTCAAGAGCAGAGAGACCCAGCCTTTTCATCCTTTCCTGATGGGTGTACCCTTGCATTTCTGGTATCATCCTTGTCGCTCACGGCAGACCTACATTGGTCAATGTCTGACCGCCTCAAATATGTAATTCTCATCCTCGTGTTCAAATCCCTCCAGGACCTCGTGTGCCCCACCCCCCAGGCCTCCCTATCTCTGTAACCTCCTCCAGCCCTCCCACCCTCCGGAGAACTCTGCGTTGCTCCAATCTGGCCTCTTGTGCATCCCTCCTCCCCTTCCCCATCCGACTCCCTGACAACCTGTCCACGGTACTCCACCAGTTGCTTGCTCCACAAAAGCACAATGAACAGTTTATCCTTCACGATCTGTAAGTGGCTGAATATGAGATCCTGCAGGTTACGAAAGCACAGAAGGAGGCCACTCTGCCCACCGTGCCTGTGCCGGCTCTTTGAAAGAGCTCTCCAATTACAGGAAACTTTTTTTTATCCGGGACCGACGTGGTGCCAGTTCATCAAAAATTCCGGATAACCGAAAGCTATAGTAAAAGATACGGAGAGCTGACAGCTCCATATAAAGCAACAAACCCTGTTGCTTATCAACAGGTTCAGAACAATGGCCACAAGTTGCAAGCGTCTCTGTAGCTTAGCAACAGCTGCAGCCACACCCTTGCACAGCAACAGATGGAGGAAGGCAAGTAATAAAACTTACCTGAACCTACTCCTGAATTTTGCCAGTTAACCGAGATTTCCGGTTATTTAGGTGCTGGTAAATCGAAAGTTTCCTGTAGACCCACTCCCCCCTGCTCTTTCCCCAGAGCCCTGCAAATTTCTTCTTTTCAAGTATTTATCCAATTTCCCTTTGAAAGTTACTATTGAATCTGCTTCCACCGCACTTTCAGGCAGCGCATTCCAGATCACAACAACTCGCTGCGTAAAAAAAAAAAAATAATAATCTTCTCCTTTTCCCCCTCTGGATCGACTCGGAATGTGGGCCATGAGAACGGGCTTGATTATCTGTGTGTTTAACTGCAGTAATTTTTTTTTTAATTCCATTGAATTTTTGTGCTGTTCAAAGTGGCCAATTTTACTGAGGGGGTGGAACACGCTTCTGCTTTCTGCGTGTCCCAAGTTGCCAGGTCAGGTAACGGTACAGCTGATCGCACCAACCCCAAACTTCTAAACCCACCCTCTCCGCTCCCAATGTGCTGGCTTTCCACTCCACCGTCCCCCGCACCTGCGCGACCCTTGCGTCTTTCCAAGTGTGACGTCGAGTCTGCAGCACAGAAACAGGCCATTCGGCCCAACTGGTCCGTGCCGGTGTTTATGCTCCACACGAGCCTCCTCCCACCCCTCTTCATCTCACCCCATCAACATTTCCTTCTATTCCTTTCTCCCTCGTGTAGATACATTTAAGGGGAATCTGGATAAACACGCTATTCGCCTCAACCATTCCCTGTGGTAGCGAGTTCCACATTCTAACCGCTCTCTGGGGGGGAAAAAAATTTCTCCTGAATTCCCTATTGCATTTACTATTTTATTTATGGCCAATGTTCCCTCTAAAAAAAATTTCCTGTGCACGCGGCTCATTCAAATTTTCACGTGTGTGTGTGCGCGGTTCCTTCCATGGAAAATCCGGTGAGCGGCCTGCGCGGGACCTCCAGACGGCTGCGTGCCCGTGCAGCTTAGCGGGAACGTTGTTCATGGCCAATGCTCCCACGAATGTTATTTTTGGCGCTGTGCGGCCCCTTTAACTGTCCGCGCGGGCCGTTCAAAATACCGCGTGGGCGCAGTTTCTGCATTGAAAAGCAAACTGCGCGGGATCCCTGGAGCGCTTAAAGGGAACGTTGTTGAAGGTCCCTAGTTCTGGTTCCCCCCCCCCCCCCCCCCCCCACATACAAGTGGAAGCATTTTCTCTACGTCTACCCTATCGAAACCCTTCGTAAATTTTAAAGACCTGTGTCAGGTCACCCCCCTCCAGTCTTTTTTTTTCTAGCGAAGCGAGCCCCGGCCTGTTCAATCTTTTCCTGATTAGTTTCCGACTGAGGAGCAACATTTTCTGCTGTAATGAGAGTTGTTGTGAAGCCAAAAGAGTTCCTGAGATTAAACAATCGAAAGACCTCTGTTAAAAAAAAATGCAAATGCGTTCTTTATGTTCCCCTCAGCTCGCTGTGATCGATGACAGCCCCACGGATGAAGTTGAACAGCAGCGGCCAAGCAGAAAGCAAAAAAGTCTGGGGCTTCTGTGCCAGAAATTCCTCGCACGCTACCCTAAGTATCCCATTTCCACCGAGGAAACGGAAATTTCCCTGGATGAAGTGGCGACCGAACTTGGTGAGCTTGTGGTGGCGGGAGGAGGAGGGGAGAATCAAGGGGGTGGGGGAGAATATCATGGGCCAGATTTTGTTGTAGCGGGACTTCTAAAGGCGTCTGCTGGAATAAGCGCCTCTGGAGTTTAGAAGAATGAGAGGTGATCTCATTGAAACAAAGAAGATTCTGAGGGGGATTGACAGGGTAGACGCTGAGAGGTTGTTTCCCCTGGCTGGAGAGTCTCGAACTAGGGGGCATAGTCTCAGGATAAGGGGTCGGCCATTTAGGACTGAGATGAGGAGGAATTTCTTCACTCAGAGGGTGGTGAATCTTTGGAATTCTCTGCCCCAAAGGGTTGCTGAATCATTGAGTGTATTCAAGACCGAGATCGATAGATTTTTGGACTCGTGGGGAATCGAGGGATATGGGGATCAGGCGGGAAAGTGGAGTTGAGGTCAAAGATCAGCCATGACCTTATTGAATGGCGGAGCAGGCTCGAGGGGCCGAATGGCCGACTCCCGCTCTTATTTCTGATGTTCTTAGACTTGCCCCTGCCCCCTTTAGCTCAAAATATTTTTGCCACAAAGTGCGAGCTGACAACGGCACAGTGAGGGAAACTGGGCATCTGGGACCTGAGTGAACAGGGCAACCAACAGGGTATCTCCTTAAGCAATGAGATTGAAGGATTGGGAAATTAACAGCGCAAGGACTGAGAAGGAAGCGTAAATGGTGTCCTGGCGAATAGTTATCCCTCAATCAGCATCACAAAAAAACAGATTATCTGGTCATTATCACTGTGGGAGCTTGCTGTGCGCAGATTGGCTGCCGTGTTTCCTACTTTACATCAGTGACCACACTTCATAAAGTACTTCATTGGCTGTAAAGCGCTTTGGGACGTCCTGAGGTTATGAAAGGCGCTATATAAATGCACGCCTTTCTTTTAAATTAGAGTGAGGGAATTCAGTGTCAAATCAGGTACCGACAGAGAAATAAAGAAAGGGAAAGAAAGATCGGATTAAGAGAGTGGGAGAAAGGAAAAGTAAGAAAAACAAATTTAAAATTTGACTTTTTTTTAATCTCCCCAAAATCTTAAAAAAACTGAAGGAATGAGACTCCACATTTGTACTAGTTAATTGTCAGTGCCAGAGAGGTTGATTGGCAGTCATTAACAATGATCACCCTGTTGAAAAGATACTTGCACTTGTAATTACTAGCCCTAAATATCTGCCCGTGTCCTAACTCGCTCCAAGTCCCGTTCGCCCGTCGTCCCCTGTGCTCGCTGACCTACATTGGCTCCCGGTTAAGCAACGCCTCGATTTCAAAATTCTCATCCTTGTTTTCAAATCCCTCCATGGCCTCCTCGCCCCTCCCTATCTCTGTAATCTCCTCCAGCCCCACAACCCCCCCCCCCCCGCCCCCGAGATATCTGCGCTCCTCTAATTCTGCCCTCTTGCGCATCCCTGATTATAATCGCTCAACCATTGGTGGCCGTGCCTTCAGCTGCCTGGACCCTAAGCTCTGGAATTCCCTCCCTAAACCTCTCCGCCTCTCTACACCTCTTTCCTCCTTTAAGACGCTCCTTAAAACCTACCTCTTTGACCAAGCTTTTGGTCACCCGCCCTAATTTATCCTTATGTGACTCGGTGTCAGATTTATTTGTCTTAAAATACTCCTGTGCAGCGCCTTGGGATGTTTTACTACGTTAAAGGCGCTATATAAATACAAGGTGGTGTTGTTGTTGAGTTTGTGTCGACCACGCGAATACAGCAGCTTCACGCTGTCACTGGTGAGGCAGAGAGCGAGATGCCGTTTTTTGCGTAGCAACTCGGACAGCAGCCTTTGGAATGTGGCGTTTAACCCCGTACCTGCCAATGTCCCTGCTAAATTTTTGGGGGGGGGGGTGCTTGCGCGGCCCGTTCAAATTTCCGCGCATGCGCGTTTTTTCCCCATTTAACAGCCGCTGAGCGGCCTGCGTGGGACCTCCAGACCTCTGCGCGGCTTAACGGGGACGTTGGTATCTGCCCCTGGTTTTATACAGGTTCATCATAACTTCCTTGCTTTCGTACTCTCTGCCTTTATTTATGAAACCTAGGATCCTGTAAGCTTTTTTAACCACTTTCTCAGCCTGGCCTGGCACCTTCAACGATTTGTAATTGAAAGGAATCAGAAAGTTGTGAATCTTTGGAATTTTCGACCCCAGGGGGCTGTGGAGGCTCAGTCGTTGAGTATATTCAAGGCAGAGATCGATAGATTTTTGGACTCTAGGGGAATCGAGTGATATGGGGATCGGACGGGAAGGTGGAGATGAGGTCGAAGATCAGCCATGATCTTATTGAATGGCGGAGCAGGCTCGAGGGGCCGTGTGGCGGAGCGGGCTCGAGGGGCCGTGTGGCGGAGCGGGCTGGAGGGGCCACGTGGCGGAGCGGGCTCGAGGGGCCTGCACCGCTGACACATAAATGAGCGGCGAGCGCCGTTATTGTGACGGCAAATTCTGGCCCAGTTTCTGGGTCGGTTGATGGTGTGGGACCTTGTCTAACGGAGTATGGGGGGGCGGTTGGCCCTGGATTTTGTTTCCACAGGAGTGGAGCGCCGACGTATTTACGACATCGTGAATGTCTTGGAGTCTCTTCAGCTCGTCAGCCGGGTGGCTAAGAACCAGTATTCCTGGCACGGGCTGCTGGGCCTTGGGAAGACCCTGGCCGCCCTGAAGTGGCGAGGAGAGCAGCACAGGTACACGGAGCAGCTGGCCTACGTCCGCCACAAGGAGCTGGAGCTGGACTTCGACGGGGAAGAAGCGGAGAAGAGAGACGCTGCCCGGGAAGCGTGGGCTGGCTGCCAGGAGCTGAGCGCGGAGACCAAGTCTGTGGAGGCCGAGAGTAAATCGGGTAAGGCTTATTGTACAGTGAGTGCAATCTGATAAAGCAGCAGGTTTCTGTTTAAAAACTCGCACTGTTTAAATAGTGCCACTTAAATTGCTGCATTCGTTCTGTAGAGTCTCTGTCACTGTGCACGATTCATAAGAACATAAGAAATAGGAGCAGGAGTCGACCACACGGCCTTTCGAGCCATTCAATGTGATCATGGCTGATCTTCTACCTCAACTCCACCTTCCTGTCCGATTTCCCCTAGAGTACAAAATTCTATCGATCCCTGCCTTGAATATACTCAACGACTGAGCCTCCACAGCCCCCTGGGGCAGAGAATTCCAAAGATTCACCACCTTCTGATTCCTTTCAATTACAAATCGTTGAAGGTGGCAGGCCAGGCTGAGAAAGTGGTTAAAAAAGCATACGGGATCCTGGGTTTCATAAATAAAGGCAGAGAGTACGAAAGCAAGGAAGTTATGATTAACCTTTTATAAAAACACTGGTTCGGCCTCAACTAGAGTAATGTGTCCAATTCTGGGCACCACACTTTAGGAAGTATGTGAAGGCCTTAAAGAAGGTGCAGAAAAGATTTACAAGAATGGTTACAGGGATGAGGGGCTTCAGTTACGTGGATAGACTGGAGAAGCTGGGGTTGTTTTCCTTAGAACAGAGAAGGTTGAGAGGAGATTTGATCGAGGTGTTCAAAATCATGAGGGGTCTGGACAGAGTAGATAGAGAGAAACTGTTCCCATTGGCGGAAGGGTCGAGAACCAAAGGACACAGATTTAAGGTGATTGGCAAAAGAACCAAAGGCGACATGAGGAAAAACGTTTTTACTCAGCGAGTGGTTAGGATCTGGAATGCACTGCCTAAAAGGGTGGCGGAGGCAGATTCAATCGTGGCTTTCAAAAGGGAATTGGATAAGTACCTGAAGGAAAGAAAATTGCAGGGCTGCGGGGAAAGGGCGGGGGAGTGGGACTGGCTGAAGTGCTCTTGCAGAGAGCCCGGCACGGGCTCGACGGACCGAATGGCCTCCTGTGCTGTAACCAGTCAAAAGGGCCAGAAATTGCAAACTGTCCTCGCCCTCTTTATATTAGTTTCTGTTATATTATGTTAACCTGCATCACTAAAACAGATTATCTGGTCATTATCGCATTGCTGTTTGTGGGATCTTGCTGTGCACAAATTGGCTGCCACGTTCCCTACGCTTCAAAAAGTACTTCATTGGCTGTAAAGCGCTTTGGGACGTCCTGAGGTCACGAAAGGCGCTATAGAAATGTAAATCTTTTTTTTTAATTAAAAATAACGGGTGTCCACGCAGCTTCGAGTCCCAGATTTGTCTGGAGGTGGCGTTTAAGGAGTCTCCAGATATCTGCTCAACTGGTGGAGCATTAATAGAGTGGGATGGAGAGGGGGTGTAAAGTGCCTGGAGTGCTGTATTCTGGTGCCCTCTTCTGGCTGTTCAGTGTCGAGCGGGAGATGAAGGCGATTCTGCCCACACTGTCCCCTCGAATGGAATTTGAAAATATTTTTTCATGGACGTAATAGATGTACGGAATCTGAAGGAGCAGAAGTTGCTGTTCTTTGTGTGTGCCTCATATTAGTGCCGTCTTCTCTGTCTCTCTCTCAGCATCTCTGAACAGCAGGAAGGACAAGTCGCTGCGCATCATGAGTGAGAAGTTCGTGATGCTGTTCCTCGTGTCCGAGCCCAAGACTGTTGCTCTCGATATTGCTGCTAAAATCCTAATTGAAGAAAGTCAGCAAGACTCTGCAGATAACAGCAAGTTTAAAAGTAAGTAGAACATAAGAATTAGGAGCAGGAGTAGGTCATTCGAACCTGCTCGGCCATTCACACCAGCTGATCTTCGACCTCCACTCCACTTTCCCGTCCGATCTCCATACCCCTTGATTCCCCTAGAGTCCAAAAATCCATCCATCTCTGCCTTGAATATACTCAACGACTGAGCCTCCACAGCCCTCTGGGGTAGAGAATTCCAAAGATTCACCACCCTCTGAGTGAAGAAATTCCTCCTCATCTCAGTCCTAAATGGCCGACCCCTTATCCTGAGACTGTGACCCCTGGTTCTAGACTCCCCAGCCAGGGGGAAACAACCTCTCAGCATCTACCCTGTTAAGAAAAGCGTGGGTGGGGAGTAGTGGGTGTGGGGTTTGAGTGCTCACCACCACCTTCTCATGGGCAATAAATGCTGGTCTTACCAGCGACACCCACATCCCATGAATGGAAAAATAAACTTTTTTTTATATATACACAGGAAACTTTTTTTTATCCGGCACGGACGGGACCGACGTGGTGCCAGTTCATCAAAAATTCCAGATATCCGAACGCTATAGTAAAAGATACGGAGCTCAGAGCTCCGTATAAAGCAACAAACCCTGTGCTTCAAAACAATGGCCACAAGTTGCAAGCATCTCTGTAGCTTAGCAACAGCTGCAGCCACACCCTTGCCTTCCTCCATTTGTTGCTGTGCAAGTAATAAAAGTTACCTGAACCGACTCCTGAATTTTGCCAGTTAACCGACATTTCCGGTTATTTAGGTGCCGGTAAATCGAAAGTTTCCTGTATTATACACATTGGTGCACACTGTGTAAAATAGCCACTTCTCTCAGAATTCTGTTCCGAGTACTCTGCAAGAGGCAAAGTGTTGTCTTTTGGGTGTTAATTAGCGAAAGGTCTCCCAGGTAAACTTCGCCAACCTTTCACATTTGTTTCCCTTTTCAGCTAAAATCCGCAGACTCTACGACATCGCCAACGTGTTGACCAGTTTGGGACTCATCAAGAAAGTTCACGTGACTGAAGAGAGGGGTCGGAAGCCCGCATTCAAGTGGGTTGGGCCTGTCCATCAGAACAGGCCTGATGGTAAGGTTGGCTCAATGCCGTGTGTCGGTAACGTCATAAACATTGTACAGGTAGACTACCCTTTATCCGGACTTCCGAAAACCGAAACCCTCTAAAAACCGAAGGTTTTTTCGTTCAGCGTAAGTCGTGCGCACGACCCCCCGCCGGCCCCGACAACCGCCAGCCCCGACAACCGCCGACGCCCCCGCCGACCCCGCCAACCGCCGACCCCCCCGCGGACCCCGCCAGCCCCGACAACCGCCGACCCCGCGCACCCCGCCGGCCCTGACCACCGCCGACCCTGCCCCGACCCCCTGCCGACCCCGACTGATTACGCTGAGCGTCAGCGTAAGTCGTGCGCACGACCCCCCGCCGACCCACCTTCCGAAATCCGAAATTCTCCTTTATCTGAAACTCGGCTGGTCCCGAGGTTTTCGGATGAAGGATAGTCTACCTGTATTGAATTGGACTTGGAACAGGCCTCCTGTCAAATCACCCCCTCCGTAGCCCAGGAGCACTGTAAGGGTCTAACCTGCTGAAAGTGTGAAGAGCTCCCTCTGTTTGGTAACTGCAGCGTGTAACTCGGCTACACGGAGCAGGCGCACCAGGGTATGGATTCTCGGTCGGCAGTGAATTAACTGAACAAAACAGAGTTGCCACTTCAATTTTTGTTCGGCAAGGTTTATTGAGGGATATGGAACCAAGGCGGTTTTAGATGGTGTTCAGGTACGGATCAGCCATTATCTAATTGAATGGCGGAACAAGCTCGAGGGGCTGAATGGCCTCCTCCTGTTTTTATGCAGTAGAATCATAGCACAGTACAGCACAGAAGGAGGCCATTCAGCCCATCGAGTCTGTGCCGGCTCCTTCGAAGAGCAATCCAGTTAGTCCCGCTCCCCCGCTCTTTCCCCATATCCCTACAATTTTTTCCCCTTCAAGTATTTATCCAATTCCCTTTTGAAGGCTACTATTGAATCTGTATCCACCGCCCTATCAGGCAGCGCATTCCAAATCCTAACCACTCGCTGCATAAAGAAGTTTTTCCTCACCTCGCCTCTGGTTCTTTTGCCAATCACCTTAAATCTGTGCCCTCTGGTTCTCAACCCTTCAGCCACTGGAAACAGTTTCTCTTTATTTACTCTATCTAAATCGTTCATGATTTTGAACACCTCCATCAAATCTCCTCTTAGCCTTCTCTGCTCTAAGGAGAACAACCCCAGCTTCTCCAGCCTATCCATGTAACTGAAGTCCCTCATCCCTGGAACCATTCTAGTAAATCTCTTCTGCACCTTCACGTCCTTCCTGCAGTGCGGTGCCCAGAATTGGACACAATGCTCCAGCTGCGGCCAAACTCGTGTTTTATACAGGTTTAGCATAACTTCCTGGCTTTTGTACTTTATGCCATTATTTGTAAAGCTCAGGATCCCATTTGCTTTATTAACTGCTTTGTTAACCTGTCCTGCCACCTTCAAAGATTTGTGCACAAACACCCCCAGGTCTCTGTTCTTGCACCCCCTTTAAAATTACACAGGATATACGGCACAGAAACAGGCCATTCGGCCCAACCAGTCCATGCCGGCGTTTATGCTCCACTCGAGCCTCCTCCCGCCTTTCCTCATCTAAATCTATCAGCATAACCCTCTATTCCCTTCTCCCTCACGTGCTTGTCCAGCCTCCCCTTAAATGTATCTATACTATTCACCTCGACCACTCCCTGTGGTAGCGAGTTCCACATTCTCACCACTCTCTGGGTAAAGAAGTTTCTCCTGAATTCCCTATTGGATTTATTAGTGACTGTCTTATATTGATGGCCTCTAGTTATGCTCTTCCCCACAAGTGGAAACATTCTCTCTGTATCCACTCTATCAAAACCTTTCATCATTTTAAAGACTTCCATTAGGTCACCCCTCAGCCTTCTTTCAAGAGAAAAGAGACCCAGCCTGTTCATCCTTTCCTGATATGTATACCCTCGCATTTCTGGTATCATCCTTGTAAATCTTCTCTGCACCCTCTCCAGCGCCTCTATATCCTTTTTATAATATGGTGACCAGAATTGTACGCAGTACTACAAGTGTGGTCTAACCAAGGTTCGATACAGGTTTAGCATAACTTCCCTACTTTTCAATTCTATCCCTCCAGAAATAAACCCTAGTGCTTGGTTTGCTTTTTTATGGCCTTGTTACCCTGTGTCGCTACTTTTAGTGATTTGTGTATTTGTACTCCGAGATCCCTTTGTTCCTCTACCCCACCTAGACTCGCTCCCTCCAAGTAATAAGTGACCTCCCTATTCTCCCTAACAAAATGTAATACCTCACATTTATCTGTGTTGAACTTCATTTGCCAATTATATGCCCATTCTGCAAGTTTATTAATGTCCTCCTGTAACTTGTTGGTCCTCCTCAGTATTGACTATCCCCAATTTGATGTCATCCGTAAATTTAGAAATTGTTTTTGATTCCAAAGTCTAAATCGTTAATGTAAATTGTGAACAGCAGTGGTCCCAGCACTGATCCTTGTGGAACACCACTACCCACCTTCTGCCACTGTGAATAGCTACCCTTTACCCCTACTCTCTGCTTTCTGTCCTGAAGCCAGCTAGCTATCATGTACCAATTAGTGTGTACGGTCTCTCCTCATTCTTCCTACCAAAATATATCACCTCGCACTTTTCTGCGTTGAATTTCATCTGCTATGTGTCCGCCCATTCCGCCAGCCTATGTCCTCTTGAAGTCTATCACTAACTTCTTCACTGTTTACTACACTTCCAAGTTTTGTGTCATCTGCAAATTTTGAAATTGTGCCTTGTTACCCCCCCACCCACCCCCCAAAGTCCTAGTCATTAATGTTTATTAAAAACAGCAGTGGTCCTAGTACTGAACCCTGGGGAACGCCACCTCCCTCCAGTCTGAAAAACAGCCATTCACCACAACTGTGTTTTCTATCCCTTAACCAATTTTGTTCCCATGCTGCTACTGCCCCTTTTATCCCATGGGCTTCAATTTTGGCTAACAAGCCTAGTATGTGGTACTTTATCAAACGCCTTTTGAAAGTCCATCTACACAACATTAAGTGGCCCAGCAATCCACTCAGTTGTACTCTGGGTGGGCAATAAATGGGGGTCACGCCAGCGACACCCACAAGGTGCACCTACCCAACAGTAGGGGGCGCTGTACGCTAGAGAGAGCACCAAATTTCTCAGCCTCCATCCATGCCACTCACCCTCTCGCCCAGTGACCACACTTCAGCCTCTTGCACATCCCCAATTTCCATCGCTCCACCATTGGCAGCCGTGCCTTCAGATGCCTGGGCGCCCATCCCTCACCCTCTCCGCCTTTCTACACCTCTCCCTTCCTTAAAACCTACCTCTTTGACCAAGCTTTTGGTCACCTGCCCTAATGTCTCCTTATGTGGCTTGGTGTCAAATTTTTTGTCTGATTAAGCTCCTGTGAAGCGCCCTGGGATGTTTTATTACATTAAAGGCGCTGTATAACTGCAAATTGTAAATTTCTAATACAGTAGTTTCTTTGTAAGCGATTGTTGGAATGAAATTTTCTCTTGATTTCTGCGCAGGTATTCCGGATCATTCTGTTACATTATCCGCACCGACGAGCTCTGCCAAGGCAGTGTTGCCAGTACCAGTGAGCACAAAGGAGAGGCTGTTGTGTCCAGCTTTGTTCCACGCTCGACACGGTTCCCAGGGCAACCAGTTCAAGGCCCAGTCTGCTCCATGCAGCCCTGCTAAAGTTCGAAAAGGTGTGTTTCTGTACAGGGGGTTGTAGTTAGTGAGTGATAACCTGCACTGACCCACTCCCAATCGAAAATGCCGATGGGTTTAAAAGACACCGAATAAATTGCCTCTGATGGTGCTCGTGGTCCGTTCATAGAATCATAGAAATTTACTGCGCAGAAGGAGGCCATTCGGCCCATCGTGTCTGTGCCGACCGAGAAAGAGTATCCAGCCTAATCCCACTTTCCAGCTCTTGGTCCGTAGCCCTGTAGGTTATCGCACTTCAACTGCATATCTAAGTACTTTTTAAATGTGATGAGGGTTTTTTTGCCTCTGCCACCCTTTCAGGCAGTGAGTTCCAGACCCCCACCACCCTCTGGGTGAAAAAGGTCCTCCTCAACTCCCCTCTAATCCTTCTACCAATTACTTTAAATCTCTGTCCCCTGGTTATTGACCCTCTGCTGAGGGAAATAGGTCCTTCCTATCCATTCTATCTAGGCCCCTCACAATTTTATACACTTCAATTAAATCTCCCCTCAGCCTCCTCTGTTCCAAAGAAAACAACCGCAGCCTCTCCAATCTTTCCTCGTAGCTAAAATTCTCCAGTCCCGGCAACATCCTTGTAAATCTCCTCTGTACCCTCTCTCGTGCAATCACATCCTTCCTGTAATGTGGTGACCAGAACTGCGCGCAGTACTCTAGCTGCGGCCTAACTGGTGTTTTATACAGTTCAAGCATAACCTCCCTGCTCTTGCATTCTGTGCCTCGGCTAATAAAGGAAAGCATTCTTTGTTGATGAACACGTCAAGAAGACCTTTCTTTACCAAGTCGCCCGACCACTGACTTTGGGCAGATCCTGAGGGGTATGTGAGGCCCACGTGTTGGGAGGTAGCACTGTCACAGGAGCAGGAGGTGACCATTCAGCCTCACGAGCCTGCGCTGCCATTCAATTAGATCATGGCTGATCTGCATCTTAACTCCATCTACATTACAACAGTGACTACACTTCAAAAAAGTACTTCATTGGCTTTGGGACGTCCGGTGGTCGTGAAAGGCGCTATAGAAATGCAAGTCTTTCTTTTATCTACCTGCCTTGGTTCTGTAACCCTTAATACCCTTTGACCTCAATGCCACTTTCCTGCCCCATCTCCATATCCCTTGATTCCCTTAATACCCAAAAATTTATCGACCTCTCTTGAATATGCTCAACGACTGAGCCTCCACAGCTCTCTCGGGTAGAGAATTCCAAAGATTCACCACCCTCTGAGTGAAGAAATTTCTCCTCATCTCAGTCCTAAATGGCCAACCCCTTATCCTGAGACTGTGACCCCTGGTTCTGGACTCTCCAGCCAGGGGGAAACAACCTCTCAGCATCTAGGGGGTGATGGGTGAGTGGGACTTGCTGCAGGATAGGGTGCGGGCGGTGGAGTTTATGTAGGGTGAGGTTCCTGAGGCGGCCATTGGAAAAGCACATCACATTTATCATTGAGTAAGTACAAGAATGTGTTGTTCAGTGTCTCGGAACCCGTGGGTGTTACAGCACAGAAAGCGGCCATTCGGCCCATTGGGTCAGCACCAATACAGAAAGTGAAACACTGTGGATGCTGAAATAGAAACAGAAGATGCTGGAAACGCTCAGCGGGTCAGACAGCACCTGTGGAAAATGAAACAGAGTTAACGTTAGGCCGGTGACTGGAAGAAGTTCGAGATGTAACAGTTAACTGGAGTTTTGCGTCCAGTTCTGGTCACCACACTTTAGGAAGGATCTGAAGGCCCTTGAGAGGGTGCAGAGGAGATTTACCAGAATGGTTCCAGGGATGGGGGATCTTGGCTACAAGGACAGGTTGGAGAAGCTGGATTTGTTTTCATTAGAGCGAAGGAGGTTGAGGGGTGATTTGATAGAGGTGTACAAGATTGGCCGGTTAGACGGGGAAAGGCTGTTCCCATTAGCTGATGGTACAAGGACTAGGGGACACAGATTTAAGGTTTTGGGCAAGAGATACAGGGGGATGTGAGGAGAACCTTTTTTACGCAGCGCGTGGTGAGGACCTGGAACTCGCTGCCAACAGAAGTGGTGGAAGCGGAGACACTCCATGTTTTCAAGGGGAGACTGGATAGGCACTGGAGGGAAATAAACTTGCAGGGCTACGGGGATAGAGCGGGGGGATTAGATTGCTCTACAGAGAGCCGGCACGGACTCGATGGGCCGAATGGCCTCTTTCTGTGATGTTATGACTCTATTTATAAGCAAGTGCAGAGCCAGGGAAAGGGGTGGGAGGAGAACAAGGGGGGAGGTCAGTGATGGGGTGGGGGGCAGGGGTGATTAAATGACAAAAGGGATGATGGTGCGAGGCAAAAGTGGGGCAATTAAAAAAAACTAGTGTTCTATGTATGAGCCAACTAGTCTAATCCCACTCCCCTGCTCGCGCTCTCTGTCCCCTTAATCATCTTTTTCTACCAACAGTTTAATTCCTTTTTGAAAGTACTTTTAGTCTCTGAGCAGAGGGTGGTTAGAATGTGGAATTCTCTGCCAAAGCGAAGAGATCTTTTTTTCCCAATGTTGCTTTTAATTTTGTGTGTGTGTGTGTGATGTTCTTAAACGTGTGCCTCCTTGTTTCTACTGCAGTGAGAAGCAGTGATGCAGAAGATTATTCCAGTAAGATGGCGCAACTTGCTGCCGCTTGCAGACTGCAGTTTGAAGAAGACATTAAGTAAGTTTTTTTTTTTGTGGTGGGACATCTTCTTTGTTTCTCCCGCCCTAGCCTCTGTACAAGTTGAAATATTTCCTCGCTCTGAGGATCTCTCTTCATGTAGATTACAGAGAGTTCGCATGCAGGTACAGCAAGCAATTAGGAAGGCAAGTGGTATGTTGTCCTTTACTGCAAAGGGGGTTGGAGTACAATCGTAAGTAAGTCTTGCTACAATTGTACAGGGCTTTAGTGTGACCACAAAGCAATATAGAGAGGTTAAGTGAGTGGGCAAAAATTTGGCAGATGGAGTATAATGTGGGAAAATGTGAGGTTATCCACTTTGGTAGGAAGAATAAAAAAGCAAATTATTATTTAAATGGAGAGAGATTACAAAATGCTGCGGTACAGAGGGATCTGGGGGTCTTCGTACATGAAACATAAAAGGTTAGCCTGCAGGTACAGCAAGTAATTAGGAAGGCAAATGGAATGTTGGCCGTTACTGCTAGGGGGATGGAGTATAAAAGTAGGGAAGTCCTGCTACAACTGTACAGGGTATTGGTGAGACCACACCTGGAGTACTGCGTACAGTTTTGGTCTCCTTATTTAAGGAGGGATATACTTGCATTGGAGGCAGTTCAGGGAAGGTTCACTAGGTTGATTCCTGAGATGAGGGGGTTGTCTTATGAAGAAAGGTTAAGCAGGTTGGGCCTATACTCAGTGGAGTTTAGAAGAATGAGAGGGGATCTTATTGAAACATATAAGATTCTGAGGGGGTTGGACAGGGTAGATGCAGGGAGGATGTTTCCCCTCGTGGGGGAATCTAGAACTAGGGGGCATAGTTTCAGAATAAGGGGTCACCCATTTAAGACGGAGATGAGGAGGAATTTCTTCTGAGGGTCAACGGAATTAGATAAAGTCAACATGGATTTATGAAAGGGAAATCGTGTTTGACAAACCTACTGGAGTTTTTTGAGGGTGTAACTGGTAGAATAGATGAGGGAGAACCAGTGGATGTGGCGTATTTGGATTTTCAGAAGGCCTTTGATAAAGTCCCACATAAGCGGTTAGTGTGCAAAATTAAAGCACATGGGATTGGGGGTAATATACTGGCATGGATTGAAAATTGGTTAACAGGCAGGAAACAGAGAGTAGGAATAAATGGGTCTTTTTCGGGGTGGCAAGCGGTGACTAGTGGGGTACTGCAGGGTTCAGTGCTTGGGCCCCAGCTATTCACAATATATATCAATGATTTGGATGAGGGAACCAAATGTAATACAGGAAACTTTGTGATATCCGGGACCGGCGTGTTGCCGATTTATCAAAACTGCCGGACATACAAAGTTAATGTTGAAGCATACGGAGGTTTTCATCTTTTATCTGACAACAAACACTGTTGCTTAGCAACAGCTTCTAAAGAGTCGGCTGCAGCTGCAGGCGTCTGTAGCTGAAGCTGTTGCTATAGCTACAGACCTTGCAGTGGCTGACTGGGGGGGGGGGGGAAAGAATGAGATCTAAAAAAAAACTTACACAAAACGGCTCCTGATTTTTGCCGTTAGATCGAGTATTCCGGACATACAACCTCCAGATAAACCAAAGTTTCCTGTATTTCCAAGTTTGCTGACAACGCGAAACTAGGTGGGGTTGTGAGGAGGATGCAAAGAGGCTTCAAGGCGATTTAGACAAGTTGAGTGAGTGGGCAACGACATGGCAGATGCAGTATAATGTGGATAAATGTGAAGTTATCCACTTTGGTAGGAAAAACAGAAAGGTAGAGTATTATTTAAATGATGCTGGATTGGGAAGGGGAGAAAGCAGGGACAGGGTACTGAATTTGGATGATCAGCCATGATCGCATTGAATGGCGGAGCATGCTCGAGGGGCCAAATGGCCTACTCCTGCTCCTATCTTCTATGTTTCTATGAAATGCTGATGTGCAAAGGGACCTGGGTGTCCTGGTACACCAGTCACTGAAAGCAAACATGCAGGTGCAGCAAGCAGTTAGGAAGGCAAATGGTATGTTGGCCTTCATTGCAAGAGGATTTGAGTACAGGAGCAAGGATGTCTTGCTACAGTTGTACAGGGCCTTGGTGAGACCACACCTGGAGTACTGTGCGCAGTTTTGGTTTCCTTACCTAAGAAAGGATATACAGGAAACTTTTTTTATCCGGCACCGACAGGACTGGCGTGGTGCCGGTTTATCAAAAAGTCCGGATTGCAGAGCGGTATAGTAAAAGGTACGAGAGCCCCGTACACAGCAACAGATCCAGGCTTCCCTGTTGCTTAGCAACAGGTGCAGGAACCCCGGCCACAAGATCCAGGCGTCCCTGTTGCTTAGCAAATGGTGCAGGAACCCCGGTTACACAGCCACAGATCCAGTAATGGCCACTAATATGAAGTAAAACTTACCTGAACCTACTCCTGAATTTTGCCGGTTAACAGAGATTTCCGGTTATTTAGGTGCTGGTAAATCGAGAGCTTCCAGTACTTGCCATAGAGGGAGTGCAGCGACGGTTCACCAGACTGATTCCTGGGATGGCAGGACTGTCGTATGAGGAGAGATTGGGTCGACTAGGCCTGTGTTCACTAGAGTTTAGAAGAATGAGATGGGTTCTCATTGAAACATATAAAATTCTGACAGGGCTAGACAGACTGGATGCAGGGAGGATGTTTCCCCTGGCTGGGGGGGTTTTGAACGAGGGGTCACAGTCTCAGGATATGGGGTAGGATATTTAGGACTGAGATGAGGAGAAATTTCTTCACTCAGAGGGTGGTGAACCTGTGGAATTCTCTACCACAGAAAGCTGTGGAGGGCAAGTCACTGAATATATTTAAGGTGGAGATAGATTTTTGAACTATAGGGGAGTCGAGGGTTATGGGGAGCGGGCAGGAAAGGAGTTGAGGCCAAGATCAGATCAGCCATGATCTTATTGAATGTCGGAGCGGGGCCGAATGGCCGACTCCTGCTCCTATTTCTTGTGTACACCTGGAGTAATGTACCTAGTTTTGGTCTCCTTATCTGAGGCGGTGCAACGAAGGTTCACTAGATTGATCCCTGGGATGAGAGGGTTGTCCTATGAGGAGAGATTGATTGGGCCGATACTCTCTGGAGTTTAGAAGAATGAGAGTTGATCTCATTGAAACATAGAAGATAGGAGCAGGAGTAGGCCATTCGGCCCCTCGAGCCTGCTCCGCCATTCAATGCGATCATAGCTGGTCATCCAAGTTCAGTACCCTGTCCCTGCCTTCTCCCCATACCCCTTGATCCCTTTAGCCTTAAGAAATATATCTAACTCCTTCTTGAATATATTTAATGAATTGGCCTCTACTGCCTTCTGTGGTAGAGAATTCCACAGGTTCACCACTCTCTGGGTGAAGAAATTCCTCCTCATTTCTGTCCTAAAAGGCCTACCCCTTATCCTTAGACTGTGACCCCTGGTTCTGGATGCCCCGACAATCGGGAACAGCCTTCCTGCATCTAGTCCTGCCAGAATTTTATAAGTTTCAATGAGATCCCCTCTCATTCTTCTAAACTCCAGCGAGTATAAGCCCAATCAACCCAATCTCCCCTCATATGTCATTCCTGCCATCCCAGGTATCAGCCTGGTGAATCTTCGCTGAACTCCTTCCATGGCAAGAATATCCTTCCTCAGATAAGGCGACCAAAACTGCACACCGTACTCCAGGTGTGGTCTCACCAAGGCCCTGTACAACTGCAGCAAGACATCCTTGTTCCTGTACTCGAACCCTCTCGCTACGAAGGCCAACATACCATTTGCCTTCTTAACCGCCTGCTGTACCTGCATGCTTACCTTCAGCGACTGGTGCACAAGGACACCCAGGTCTCCTTGCACTTCCCCTTCTCCCAATCTACTGCCATTCAGATAATCTGCCTTATATAAGATACTGAGGGGGATTGGTAGGGTAGAGGCTGAGAGGTTGTTTCCTCTGGCTGGAGAATCTAGAACTAGGGCATAGTCTCAGGATAAGGGGTTGGCCATTTAAGACCGAGATGAGGAGAAATTTCTTCACTCAGAGGGTGGTGAATCTTTGGAATTCTGTGCCCCAGAGGGCCGTGGAGGCTCAGTCTTTGAGTATATTCAAGGCTGAGATAGATAGATGTTTGGACATGAAGGGAATCGAGGGATATGGGGATCAGGTGGGAAAGTGGAGTTGAGGTAGAAGAACAGCCATGATCTTATGGAATAGCGAATCAGGCTCGAGGGGCCGTGTGGCCTACTCCTGCTTCTAATTCTTAGGGTCTTGTGTAACTTGGAATTCGACCAATCTGGATTTAGCGTTTTGAAGGTGAAATCTAATTTTTTGCAACATTTCTTGGCGATACAAGATCGATGTAGACTATTATTTAAGAACTTGCATTTATACAGCACCTTTGACATTGTAAAAAAATCCCAAGGATTGTAATCAGAAATAAAATTGACACAGAGACAAAGAAGGAGACATTAGGATAGGTGACCAAATGCTTGGTCAAAGAGGTAGGTTGTAAGGAGCCTCTTAAAGAAGGAGGTAGAGGACGGAGAGACTTAGGGAGGGAATTCCGGAGCTTAGGGCCGAGATGGCTGAAGGCACGGCCGCCAATGGTGGAGCGGAGAATGGACAAGAGGCCAGTACTTGAGGAGCGCAGATATCTCAGCAGATGAGCTTAAGTTTGCGGAGGGTGAAAGATGGGAGGCCGGCCGAGAGAGAGTTGGAATAGGCGTATCTGGAGGTAACAAAGGCATGGCTGAGGGTTTCGGCAGCGGATGGGGAGAGGCAGGCGATGTTACGGATATTGACAGTTGCTCGTGCTAAAGGGCACTTTCTTTTCTTGCAGGAACTCGGAATCTCGCCCAGAGCATGAAGATCGCCGACCAAGCTCCATCCCCTTGACGTCTCGTCCCCTGTTGATTACTAGCACGGCGAGTTCTGTTGACTCTCCCGTGGAGCCTCTGGCCCAGCACGGTTTCGCCGTCGCCCAGTCTGAACAAACGTTGCCGTTCAGCCTTCCCAGCGGGCAGCTAGCCACCGCGCCCGGCGCGGACGAAGGCTACCCTTGCTTCCTCAAGAACCAGCCGATTGTGTTCCTTCAGAGCCTGCCGCCCACCCCCATCCTCATGCTGTACGGGAACGGGGAGCCGAGCGCTGAGCCCTCCTCTGGATCCAGTGAGGCTCAGCGCCCTGGGCAAGAAGAGGCTTCGCCACTTGGGACAGAGGAGATCAAGGCTGGCGCGTCCACTAGAAACTCACGCAAGCGCAGTCCCGCGGAAGGATGTATGGTGCCTCATGGGCCTTGGGAAGATGGCAAGTCGGACGCTAAACGAGGGAAAACTCTTTGCTGCCTTGAACATGCCTCTGGTTGGAGCGTTCAGTCAGTGTTGTCTTTGTCATCTATGGACAAGGTATGTCTTTCATTTGCGACAGTATTGAGTGAAGCCCAATCTCCTGGACTGTGGTGCTACGGATCTGCTACTGCGATTTGGGGTTTTTCCCCCCCATGTGGCAAGTATTAAATTGCAGCCACAACATTGGGCAAACCAGGTGCCCCCAAGGAGTCGGCAAGTCGCTGAAAGTGGCTCGGTGGGCAGCACCCACACCTCTGAGTCAGAAGGTTGTGGGTTCAAGTCCCCAGTCCAGAGACTTCAGCACATAAAGCTAGGCTGACACTCCAGTGCAGTGCTGAGGGAGTGCTGCACTGTCAGAGGTGCCGTCTTTTGGATGAGACGTTAAACCGAGGCCCTGTCTGCTCTATCGAGGGGATGCAAAAGATCCCAAGGAACTATTTTAAAGATCAGGGGAGTTCTCCCCGGTGTCCTAGCTGATATTTATCCCTCAATCAACGTCACTTTTTAATTTAAAAAAACATTATCTGGTCATTATCACATTCCTGTTTGTGGGAGCTTGCTGTGCGCCAATTGGCTGCCGCGTTTCCTACATTACAACGGTGACTACACTTCAAAAGTACTTCATTGGCTGTAAAGCGCTTTGGGATGTGCTGAGGTCGTGAAAGACGCTGGAGAAATGCAAGTCTTTTGATATTTTTCTTTCTCTCCTTTCTTCCTTTCCTTCTTTCTTCCTTTCTTTGATTCATGGTTCAGGGGTGCCATTGGGAACAGATTGCCTGCCTTTGAGCTGGGAAATGGTGATGGTATGTGGAGATCTGAGGAGAAGAAGGAAAACTGATTGCAGGGCTGCGCCCGTGTATCTCTGCCATGGAGACCTTTCCCTCGCAGTCAGGGCAGCTCGGGCTAACCTCTGCGGAGAGTGAAAGTCCGATCCATATTTCACAGGAACTTGGGGGGCAGGTTAATTGGCTGCCGCCAGAGTTGGGGGATATTGTCAGCTTGGCTCAGCTGTTGGCACTCTCGCCTTCGAGTCAGAAGATGGTGGGTCCAAGCCCCACTGCAGGACATCATCCAACCTGGCAATCCTCCAGTGCTGCACTGAGGGAGTGCGGCGGTGTCTGAGGTGTCGATGAAACAGTTAACAGTCGCCTGTTCAGGTGATGTTAAAGATCTGGTGACATTATTAAAGAGAAGCGAGTTCTCCTGGTGTCCTGGCTAACGTTGCATAGTGGCACGGTGGCATAGTGGTTAGCACTGTTGCCTCACAGCGCCAGGGACCCGGGTTCAAATCCGGCCTCGGGTGACTGTCTGTGTGGAGTTTGCACATTCTCCCCGTGTTTGCGTGGGTTTCCTCCGGGTGCTCCGGTTTCCTCCCACAGTCCAAAAATGTGCGGGTTAGGTTGATTGGCCATGATAAAAATTGGCCCTTAGTGTTAGGGGGGATTAAATACGTGGGGTTACGGGGATAGGGCTTGGGTGGGATGGCTGTCGGTGTAGGGACCGGGTGCTAGGGTTTGGATGATCAGCCATGATCTCGCTGAATGGCCTACTCCTGCTCCTATCTTCTATGTTTCTATGTTCCAAACCCGAGCAACGCCATCAAAAATACAGATTAATTGTTCATGTGTCTCGTTGCTGATTTTGAGAACTTACTCAGTGCAAAAGGGCTTCTATGTTGACCGACAGCCCACTTCTTGGGAACATTAGGAGGCCATTCAGCCCCTCGAGCCTGCTCCGCCATTCCATTGGATTATGGCTGACCTGTATTTACTCGCCTTTGCTCCATTTCCCTGGATACCCTTACCCAACAAAAATCTAGTGATCTCGGTCTTGAAAACTCCAATTGTCCCCCAGCATCCACAGCCTATTTGGGGGGTGGGGGGGCGGCGGGGGAGGTGGGGAACGAGAGCTCAAAATAAATAATTGTAAGTGGTGAGATTTGGGATGAGAGAACTTGCATTTCTATGGCGCCTTTCACATCCTCAGGACGTCCCAAAGCACTTTACAGCCAATGAAGTACTATTTGGAGTGTAGTCACTGTTGTAATGCAGGAAACACAGCAGCCAATTTGTGCACAGCAAGCTCCCACAAACAGCAATGTGATAATGACCAGATCATCTGTTTTAATGATGTTGATTGAGGGATAAATATTGGTCCAGGACACCGGGGAGAACTCCCCCTGCTCTTCTTCGAAACAGTGCCGTGGGATCTTTTACGTCCACCTGAGAGAGCAGACAGGCCTCGGTTTAACGTCTATCCGAAAGACGGCACCCCCGACAGTGCAGCACTCCCTCAGCACTGCCCTGGATGTGTTGGCCTGGATTTTTATGCTCAAGCGGGACTTGAACCCACAGCTTTCTAACTCAGAGGTGAGGGTGCTGCCCACTGAGCCACGGCTGACACTTGTGATACGGCACTATATAAATGCAAGTCTTCCTTTTCTTTTGTTACGGGACAAGAGGGGAAAATTACAAAAATGGGAGCGAGGGAAGAATTAAATAAAGAAAAATATTTGTTTTATATGTGAAAATATTGGCTTTTAATGTATAACCTAAATCGGTGTTTATCTTTATTTATTTTAGAGAACTTCGACCCAACTCACAGACGCTCTGAGGAATCACAGCAAGAGTCTCGACCATGTTTCTGGGACTATTGCGTGCCCCCCATCTCAAACCATCGATTTGGATCCGGAGACGAATTGCCCCGCTACAGGAAGCCAGACTGACGACTGCCACACGGACCCGCGGAATCACTTTGGAACGGTGGAGAGCGGGCCTGCAGGGTTATCCTTCACAACGCGACCCCTGGTGAAAGAGGGGAACCGGGAGGTAGGTCCAGGAGACGTAACAAAGATAATTGCATCTGGACTTTGAATCCAGGGACCCGGACTTGGGTACAGGGGGCATCATTTCAAAGGTCGCCGTTGACACAGGACTTGGAAATGTAATAGACAGGAGGAGGCCCCTCGAGCCTGCTCCGCCATTCGGTTAGATCACGGCTGATCTGTATCTGCACTCCATTTACCCACCTTGGTTCCATGGCCTTACCCAACAAAAATCTAAACAATCTCGGTTTTGGTTAGATAGTAGCAGACTTGAGGAGGACATAGGCAGACTGGTGAAATGGGCAGACATGTGGAAGATGAAATTTTACTTTAACATAAAAGTGAGGCATTTTGGAAGGGAGGATGAGGAGAGGCAATATAAACTAAACGGTACAATTTTTAAATGGGGTGCAGGAACAGAGGAGGATATATGTACACAAATCTTTGAAAGTTGGAGGACAAGTTGAGAAGGCTGCTAAAAAAGCACGTGGGAGCCATGGCTTTATAAATAGAAGGCATCGGGCTGGATTTTATCAATGGAGGCGTGTAGGAGGCGGGACTACAACTTTTGGGGTTGTAGTCCCGCCTCCATCGAGTTGTGGCCAACCCACTCGATTTTCACTTGATTGGCCTTGTTGAGCCCGCCCAGAGGGCTCAGCAGACCAATTAAGGGCCACCCGGCAACAGGTGATGTCACAGATTAACATTTCATCTGTCAAGAGCTTTTGACAGATTAAATATTCGCGTTTGACAGCTCTTTGAAGCTGTCAAACACTGACAATCTGTACTCCAAGTTAATTCCTCCCCCTCAGGCTGATTTAGAGATCTCTCCAGAACAGAAAGCTGAATGCTGCAGATTTTGACAGCTCGCGGCTATTCTGCTTTCTGTGCCGGTGAGATGAGGGACTCCCGAGACCTGAAGGAAGGAAGGCTGCAAAGGTAAGTAAAACTTATTTAAACACTTTACACACACCAAACACACTTACCTCTGCACTCATGCACCCATCACTCACCTGAACACCGGACATCTCGAACCCTCCAAGCCCGACGGTCCGCCTCGCTAACTTGGCGTGGTTTGGAGCCGTCGGGCAGCCCACACTTCAGGGATTAAAAATAGGGATTCGGTTAAAAACTGCCTGTTAACTACCTGTTAACAGGCAGTTAATTGGCACTAATCCCCTTCCCGCCTTGGGGAGGCGGGTCCCAGTGCGGGTCGGGTACCCGCCTCCTGGGAAGCGGGCATGGGGGCGGGATGGGTTCGTGCCCCCCGATTTTGTGAATTTTTTTTTTTTTAACCCCCCACACACCTCCAATCCTGCCTCAACGGCCCGATGAAATTCGAGCCCATAAAGTATATAAGTGCAAGTCTTTTTTTTATACCCTGCCTAATCCAAAAAGAAAACTCATATCTGTGTCCCCCAGACCTGGGAATGATCGCACTGAGATGTTTCCTCCCTTCCTCATCTCCTACTCCCTATGTCGAAACTTGCCCCAACCTATAACTGTATTGAATGTGAGGGATTCCCAGCCTACCTCACTGTGCTCGTGCTCTGAGCTAGAACCCGTGACTGGCCTTCATTCCCTGTTTAATTCTTTTACCGTTCCTAAGGGAGTTCCCAGTGCTTCAGACCAACACTGCAATTTGGTCTCTAACCGTGCGGGAGTCGTTGAACAATTATCTGAAAACACGAATTACTCTCGCACGTATGGTCACAGTCTCAATTTGCAAGAATGGTGTTGAGTTAAAGTCAAAGGCATAAAATGCGGCCGTGGTTATTGGTCTTAATTTGCCACCAGGGGGAGGCCTATCCCTCTGAGCCTATTCGGAAATTCTCCTTTCCCTCCCTGCCGTCCATTTCCTTTCCCCTGCTGTTATACAACACAACAACAACTTGTATTTATATAGCACCTTTAATGCAGTAAAACGTCCCAAGGTGCGTCACAGGAGCGTTTTCAGACACAATTTGACACCGAGCCACATGAGCTATTCGGACAGGTGATCGAAACCTTGGTCTAAGAGGTAGGCTTTAAGGAGCATCTTAAAGGAGGAGAGAGAGGCGGAGAGGTTCAGGGGGGGAATTCCGGAGCTTGGGACAGCTGAAGGCACGGCCGCCAATGGTGGAGCGAAGGAAATTGAGGATGCGCAAGGGGACAGAATTAGAGGAGCGCCGAGATCTCGGAGGGTTGTGGGGCTGAAGGAGGCTACAGAGATAGGGAGGGGCAAGGCCATTAAGAGCCATTATTTTTTTTTAAAGAAAACAAGCCAAGACCAAGTTTATAGTTCCTCCCTTTTTTTATTTACTCGTTCTTTTTATTTTGGGGAGCGGGGGGGAGAAGGAATGTAATGATTCTGCAGTTACACTGGGTGACTGATGGTCCTGTGCTTCTCCTAGCCTCCGATGGCGTCTGGCATCTTATGTCGCCTCCGTTCGTTACCCACAGTCAGAGTGGATCTGCCGAAAATAGCCGGTGCTACCGTCTGCCGGCCACGTCGGGTGAGTGACGAAACGTTCGGTGTCGACACCGCGCCTTGTGGCGGCTTCTCCCTTTCCCCGCAGGACATCGGTTGAACCAGTTTGGTTTCTGGAACAATGCGGAAGCTTCCCCTGGTCCTTTTCGCCTGGTGCCAGATTTATTTCGGGGTAGATTTGGACTCTTGCGCGACGGTGTGAAGCGGCCGATGGCCAAATCGACAGCCCGTTTTACATCTCTTCCCCGATTGGCTTATATGGGGAGAGATTTAAACCGGGCTGTCGATTTGGCTATGGCCTGTTTTAGACTATCGCGCAAGAGTCAAAATTTACCCCATTTGAATTCAATTTTACAACTTGCTATTGCGGGATTTGAACTCGCGACCTCTGGGTTTTCGTCCAGTACTTTGCCTCGGCAGTAGAATAATACATTGCATGATCTCTCGCTCCTGTCCTTTATAAAGCAGCGAAGGACCTAGTTCCCTTAGCAGAGAGGTCAATAACCAGGGGGCAGAGATTTAAAGTAATTGGTGGAAGGATTAGAGGGGAGTTGAGGAGAACTTTTTTCACCCAGAGGGTGGTGGGGGTCTGGAACTCACTGCCTGAAAGGGTGGGAGAGGCAGAGACCCTCATCGCATTTAAAAAATACTTGGATATGCACTTGAAGTGCGGTAACCCACAGGGCTACGGACCAAGAGCTGGAAAGTGGGGATAGGCTCTTTTTCAACTGGTGCAAACATGATGGGCCGAACGGCCTCCTTCTGTGCCATAAATTTCTATGATTTTATGATTCTGTGTTGGCCATCGTGTGTACAAACGTGCATCACGCTTAATTTTTATATATTATTCAACAGCAAAAAAAAAAAGGCCATTGATTTTCAATCTACAAAGACATTTCGACCAATGAATTGTTCAGGAGGCTCAAACTGGGGAGAAAAACTTAGATAAATAAAACAAACCTGTCTTATCGTTAATTGAGCGGAGGACCTGTCCCAGATTAATTGATGACTACTTGACCCGGGAGGGCCCAGCGATTCTGATCTCGAGTGGGAGTTTCCCCCCTTTCACTTTCGGACAATAAGTCACCGCCCGGGTCGAGTGCGTTGAGTTAAAGTCGGGCAGGAGGTGGAATCGCACACCTGTGCCATAGCCCATCCAATTTTCCGTCCATTTAAGTGGACGTACGGACACCTGAGCCTGCGCCGTTGCATCCGATGCTCCCCACCCAATTTCCCTGTGCGCTTTAGTGGCGGTATAATCTGCTGTCTGTTACGTGGTATAACGCCCCTGTCTACTGTGACCAATGCCACAGGAGTCAGAAGGTCGTGGGTTCAAGCCCCACTTCAGAGACTTGAGCACAAAATCCAGGCTGACACTCCCAGTGCAGTGCTGAGGGAGTGCCGCACTGTCGGAGGTGCCGTCTTTCAGATGAGACGTTAAACCGAGGGCCCCGTCTGCTCTCTCAGGTGGACGTAAAAGATCTCACGACACTATTTCGAAGAAGAGCGGGGGGAGTCCTGGCCAATATTTATCCCTCAGTCAACATCATTAAAATGGATTATCTGGTCATTATCACGTTGCTGTTTGTGGGAGCTTGCTGTGCGCAATTGGCTGCCGCGTTTCCTGCAGTGACTACACTTCAAAAGCACATCATTAGCTGTAAAGCGCTTTAGGTCGTCCTGTAGTGGTGAAAGGCGCCGTAGGAATGCAATTCTTTTTCTTTTTCTCCTTTCTCTCTCCCTTTTTCTTCCTTTTAAATGTTTTATAAGCCGAGTTGAAGGAGGAAATATTGTGGGGATTTGGGTGCGGGGGAGTGGGACAAACTGGATTCTTTAAAAGAGCTGGCGCAGACTCGATGGGCCGAATGGCCCCCTTCTGTACTGTACTATTCTATGATACTGGAACGTTGCTTAAACTGCAATTGTTGTTTTCTTCCCCTCTCCTATTTTGCAGGTATGAGCGAGTTGAGTCTGTTGCTTTCCGCTAATCAGAGCCTAAGTGGAATCACCATCTCGTCCAGCCAAATGGCATCCGTGAGTCTCCCCTATCAGGTGATGGTGCCTGTGCTTTGCCAGGCGCTTCCCACTGCAACATCTGCTGGGAACTCCATTCAGAACACCAGCCTGATGCAGTTCAACCTGCAGAACCTGGGCCTCCTGCCAACCGCCCAGCTTCTAATGAGCGGTGTTTCGATACCGGTGCCAACCGGCCCCTCCGTGAGAGCCACCTCGCCAGAACGGCAGATGTATTCTCCTGCGCTCGCTCCGTCTTCTCGGGAAAACCTTCCCGTCAAATTAGAGCCTCCCGCTCTGCAGCCGGTCGCTATCCTCAAACTGCAGCAACAGGTATGAGTTCTCCGGGGGTGGGCGGGCGGGCAGTGTTCAGCGTTGCCACGTGGGCAGTAATCTGGCAGAGCGGATCTAGAACCCGCCTGAGTTTCATCCCATTGAATTGGGCGGGCAATAAGGCTATCAAAATCAAAATGTTGGTTTTATTGCCAATGATGGGGCCATGATGTGTATTTTATTACTAGGTTAGGAGTTAGTGATGGTGCCTGATCGATACTGCACTCTGTTTCATCCCTAAAAATAGCCTAAACAGATTATCTGGCCATTATCACATTGCGGTTAGTGGGAGCTTGCTGTACACAAATTGGCTGCCGCGTTTCCTACATTACAACAGTGACCACACTTCAAAAAGTACTTCATTGGCTGTAAAGCGCTTTGGGACGTACAGTGGTCATGAAAGGCGCTATAGAAATGCAAGTCTTTCTCTTTATTTTCCCCTAACCCTCTTTACCTCTCTCTCCTCCTTTAAGACACTCCTTAAAACCTCCCCCTTTGACCAAGCTTTTGGTCACCTGTCCTAATATCTCCTTATGTGGCTCGGTGTCAAATTTTGTTTGATAATCGCTCCTGTGAAGCGTCTTGGGACGGTTTACTGCGCTAACCACGCTGTATAAATGCACGGGGATGTTGTTCTGTTCTGAAGCGGGCACTCGGGTGTTCCAGACACTGGTCGTTTGAAATGCGAGCAACCAAGGTGAGACAAATTGTATCTGTTAAGCTGACCATCTCTTCTTAACAGTGAAGAAAGAACTCGAGTGCCTTTCACAACCTCAGGACGTCCCGAAGCACTTTACGGGTCGATGAAGTACTTTTGCAGTGTTGTAATGTAGGAAACTGTTACGATTACAATCGATGCTTCGGTATTCTCTACCCCAGAGGGCTGTGGATGCTCAGTCGCTGAGTATATTCAAGACTGAGATCGATAGAATTTTTGGACACTAAAGGAATCAAGGGCTAGGGCGGGCAAGTGGAGTTGAGGTGGAAGTTCAGCCATGGTTTTATTGAATGGCGGAGCATGCTCGAGGGGCCGTATGGCCGACTCCTATTTCTTGTGAGGCAAGGGATTCAATTGGGAATAGAATTCTACACACTGTTTCTATTCTTTCTTTTCCAGTCACCGGTCCCAGTAACTCCCAAGGATGGTCAGCAGTCATTCGTGGAGACCTACTTCCATACGCCTGTCCCCACGGTGCAGGGCAAGAAGACGGAGGGACTGCAGGTCATGGCGGCGTCTCCCGCCCAGCGCAGGCTGGAAATTGAGAACAGCATCACAAAGTAATGGATTGTACACAGCATCTTATAGATGATTGTTATTAGCAGTGGAAGATTAACTGCAGTTGGCAGTAATTTCACCTGGTGTTGGAATCACTGACGTTTACTCGCGTCAGTGTGCATCACACCGATCGTTTACAAGTCCAGTCCACAGTGAATAATTGAGAGTACGTTGTTACGAGGTGACTGGGTGTGCAAAAAAAAAACACAAAGCACTAAGGGTTTTTAATCATTTTCCTTTTCCTCTGTGGTTTATGGGAAAGATTTTATAATAATGTTACGTTTTACATTTTAATATATTAAGATCGCCGGGAAAAATTCCGGGCGGGGGGAATTGGACTTCCCTGGAGCCCAAAAAACAGAAGACCATCTTTCGACGCGCAAGGTAGTGACCTCTCGTAGAGGTCAGGAGGAATGTAAAATGAACAGTGGCTAACCGCAACACGCGGGAGCTGTTGGAATTAGATGTAGTATTACCTCTCTATGTTGTTAAAAAAAAAACACCTTCTATTTCACTTGTATTTACGTTTGATGTACAGCCCAATCTGTGGCGGAAAGCCCTACCACCGGTGAAGGTGGGCATTGGTAATGTGAACATGTTGAATGACTGCAGAAAACTGTGACGTATATAATTGTACTGCGTGTTGATCCTCCGTTGTCGCCAGGCAAGTTTAAATACCTCCCCCCCCCCCCCCCCCCCCCCCTCCAGCGCGCACAAAAAAACCCACAGGAAGGGCAAGAGCAAAGAGTTCATTTGGAGTAACTGTACTAGACCGTCACGACCAGATGGGATCTTGGTTTTACTCATTTCTTGGCCCCGCCCCCTGTATAATTGAGATTATCGGTGAGAGTTGTGCATTGCCTCTTGGATACTGGATGGAGATTGGTGCCTGTTCCTTCTAAGTGACTGACGGACTGCAATTCACACCCTCACTTCACCTGCTTCTTCAAGGATCCTTTCTACCCTCTGCCCCAAGCTCCGAGCTGCAGCTAAACACTCGCGTTAAGTTCAAAGCCATTACTGATCCCAATCTGGTTCCTATTCTCCAGTATCCTTGTCGCATCTCCCGCCCCCCCCCCCACCTCCCCCAATGCAACAAAATTGCATTTGTTTCAAAAAGTCTTGCGTTTAAAAAAAAGTTTTTTTTAAGGGATCTAGTTAGCCAATTGGAAAAGCTCTCCAATTCACCTTCGATTGACTCGCACCATTAAAGGTTGGTTTTCATCCCAGTAGAGGTCTTGGCCCTTACCTGATCCTTCATGGCCCCTGTGGAGGGAAGGGTTGCTTTGTGTGGTAATTCATTAGTACAATCCCTTTTTGTCTTCACGCCGGTTGTTTACAAGTCCAGTGGAATATGTACATGAAAACAGAAAATGCTGGAGACACTCAGCAGGTCAGGCAGCATCTGTGGAGAGATGATTGGTCACATTACAGCCTTCCGGACTCGACACTGAGCTCAACTATTTCAGATCATAACCTCTGCCCCCATTTGTTTGGATCACAGCTGTTGCCGATGATTCTGCCATTCCCATTTACACCTCCTCTAGACCCATCTTTTATTTCTTCACTTGCCCCATCACCATTTCCTTTTGCCTTGCGCCATCATCCCTTTTGTCATTTAAACTTTCCTATCACAGACCTTCCCTTTTGTTCTTTCCTCTCCCTGCCCCTACAACTTGCTTAAAACCTGTTCCATCTCCAACTTTTTCCAGTTCTGACGAAGGGTCATCGACCTGAAACGTTAACTCTGTTTCTCTCTCCACAGATACTGCCTGACCTGCTGAGTGTCTCCAGCATTTTGTGTTTTTATTTCAGATTTCCAACATCTGCAGTATTTTTGCTTTAGGATTATGTACATGATAACCTCTGGGGCCCACATTTAAAGTTTTAAATCCCAGTTCCCATTAGTTTGTAGTTATCCTCAGCTGCTGCTACTGACAGATCTTTGATGTTCTGCTTTAGGAGTTCTCCAATGAGTTAACGGCCCTTTCCAAAACCACCTCCCCTCCTCAGGCTAACACAATTCAAAGCACGACAACCCAGTGAATAAGAAATACAGCACTTGAGATGGGTGGTGACGTAAGAAAACTACTAGGCACTTGGTCTAAACGTTAGACAAAGCTTTAATCAACTGTTTTACAACATGGAGGTCTAGTTGTGTCCTTCACTAGTTCCTGTTAGGAATGTCCTGCGCAAGCTGGGCCCGTGCCCGAGTATTTATACTCTCCCTGGACAGCGCCACCCGCAGGCCGCTCAGTTGATTCATGTCAGGTGGTCCTTGAGGGTCTGTTTGGCGAGAGTTAGGGAGGGGTCCAATATGACCTTCCACCAAAGTTTAAAACACCCTTGGCCCATTGCATTCACATAGCGACAGAAGGAACAGTGATAGGCCATTCAATTAGATCGTGGTTGATCTGCACCTCAACTCCCCTTTTTCCCGCCTTTGCTCCATATCCCTTGTTACCCTTACTCTTGAAAACTCTGATTCACCTTCTAAAATGAACTACACCGGGATAACGAGGAAAGAATACGATCATTTACAAGGAATAAGACCACACCTGGAGTACTGTGTACATAGAGGGAGTGCAACAAAGGTTCACCAGACTGGTTCCTGGGATGGGGGGGGATTGTCCTATGAGGACAGATTGAGTAGACTAGGCTTATATTCTCTGGAGTTTAGAAGAATGAGAGGTGATCTCATTGAAACATACAAAATTCTTACAGGGCTTGACAGGGTTAATGCTGGGAGGATATTTCCCCTGGCTGGGGGGTCTAGAACCAGGGGTCACAGTCTCAGAATAAGGGGCCATTTAGGACTGAGATGAGGAGAAATTTTTTCAGAGGGTGGTGAATCTTTGGAATTCTCTACCCCAGAGGGCTGTGGAGGCTCAGCCGTTGAGTATATTCAAGACAGAGATCGAGATTTTTGGATATTAAGGGAATCGAGGGATATGGAGATCGGGCAGGAAGGTGGAAGATTATATTGAATGGCGGAGCAGGCTCGAGGGGCCGAATGGCCTCCTCCTATTTCTTACACTTGTCGGGTCATCTTAATAATTATGTAAACTTGGAATTAACCTGCAGATGTCAAAGGGGTTTTATAAAATTAACAGTGTCACCAGAAAATAATGGCCTTATTTAAAACAAAATAATGTTCCCTGTGGGCAGTTTCTCGTTATTGAAAAGTACGATTGAATAACAATTTGCGCTTGCTATTTATGCAGCAATTGTCAGTGAGGGTTGGCTGTTAAAGGGCAGTAATGAGTTAGTGTGCAAATTATTCCAGCTGTGACGCGATACATTGGGGCAGCTACTGTTTAATTGTCAGCACAAGAAAGGGACAATCGGCACAAAACTTTCACACTGAGCATAATCGCGTCTGGTGCAGGTACGTTACCGCACTTCCTCATTGTCCGCAGTCCAGAGTTAGGATACCTTAGAATAGGAAGTTTTTATGATGCGATTCCTAGCTCCCCACTTGGCATTTGCCCTCGTGCAGTATGAAACTGATGGGCCGAATGGCCTCCTCCGGTGCTGTATGATTCTATAATATTGAACAGGAAGTTCCCAGGTTAGTCTGTATTACCCTCCCAGTCTCAGCAGCCTCTTGTGTTCCTGGGTTTGGGAGGGAAAATGTTGAGTCTTGTCCAGCGACTTCACGCTAGAGGGCCCGAACATGTGGCTGTTCGGTGAGGACGGGATCAGTTTTCATTCCCGCCCTGGTCAAATAGCTGCTGGGCAGCCATCGCCCCGACACCCACGTGGTGAATGGCCATTGGGGGAGGTGTTGGTGAGCTGTTGGATTGGTGGAGCCCCAACCATCGGCAATCAATGCTGTCAGGAGAGAATCAGAACACATGAAACAGGAGTGGGCCATACGGCCCCTCGAGCCTGCTCCGCCATTCAATAAGAACAGGGCTGATTTTCAACCTCAACTCCCCTTTCCCGCACTATCCCCTGATACTCTTAGTGTCCAAAAATCTATCGCTCTCTGTCTTGAATATTCTCAACGACTGAGCCTCCACGGCCCTCTGGGCTAGAGAATTCCAAAGGTCCACAACCCTCTCCTTTTCTTTCTGTTTTTTCCCCTTGAAGTTCTTTTTAGTTCAGAAGAACCTTGAGCCATATTACGATTAAATCTGATCGGCAGCACCAAACACTTATGAAGATCATGCCTGTAAGTTAGGTGATGGAGCAGACATAGGAACAGGAGTCGGCCATTCAGCCCCTCGAGCCTGCTCCGCCATTCAATTAGATCACGGCTGATCTGCGACCTCAGCTCCATCTACCTGCTCCATATCCCTTGATACCCTTACCCAACAAAAATCAGCCGATCTCAGACTTGAAAATTTTAATCGTTTTTTTTTTTCCCCTCAACCAGTATCCTAAGTCGTTTGTGGGGGAGAGAATACCAGGGGCAGTCTTGTTTTCCCTGCGGTTTATTGGGCCTGAATTCCTTTGTGTGTGGGGGGGGGGGGGGTGCAGAGTGGATTTTCTGCCCGCTTGCTGCTGATATACTTGACCCCCAACCCCCATTGGAAATTCCCGGGTCTGTCTCTTCTGGGACACTGGTCCTACTGGGGGCAAGGAGGAGGAACCTTGGAGTGCTTTACCCCACCCACCCGCTGATCCGGGAGGGAGGGACTATTTTTTTTTTTTTTATTCGGCCAGTTTTGGCAGTGGCACTAATCTCTCTCTCTATTTCCCTCGTATACATTGTACGACAATATTAGGGGACCCGCCGCCCGCCCGCCCCCCCCCCCCCCCCCCCCCCCGAATTCCTGGGAATTCCAGCTGCCCGTGCGTCGCTGAACCCCCCCCCACCCCAGGAATTGTGGGAGCCACCATCTTTCGGTGCTTAAAATGAGTTGTAAATAGTATTTACAGAATTGCAGCACTTTGGGGAAGGGGAGAAATGAGTCGGTCCCATAAACTTCATCAAATTATGATACTTGACAGTTTTTAAAACTTGTTTACATTGTAATGGTTACAAATGTGGTGCTAATTTTTGTATTTAAAGTGCTGGATTCTTTCAATGTTGATGCTGCTCACTTGCGATGTCTGTGTATGAGTGTATGTGCGCTGCTAGTTTGTTAACTTAGAATTTCACTTTATTGCTGCTTTTGAACTATTTCCACATGCTTTAGTGATGAACTTTGTACATGGGTGGGGTGGGTGCAGGCGGCATTCTTTGTGCTTCGAGCGTGGATAGTGATGGGCAATATTCCCGCTAATTTTTTTTTTGGGGGGGTGCCTGGCCCCTTTAAGGGGCGGCGCGGCCCATTCAAATTACCGCGCCTGCGCGGTTTTTCCCCGTTTATAAAGCCGTTGAGCGGCCTACACGGGGACCTCCAGATCGCCACGCGGGCGCGCAGCTTGACTGGAGCGCCGGTGATGGGTGATGTGACCAGCTCAAGTTGCTTGCAGGCCATTCATCTGCGATGCAAACGTCCGCACAAGCCCGGAAATTCTGGGAGGGAGTTGACCTCGATCCGGAACCACCTCCTCGCTCGCTTGATAGATGTGCGCCCCTGATCCCAGTTCATACCTTGGGGCAAGGGCTATTTTATATATTGTAAGTGGGTGCCCATGCTATTTACAGACCCCACCTTGGGAGGGGTGAGGGTGTAAATACGCATCTGCTGCAGTGTAAGTGAGTCCAGAAGCGGCAGCAATATATATATATTTTTTAATTGCCCCCTTTTAAACAATAGGCCGAAACCGGCCTTTTAATCCAGCCCTTGCGCTCATTGTTGCTAGGGTACCAATCGATAGGAAACATCATGTGACTTATTCTCCCTTATTTTGAATGTTATCATAACATGGGCGCACTATGTCGCTGCCCCACTAATGGTGGAAGTTTCGATGGGTGGAGAATGTCGCTGGGCCTCAATGTAACCAGGTTCATCCCAAATTCTGCTCCCTGTCTACCCATTTTCCTGCCCCTGCCCCCTCGCCCCGCCCCGCCCCTTCTGCTTTGGCTCTCTGTAAGATAACTGAATTAAAAAATAAACGATGCAAGCCCATTTCGTGTGTTCTTTCTTAGCTGCACAATTTGGAAAGTTATTGCTATTATGTCCGTGTGTAATTGAGACACGGACTGCAGGAGTAGGTTACAACAGGTGTTTACTGAGTGGAGACAAAACTGGAACTACTATGCAAAGTTACTACACAGGCTTATATACAGGGGTGGTCACTACTGGTACTGCAGTATACAGGGGCTGCAGAATATAGTTCCTTCTTCAAGGTACATACACTACAATTCCTCCCCTTTTAGCTAAACAGCCCCATAACATTCGATTAATAATTAAATAACATATTTACAATTACAGTTGCTAGATACATTAGCTGAAGTTAAGCAATTATAAGTTCAGTCTTTGAGGAGGCTTCCTGATTCTGTCTGGATAACGCCTCTTTGGGGTATCAGGTTCTTCTGGCAAAGTTGATTCGGGATCAATGTCGTTGTTTGGTTCGTCTGCTTCCAATATCACCGATTCTGGGGTAGATGCAATTGGTACTTCGGTTTCATCACCAGGTGTATCGGATCGTGGTGTGGAATTGACGTTTTCCAGTGACTAGAATCTGGTCAGCATGGCGTCTTACAATGCTCTCTCCAATGTCCACGGTATACATTAGAGGTCCTTGCCGTGTGCAAATCGTTCCTTGCTGCCATTTCTCTGTGCGGTAGTCCCGGGCCAAAACTGGTTGACCTATCTTAAAACTCCTGGTCGGCCTTTCATTCATATTCTGAAACTGCCTGTTCTCCACATCTCTTCTGATGTTTGGCTTAACCAAATCCAAGCGGCATCGTAGTCTTCGATTGAAGAACATCATGGCTGGAGTTTGGTTGGTAACCGCATGTGTCGCATTCCGGTAGGCAAACAAGAAGTTATCCACCTTGTGTTGCAGGGGTATGTCTTCATTACACATTGCCTTGATAGCCTTCTTGAATGTTTGAACGAACCTCTCAGCCAATCCATTGGTGGCTGGATGATATGGGGCGGATGTGTAATGCTTAACACCATTGTTCTTTAAGAACCTCCGGAACTCTTCAGACACAAACTGTGGTCCATTGTCAGAGCAAATCTGTTCAGGCAGCCCATTCCTGGCGAATATGGTTCGTAAGACTGATAGTTTTTTCTATGGTGGTTGAGGACATTTTTATTACCTCTGGCCACTTTGAATGTGCATCCACCGCAATTAGAAACATCGAGTCCATAAATGGACCAGCAAAATCAATGTGCACCCTTTGCCATGGAGATGAGGGCCACTCACATGGATGTAGAGGGGCTTGTGGTGGGGCGTTTTGGACCTTCTGGCATCCTGTACAGCTCTTGGTCATCTCTTCGATTTCTCTATCGATTCCCGGCCACCACACAAACGCTCTGGCTAAGTTCTTCATTTTTACTCCTCCCAGATGACCCTCATGAAGCTCATTGAGCACTCTATCCTTCAATTTGGGTGGAATTACTACTCTGGATCCACACATCAAGGTTCCTCTGCACACTGACAGCTGTTCTCTTCTCGGCGAGAATGCTGGCAACAGTGGTTCGCCATGTGCTGGCCATCCCTTCACCATTAAATCATAGACCCTGGAGAGTGTCGGGTCATTTCGTGTTTCCTTTTCTATGTTTGCATTCGTCACAGGTAGACATTCGACTATGGTCGAGTGGAATATCTCCACAGGATCCACTGCAGGTGTTTCTTCCACGGTAGGCGCGACAATCCATCAGCATTCCCATGCTGTTTAGTTCCTTTGTACTCGATGTCATATTGGTGTGCCCCTAGGAAAAGGGACCGCCGTTGTGCTGTCATTATCGGGACGCCCTTCTGAGGGTGAAAATGGAGACGAGAGGTTGATGATCAGTTCGTAGAGTAAGCTTCTGACCGTGCAGGTAGTGATTGAACTTCTTCACCCCCCACACCAGGCTGAGGGCCTCTCAATCTGGGCGTAGTTATGCTCGGCTGAAGTTAACGAGCGTGACGCAAAAGCTATCGGCCTCTATGAACCATCAAGGAATTTATGTGACAGTACCGCCCCAATGCCGTAGGGAGACGCATCACACGCCAGTCTTATCGGTAGTGATGGGTTGTAGTGAGCCAATATTTCTCTTGAAGTGATTAGGTCTTTACTCTTCCGAAAGGCCCGCTTACATTCATCGCTCCATTTTCATGCTACTCCAGTTTGTAGTAGGGCGTTCAGTGGGTGCAGAATTGTGGACAAATTCGGCAAAAACTTATGGTAGTAATTCACCAATCCAAGGAATGACCTCAGTTGCGACACATTTTCAGGCGCTGGAGCCTTAACTACCGCTTCAATTTTGTCAGGGGACTTATGTAACCCCTCTTCATCAATCATGTGGCCACAATACGATATCTGTTTCTTTAAAAACTCGCACTTGGGGCAATTGGCTCGTAGCCCATGTTCTCTTAGTCTAGTGAGCACCTGCTCTAGGTTGGCAAGGTGTTCACTGTCATCTTCACCTGTCACTAGGATGTCGTCCAAGTAACACTGAGTCCCCGGAATCCCTTGCAGAACTTGTTCCATCGCTCTTTGCCATATCGCCGGAGCTGATGCTACTCCGAATACCAGTCGATTATACTGGTAAAGACCTTTGTGAGTGTTTATCGTGAGATACTTCCTAGAGGATTCTTCAACCTCCATCTGCAAATATGCTTGTGCTAGGTCAATTTTTGTAAAACGCTTCCCTCCAGATAGTGAGGCGAAGATATCTTCTATCTTTGGAAGAGGATATTGTACTGTGTGAAGGACTGGGTTCACCGTCACCTTGAAGTCCCCACAGATGCGAACCTTCCTTGGCTCCTCAGACTTATTGTTTAATGTTTTCTTCATGACAGGAACGATGGGTGTCGCCCACTCGCTCCAGTCTACCTTAGATAACACGCCTGCATTCTCCAGCTCTGCCTCGACGGCTGGGCGAATTGCATACGGTACCGGTCTTGCTTTGAAAAACTTGGGAATTGCATTCTCTTCTATTTTTATCGAGGCGGTTACGCCTTTAAGAGTTCCCAGTTCTTGTTGAAATACCTCTTTGGCGTTAGCTAAGATTTTTGCCAATCGTCCAGGTGTGACGTCGTCATCCTTTTTACCAGCCACAGTCAGTGCCTGAATGGAGTGCCAGTCTAAACTTATCTTTCTGATCCATTCACGTCCCAATAACGGTGGTCCACCATCTTGCAGTATGTACAGATACAATTTCTGTATTTCCTTGCCGTTGTATTCGACAGGCACCCTTATTTTTCCTCGGGTATACTTTCTGCCCCGTATACGTCTTCAAGACAATGGATGTCTCTTTCAAGGGTATGTGTGAGAATAGCCGCTCGTAGTCTCGTCGATTCATGACGGTCAGAGCTGATCCTGTATCCAATTCCATTTTGACTTGGGACCCTGCTATTGTGAGGGTGACCCAAATGTTTCGGTGATCCTCTTTTGCGATTACGTTGTGAAGTTTGAGACAGCTTAGTCTCTTGTTCCCGGATTCACTATCGCTCTTCTGGTCTTCGGAACTACTGTCCGTCATCTTTTGTACTGTCCTGTACTGTTCCTTAGTAGCCTTTTTGTTGTCGTTAATCTTCTTTCCAGACCTGCAAACTCGTGCAATGTGTCCCATCTTTCCACATTGCCTGCATATTTTGTCCTTGGACCAGCAGTCCTTCTGGTCATGGGTTGTTCTGCCGCAGCAGTAACATTTTTCAAATCCCCTTGTCATTTCATGGGTGCCGTATTCTTGTGGCTTTTGCTGTATTTCCGCAGCTCCCCTTGCTGCTGCTTCGTACGATACTGCCACGCTGAAAGCCTTATCTAGCGTCAGCTCTTTCTCTGAGAGTAACCTCTTCTGGGTTCCTTCACTCAGGAGTCCACAGACAAATTTTGTCCCGTAGGGTATCTGCCAGTCCTGCTCCGAACTGGCAGTGCTCCGATAGCTTGCGCAGTTCTGCAAGGTAATCAGCATTGCTCTCCTCCTTATGCTGATTTCTCTTGTGGAATTTAAATCTTTCTGCTATCAGCAGCGGTGTAGGATTTAGGTGTTCCTGTAGGATATCAACAATTTTGTTAAAACTCTTCGCCATCGGTTTGGCTGGAGTGATCAGGTTCCGCAATAGGCCGTACGTTCTTGCGCCCATTAAGTTTAGTAGTACCGATGCCTTTTTCTCATCGGCTACTTCATTTGCCTTGCAATATACTTCGACTCTTTCCACATACGTGGTCCAGTCTTCTATTGCATTATCGAAGGCAGTGATATTGCCAGTCTTCGGCATCTTGGAAATCTAAGATGGCGCCTCCTGCGCTTTGCCTTCTTCCCCACTGGATTAAGATGGCGCCTCCCGCGCTTTCTGTCTTCTCCGCTGCTGCTAGCGCTGTTACTGGCGTTTTTATGCCTTGATGGCGACGCCCTATGGTCTTCGCGCATTTCCCCCCACCCCCCCCCCCCCCGCGCTGCTGCTAACGCCGCTCTCCGCTGTCCCCGTGGCAACCTGCGGCTTTCTGCGCTTCTAATTTCTTTTATTTTCCCGTCGTCAGAGCAAACCCTCCGGGACACTTTCCTCCCTCTTCTCGGGTCTGTACGCTGCCCGGCTTCGTAGCACCGGCCGCGCCCTGTGTGCTCCACCCTCTCTCCTCTTCCCGACAACGCTGCTCGGCCCCGTTGAAAAGCCACCCGATCGAGCTCTAGCCCGCCGCAGCCCAGGAAGGATCAGTGTACTACCTGCTGGAGTTTAGAAGAATGAGAGGGGATCTCATTGAAACTTATAAAATTCTAACAGGACTAGACAGACTAGATGCAGGAAGGATGTTCCCGATGGCGGGGGAGTCCAGAACCAGGGGCCACAGTCTAAGGATAAGGGGTAAGCCATTTAGGACTGAGATGAGGAGGAATTTCTTCACCCAGAGAGTGGTGAACCTGTGGAATTCTCTACCACAGAAGGCAGTTGAGGCCAATTCATTAAATATATTCAAGAAGGAGTTGGATATATTTCTTAAGGCTAAAGGGATCAAGGGATATGGGGAGAAGGCAGGGACAGGGTACTGAATTTGGATGATCAGCCATGATCTCATTGAATGGCGGAGCAGGCGCGAGGGGCCGAATGGCCTACTCCTGCTCCTATCTTCTATGTTTCTATGAAAGGCGCTATATAAATGCAGGTCTTTCTTTTCTAACAAGCCCATCAGAAGTGGGAACTGAAGATGTTAGTACGATTGAATCAGCATGGTGGCATAGTGGTTAGCACTGTTGCCTCACAGCGCCAGGGACCTGGGTTCGAATCTGGCCTCGGGTGACTGTCTGTGTGGAGTTTGCACATTCTCCCCGTGTTTGCGTGGGTTTCCTCCCACAGTCCAAAGATGTGCGGGTTAGGATGATTGGCTATGATAAATTGACCCTTAGTGTTAGGGGGATTAAATACGTGGGGTTACGGGGATCGGGTGGGATATGTGTTGGTGCAGGCTCGATGGGCTGAAACGGCCTCTATCTGCACTGTGGGGTTTCTGTGTGTGTGTGAATCACAGAACAGCACAGCACAGAAGGAGGCCATTCATAAGAAGCAGGAGTAGGCCATACGGCCCCTCGGGCCTGCTCCGCCATTCAATAGGATCATGGCTGATCTGAATCTAGACTCACGTCCACTTCCCTGCCCTCTCCCCGTAACCCCTAATTCCCTTATCTGCTAGGAAACTGTCTATCTCCATTTTAAATTTATTTAATGTTGCAGCTTCCGCAGCTCTCTGGGGTAGCAAATTCCATAGATTTACTACCCTCTGAGTGAAGAAGTTTCTCCTCATCTCAGTTTTGAAAGGGCAGCCCCTTATTCTAAGATTATGCCCCCTCGTTCTAGTCTCACCCATCAGTGGAAACATCCTCCCCGCATCCACCCGATCAAGCCCCCTCACAATCTTATATGTTTCGATAAGATCGCCTCTCATTCTTCTGAACTCCAATGAGTAGAGGCCCAACCTACTCAACCTTTCCTCATACGTCAACCCCCTCATCTCCGGAATCAACTGAGTGAACCTTCTCTGAACCGCCTCGAGAGCAAGTATATCTTTTCTTAAATATGGAAACCAAAACTGCATGCAGTATTCCAGGTGTGGCCTCACCAATACCCTGTATAACTGCAGCAAGACTTCCCTGTTTTTATACTCCATCCCCCTTGCAATAAAAGCCAAGATTCCATTGGCCTTCCTGATCACCTGCTGCACCTGCATACTAACTTTTTGTGTTTCATGCACCAGGACCCCCAGATCCCTTTGTACTGTAGCACTTTGCAGTTTCTCTCTATTTAGATAATAACTTGCTCTTTGATTTTTTTCTGCCAAAGTGCATAACCTCACACTTTCCAACATTATATTGCATCCGCCAAATCTCTGCCCACTCACTTAGCCTGTCTATGTCCTTTTGCAGGTTTTTTTATGTCCTCCTCACTCACTGCTTTCCCTCCCATCTTTGTATCGTAGGCAAACTTGGATATGTTGCACTCGGTCCCTTCCTCCAAATCGTTAATATAGATTGTAAAGAGTCTGGGCCAGAAAGGGAGGAACAATAGATAATGCCAACGGTCCCTTCCTCCAAATCGTTAATATAGATTGTAAAGAGTCTGGGCCAGAAAGGGAGGAACAATAGATAATGCCAGAGAGGGAGTTAAAAACAGAAAATACTCAGCAGGTCAGGCAGCATCTGTGGAGAGAGAAACAGAGTTAACGTTTCAGGTGGATGACTCTTCGTCAGAACTGGAAGAAGTTGCAGATGTAACAGGTTTGTAAGCAAGTGGAGGGGGAGGGGAGGAAAGAACAAAAGGGAAGGTCCGCAGTATTTTGCTTTTGTACAGAGGCAGTTACTGGGTTGAGTGATCTGGATAGAAAATCATTGGATGCTTTAAAATATCTTTTTATTTGGAAATTGATTTGTGTGTGTGTGGGGTGGGATGGGGCAAATTTAAAAAAAAAAGTAAAGCGCTCATAAAAACAACACAAATTGTACATCTCAAATTGGGCTTAACAGAAATGCCAGAAAAATTCACCATGATCTCTCACTCACTGCTGCAAAGGCCCTGGGAGGTGTGTGAGTTGCACTGAATGTGGGTCACTCGCCACTGCAAGGCGGGGCCAGTCACTGACGTGTCTGCCCTGAGACTGGGAGCCTGGCTCAGAAACCAAGTGAAAACTCTCAGGAACCCCGTTACTCGCTTGCAGAAACCGAATCCCGTGAGTTGTTGGCAACTTGTCTCTCAAACTCTCTCATCATTTCCGGTAAGCGTATGTGTTTTTTTTTAAAAACTTCTCTCTCCTGAATTGCACCAGATTCTTAAATGCAAAGAAAAAAGAGAGACGCAAAACAAGATATGTAACAAACCCGTCCGCGTTAAATCTGCAACAGAAATCGAGTGCTGTGAATTTCGGCCACTCGCTGAAATTCGGGACGCCAGACTTTCTGATTATCGATAGTTGCAGAAACGCATCAAACTGTGTGCTCCTTCACCCAGAATCGATTAGTTCCCAGCTCTGCTAGCCCATGAGCTTCACATGTTCTCGGGATTAGAAGGGTATGTTGACGGGGTGAGATGATGTCGGGGCTGGCATGGACTGGTTGGGCCGAATGGCCTGTCTCTGTGCTGTACATTCGATGTAACCTGTTTTTTTGCACATGTCCCTCACACTTTGTGTTGCATCTTTTTTTTAAATGAAGCCAGATGGACCTGGAGCCTGACATTTACAAGCATTTATATAGCGCCTTTCATAACCTCGGGACGTCCCAAAGAGCTTTACAGCCAATTAAGTAGTTTTTGAAGTGTAGTCACTGTTGTAATGTTGGAAACGCGGCAGCCAATTTGCACACAGCAAGCTCCCACAAACAGCAATGTGATAAATGGCCTGACGGTTTGTTTTAGTGATTAGTTGGTTGAGGAATAAATATTGGCCCCAGGACACCGGGGAGAACTCCCCCCCCCCGCTCCTCTTCGAAATAGTACCATGGGATCTTTACGTCCACCTGAGAGAGCAGACGGGGCCTCGGTTTTTAACGTCTCATCCAAAAGACGGCACCTCTGACAGTGCACGGGGCGCGTCGGTCTAGATTTTGAATCTCAACACTGAACACGTAAAGAAAGAAAGACTTGCATTTCTATAGCGCCTTTCACGACCTCAGGACGTCCCAATGCGCTTTACAGCCAGTGAAGTGCTTTTGAAGTGTAGTCACTGTTGTAATGTAATGTCCAACCAATACAGAGCAACAGTCAGCAAAGCCGATGGAAAGTTTATAACTTTATAGCCAAAACAGTAGATTTCAGTCGAAAACATGATCTAACTGTACACTGATCTAGTGGGACCACAACACCTTGCCTATTGTTTGCCGTTCTGGTCACCTGAGACATCAGGGAGACATTCGAGGGTTGAAGGCAGTACAAAGAAAGATCCCAGGGCTGATCCCTGGTCTCCGAGGTTGGATTTATGAGAGGAGACTGGAGAAACTCGGGATTCCCAGCCTTGAAAAGAGATACAGGAAACTCTTTGGTATCCGGCACCGACGGGACCGGGATGGTGCCGGTTGATTAAAAATTCCGGATGACGGAGAGGGTTATCTACCGAGGCTACTTTTTAACAAATAGACTCCTGTTATTGAGGTGTTCGGACTTCCGACAGCGCCAAGAAGCTGAGTAGTGGCAGTTTGGAGAACTACCCCCACTGACTAACTCGGCCACCGTGGGAGACTCGGACTCGGCAACATTGCCGGTTAATAGAGAATTTTGCCGGTTAATAGAGAATTCCGGATATTTAGCTGCCGTTTAAAGAAGAGTTTCCTGTATCTTGAAAGGTGAATTTATCAAGGACTACAAAATTGTAAAACGGAAAGGAAATGGTAAATCGGACTGCGGCCTGGATCATGTGCTCAAGTCTCTGGTGTGGGGCTTGAACCTACAACCTTCTGACGCTGAGGCGAGAGTGCTGCCCACTGAGCCACGGCTGACTGTGAGGCAGGGTCCAGCAGTGTTACCGGGCCTCTGTAGCTCGGATGCCAGCAGAGTGGCACGGCTTGTTTGGGGGTCACAGAGCGATGCATAAAACTGTCAATCACAAATATATATATATGTAAATGAATATTACAATTAACTTTCCAATCGGACGAGCAGTACCAGGACTCCGCAGGAGGGCAGTCAGTTGAAGCTGATGCGACGTGCAGCGATCTACACCATGGGTTGTTTCACGAAGGGACCATTCAAATGCGGGGAGGGCACAAACCACTCCCGTCCAAAGTGCCCTCTGGGTGAAGGTTCAACTAATTAAATAAAACCGACTTTAAAAAGCTATTTCCGTCCAACGAATTGCAAGAAAAGTTTACTAAGTTGGTCAACTGGGGGAGGGGGCAAAGTGTGTGGGTTATATAGAAACATAGAAGATAGGAGCAGGAGTAGGCCATTCAGCCCCTCGAGCCCGCTCCGCCATTCAATGAGATCATGGCTGATCATCCAAATTCAGTACCCTGTCCCTGCCTTCTCCCCATATCCCTTGATCCCCTTAGCCTTAAGAAATATATCTAACTCCTTCTTGAATATATTTAATGAATTGGCCTCAACTGCCCTGTGTGGCAGAGAATTCCACAGGTTCACCACTCTCTGGGTGAAGAAATTCCTCCTCCATCTCCGTCCTAAATGGCTTACCCCTTATCCTTAGACTGTGACCCCTGGTTCTGGACTCCCCCGCCATCGGGAACATCCTTCCTGCATCTAGTCTGTCCAGTCCTGTCAGAATTTTATAAGTTTCAATGAGATCCCCTCTCATTCTTCTAAACTCCAGCGAGTATAAGCCCAATCGACCCAATCTCTCCTCATACATCATTCCTGCCATCCCAGGTATCAGCCTGGTGAATCTTCGCTGCACTCCCTCCATGGCAAGAAAATCCTTCCTCAGATAAGGCGACCAAAACTGCACACAATACTCAAGGTGTGGTCTCACCAAGGCCCTGTACAACTGCAGCAAGACTTCCTTGCTCCTGTACTTGAAACCTCTCGCTATGAAAGCCAACATACCATTTGCCTTCTTAACCGTCTGGGTTGATGGGGATGGGGGGAGGGGGCAAAGTGTGGGTGGGTTGATGGGGGAGGGGGCAGAGTGTGGGGGGGTCAGGGGGGAGGGGGGCAGAGTGCAGGGGGATTTGTCTGAGAGGGGGCAGCGTGTGGGTGGGTCGATGGGGAGGGGGCAGAGTGTGGGGGCGTTGATGGGAGAGGGGGCAGAGTGTGGGGGGTCGATGGGGGAGGGGGCAGAGTGCGGGGGGATTTGTCTGAGAGGGGGCAGCGTGTGGGTGGGTCGATGGGGAGGGGGCAGAGTGTGGGGGCGTTGACGGGAGAGGGGGCAGAGTGTGGGGGGTCGATGGGGGAGGGGGCAGAGTGCGGGGGGATTTGTCTGAGGGGGCAGCGTGTGGGTGGGTCGATGGGGAGGGGGCAGAGTGGGGGCGTTGACTGGGGAGGGGGCAGAGTGTGGGGGCGTTGACTGGAGAGGGGGCAGAGTGTGGGGGGTCGATGGGGGAGGGGGCAGAGTGCGGGGGGATTTGTCTGAGGGGGCAGCGTGTGGGTGGGTCGATGGGGAGGGGGCAGAGTGTGGGGGCGTTGACTGGGGAGGGGGCAGAGTGTGGGGGCGTTGACGGGAGAGGGGGCAGAGTGTGGGGGGTTGACGGGGGGGCAGAGTGCGGGGTGGGTCGATGGGGGAGGGGGCAGAGTGTGGGGGAAGGGGCAGCGTGCGGGGGGATTTGACTGAGAGGGGGCAGAGTGTGTGTGGATCGATGGAGAGGAGCGCTCCGTGCGGGAGAGGAGCGCTCCGTGCGGGAGAAGTTAGGCCCTGATGCAGTTGGCAGTGTCAAGATTCTTAAGACAGTCACATTGCAGTCGGTGCGGCTCCACTGGTTGTTTGGGAAGTGACCCGCTCTAAAAACTCCATTTGGAAAAAAAATGCCCCTTTTTTTTTTAAAGAAAATTGCATGAAAAATGCTCCCAACACACAGCACTATTTGTAAAATAAGATTTGCAATAATAGGAGAATTCCACAGTTTGATGGATTTATACCAGCGAGGCTCGGGTAGTTGGTGAATTAATGTCACTTAAGTTCATTACATATGTCAGGTGAGCCCATTAACCTGCTCCTGAAGGTTAACTGATGTGTGTGAGCTGAGAATTGCATTCTAAGAGTATCCCTTGATTCTGAGCTAAACTGCACATCTCTTGGGGGTTGGGAAGGAGAGGAAGAGAAATTGATGCTCTCTGTTTTTATAAAAACCCACTAGGCGAGTCATGGTGTTACAGTGCTTGTTGCAGTGATAGACTGGCGTGCAGACACAGTAGAGCACGGGCTGAAGGTACCATTCGCTCTCATATCGTGAATTCCAGGTTTTATCGGGGAGTAGTGCAAATGGGGGAGGGATGCGATTCTGAAAGAGAAAAATGGGATTTTCAAAAATGAAATGTTTAATAGCGGTGGTATTTCCATGTTCTTTTTTTTATTTGTTCCTGAGATGTGGGATTGTTTTGGATGAAATTTTGAAGACAAGGTAAAGCTTGAATGCTTCAACTTTTTGGGGAGAATTTTCCTGAAAGACAGGTTACTATGTTGTAAAATGTTATTTACAGCACACCATTGCTGTTTGTGGATCCTTGCTGTGTGCAAATTGATATGACTGCAGCCTCTTTTCTAGGCCGCAAAGGAATATTGGATCCCCCTGATGTTCATCAAATGTCATTCCCTTATAAACCCTGTATGACTTGTGTGTGAAAGGCAGGGCTTTTGTTCCACCAATCTTCTGTCTTAAGCAGAAACTTAGAATCATAGAATGGTTACAGCACAGAAGGAGGCCATTCGGCCCATCTTGTGCATTTGTAGTGTCAGCCGTGGCCCAGTGGGCAGCACCCTCGCCTCTGAGTCAGAAGGTTGTGGGTTCAAGCCCCACTCCAGAGACTTGAGCATAAAAATCTAGGCTGACACTCCAGTGCAGTGCTGAGGGAGTGCTGCACTGTCGGAGGTGCCGTCTTTCGGATGAGATGTTAAACCGAGGCCCCCATCTGCGCGCTCAGGTGGGTGTAAAAGATCCTAAGATGCTATTTCAAAGAAGAGCGGGGGAATGATCCCCGGTGTCCTGGCCAATATTTATCCCTCAACCAACATCACTAAAACAGATTATCTGATTATTATCACATTGCTGTTTGTGGGACCTTGCTGTGCGCAAGTTGGCCGCTCCATTTCCTACATTACAACAGTGACTACATTTCTTGGCTGTAAAGGGCTTTTGGGCATCCTGAGGTCGAGAAAGTCTTTCTTTCTTTGTCTCATATATTTTTCTGTTTTTTTTTTAAAGGCATAGCACATCCAGATGGGTTAACATAAGTCTTGATTTGTCTGATAATGTGATCTGTGTCTCGAAGGACTTTCTCCTGCCAACTAATTCCTCGAGCATGTTTAAACAATTGAGGAACAAAACATAAGCCAGTTGCATTAAAACTAAAATACAAAAACCTTCCGTCAGCAACTGTCTGTAGAAATACTTGCGTCCATCGGAGGTCCAGTTTTTGACGTTGAGGAAATTGCTAATTTGTTTGAAACCTTAATTACAGAGTCTGGTGATAATCAGTGAAGGAAATTGGGAGATGAAACGTATCCTTTCTTTGGAAAGGTTCCAACGTAAGCAGCTACTGTGGCTGATGGTCACAAGTCTAGACTTTTTAAACCCATTCCCCCTATAGGATCGGACTGAGTGCAGGAGATTTTTTTAAATTACGGTCTGTTTCTGCAGCACTTGACGTGCAGTGTGGTCAGCAGAATCTTGTACACATTTTCTGACGGACTAACACACCATTTTTGTCATCAATCTGGCCAAGTTTTGGAGGGGGTGGGGAACTCCTGATCTGTGTTCTCGCTCTTTCTCCTGGGCCCTCAGAAGTTCATTTGCGGTTAACTTTCAGCAGACATTTTCTTCTCCTTGACTTGCCCCCCTCCCACCCTGGTCTATTTTGGATACATGCCAATTCTTGGGTGTACTGTTGGGCCGTGATTGAAGATTTAAATTTAATATTGTATATTTACTATTGGGGAAAGACTGAACAGGCTGGGGCTCTTTTCTCTTTTTAAAAAAAAAAACAAGATTGAGGGGGTGACCTAATAGAGGTTGTTTAAAATTCTGAAAGGGTTTGACAGAGTAGACCTAGAGAATGTTTCCACTTGTGGGGGAGACCAGAACTAGGGGCCATCAATATAAGATAGTCACTAATAAATCCAATAGGGAATTCAGGAGAAACTTCTTTACCCAGAGAGTGGTGAGAATGAGGAACTCGCTACCACAGGGAGTGGCTGAGGCGTATAGCGAAGATACTTTTAAGGGGAAGCTAGGTAAACACATGAGGGAGAAAGGAATATCAGATTCTTACAGAGCTCAACAGGGTAGATGCAGGGAGGATGTTTCCCCCTGGCTGGGGAGTCTAGAACCAGGGGTCACAGTCTCAGAATAAGGGGTCGGCCATTTAGGACTGAGATGAGGAGAAATTTCTTCACTCAGAGGGCGGTGAATCTTTGGAATTCTCTACCCCAGAGGGTTGTGGAGGCTCAGTCATTGAGTATATTCAAGACAGAGAGAGAGAGATTTTTGGATATTAAGGGGATCAAGGGCTTGGGCAGGAAGGTGGAGTGGAGGTTGAAGATCAGCCATGATCTTATTGAATGGCGGAGCAGGCTCGAGGGGCTGAATGGCCTACTCCAGCCCCTATTTCTTATGTTCTTATGAACAGAAGGTTATGCAGATAGGGTTAGATGAACTCTGGTGGGAGGAGGCTCGTGTGGAGCATAAACACCGGCACGGACCTATGGAGCTGAATGGCCTGTTTCTGTGCTGTAGACTCTATGTAACTCTGTGTTATCTGGATGTGAGAGGCAGCTGGAGTTTTCAAGCCTTTAAGTGTGCAATAGGTTTCCAAACACCAGCAAACGTCAAGCATTTGTCATAAGACTGCATAAGTTGTGTTTTAATGCATGTTACTGAAATGACCTGCCTTGCATAAACCATTACAATAACCATGGCAGTTAATGTCTGTTTTATGTAGCATAACAGTGCTGGGAAAAGTAACTGAGTGGGAGCAAAGGTTACAGTTGTGTTTGTTTTACTTCGAACTGTTTGGGAACAGAATGTTTAAGAATTAATTCTCGTCTGATAAATCTGGGGTCTGTCGGCACCACTTATTGGATGTTAGAGATTAACCAAATTGGCAGCAAATCAGCAACATAAAAAAGCTTGTGTATTGAATTTTAAGCGAGCCCAATCGAGCTCTAACCCAATGCCACACACAGTGTCCAGCACCCAATGTCTCCACAGTCCGACCAGCCCGAGTGACTGGATAATAATCGGGAACAGGAACTCTGCCCAAATCCGACTCGCTAATCTAGGAACGCGGAGGCTAATTGTGGTACCCGCCATTACATAGAATGTACAGCACAGAAACAGGCCATTCGGCCCAACTTGGCCGTGCCGGTGTTTATGCTCCACACCAGCCTCCTCCCACCCCTCTTCATCTCACCCTATCAACATAACTTTCTATTCCTTTCTCCCTCATCTACTTATCTAGCTTTGCCTTCAATACATCTCTGCTGTTCGCCTCAAGCACTTCCTGTGGTAGCGAGTTCCACATTCTCACCACTCTCTGAGCCACTAACTCCGTCCCTCTCCCTGGCCATCGTCTGAGGCTGAACCAGACCGTTCGCAACCTTGGCGTCCGATCTGACCCTGAGCTGAGCTTCCGACCACATATTCTCTCCATCACCAATACATAGAATATTACAGCACAGAAGGAGGCTATTTGGCCCATCGAGTCTGTGCCGGCTCTTTCGAAGAGCAATCCAGTTAGTCCCACTCCCCCGCTCTTTCCCCATATCCTGCAATTTTTTCTCCTTCAAGTATTTATCCAATTTTTTCTCCTTCAAGTATTTATCCAATTCCCTTTTGAAGGCTACTATTGAATCTGTATCCACCACCCTATCAGGCAGTGTATTCCAAATCTAGTACATCTACGCGATTCACCTCAACCACTCCCTGTGGTAGCGAGTTCCACATTCTCACCACTCTCTGGGTAAAGAGGTTTCTCCTGAATTCCTTATTGGCTTTATTAGTGACTAGCTTGTATTTATGGCCCCCTAGTTTGGATTCTCCCACAAGTGGAAACACCCACTCTACATCTACCCGATCAAAACCCTTCATAATTTTAAAGACCTTATCAGGTCAGCCAGCCTACTTGTTGTGTTGATTGAGGGATAAATATTGGCCAGTGCCAAAACCACCTACTTCCACCCCTGTAACATGTCCCATCTCCGCCCTGCCTCTCATGGATGGAGAGGAACAAGCAAGTTCTGCAACGGGTTTTTCCAGCGTTTTCTGTTGTTATTTCGGATTTCCAGCATCCGCAGTATTTTGCTATTGTATAAGTTCTGCAATGAGCCTGCCATTCTCCCTGTCCGGTCTCCCTCTCTATGCTCCGCCCAAGAGTTGCTTAATGCCCAGGCGCTAAAGACCAAAATCTGACCAAAACCATATGAACTAGAACCATGGAGCTGAAACAGATTTCTATTTCTTTTTATTCATTCTCTTGGTTATGGGCGTCGCTGGCAAGGCTGGCATTTGTTGCCCATTCCTGGTTGCCCTGAGAAGCTGGTAATGGTGGGACTTCTTCTTGAAATGTGCTTTGTAGCGGTTGACGCAAGAGATTTACAGGGATGATGCCAAACCTGTGAGAATACAACTACTGGGAAAGACTGAATGGGATGGGGCTCAATTTTTCTCAGAGAAGGCTGGCGGACCTGATAAAGGTCTTTTAAAATTATGAAGGGTTTTGATCGGGTAGATGTAGAGAGGGTGTTTCCACTTGTGGGAGAATCCAAACTCGGAGTCCACATCACGGAAGACCTCTCCTGGTCCCTCAATACCTCCTCTCTGGTGAAGAAGGCCCAGCAGCGCCTATATTTCCTAAGGAGGCTGAAGGGATGTAACCTGTCACCCCTGATCCTCTCTAACTTTTACCGCTGCACAATAGAGAGCATCCTGACGAACTGTATCACAGTATGGTATGGCAGCTGTAGCTACTATGACCGGAAAGCCCTGCAGCGGGTAGTCAAAACTGCCCAACGCATTACCGGCACCCGGCTACCGACCATAGAGCACACATACCAGAAACGCTGTTTACGGAGGTCACGGACCATCATCAAAGACCCTACCCACCCCAGCCACAGTCTGTTCGCCCTCCTGCCATCTGGGAGACGCTACAGATGCATTCACACCCGTACGACCAGATTTAGGAACAGCTTCTTTCCCAGGGCTGTCATCCTACTGAACTCCACAAATAAACTCTAAAGCCTGTACATCTGCCAATGCACTTTATTATGGTTATGTTTATGTTAATGTATTACAAGCCAAATGTATGTTGAATGTTTAAATGTCTTAATCTAAATGTACACTCTCGGGAGCCGCAAGCCTACATTTCGTTGTACTGCACTTGTGCACTAACAATGACAATAAAGTTGATTATTATTATTATTATAAATGCAAGATAGCCACTAATAAAGTCAATAAGGAATTCAGGAGAAACTTCTTTACCCGGAGAGTGGTGAGAATGTGGAACTCGCTGCCACAGGGAGTGGTTGAGGTGAATCGCGTAGATGTACTAGATTTGGAATACACTGCCTGATAGGGCTGCAGATACAGATTCAATAGTAGCCTTCAAAAGGGAATTGGATAAATGCTTGAAGGAGAAAAAAATTGCAGGGATATGGGGAAAGAGCGGCGGGGGGTAGTGGGACTAACTGGATTGCTCTTCGAAAGAGCCGGCACAGACTTGATGGGCCAAATGGCCTCCTTCTGTGCTGTAATATTCTATGTATTTAAGAGGAAGGTAGATAAACACATGAGGGAGCATAGTTGACATGAAGGATATGTTGATAGGGTGAGATGAAGTAGGGTGGGAGGAGGCTCGTGTGGAGCATAAACACCAGCATGGACCAGTTGGGCCGAATGGCCTGTTTCTGTGCTGTAAGAGTCTAAGCAAGAGTTAACCACGCTGGTGTGGGACTGGAGTCAGATGCAGGTCAGATCGGGTGAGGACAACAGGTTTCCTTCCCTCAAGGACATCAGTGAACCAGTTGGGTTGCTTTGACTATCCGACAGCTTCATGGCCACTTTGACCGATACCAGTTCTTTCTATTTACAATTTTTTTTTTTTACAAGGCTCCGACAATTAACCGCCCTGAAACACCTCGCTTCACTGGGTATTCGTTCTTTTTGGAATGTTTCTACATCAGCTGCAGGACTGAAGCAGCCAAATCTCTCTCTCGGGTTATAGAGGGGGAGGATGTCTGCTGCCTGAAATTCTGCCTTTGGTACAGAGAGAGAGGAGGGAGTGGGAACTTGCATTTCTCCAGCACCTTTCACGACCTCAGGACGTCCCAAAAACGCCTTACAGCCAACGGGGTGCATTTTGAAGTGTAGTCACTGTCTTAATGTAGGAAACGCAGCAGCCGGTTTGGGCACAGCGTGATCCCACAAACGGCACGGCTGCCTAGTCCGAGAAATGCAGGGTGACTAACTGTTTTAGCCGGTGTCGTTCACAGGTGCGGAAATGCCTAACTGGGGCGGTGGTAATAAATGCGGGACCTGCCAGAGAACAGTGTACCATGCAGAGGAGGTGCAGTGTGATGGCAGGAGTTACCATCGATGCTGCTTTCTGTGCAGTAAGTCATTTTATGTTTTCTTTTCCCAAACGTTCTCTTTACTGTTTGAGTGTGGCGCCCTCGGTGTTAATGCCAGAGAACATGAGAATTCGGAGCAGCATCGGCCATACTGCTCCTCCATTCGGTCAGATCATGGCTGATCTTCGACCTCAACTTTTCTGCCCGAAGCCCAAATTTTTTGATTGAGGATTAAATTTGTATTTGGGCATGTGACTGCACAAACATTCAGGGTTGCAAATCATGTGTCTGCTTTATTTTAATCTTGTTATTTATCAAGAAACCTGCCTGAAGGGACAAGGCCTGTAGTGTAGACACTACACAAGTTGTTTTTGTATCTTTACACGCATCCCTTGAAGTAGTGGAAGGACTTGCAGGCTGAATATGAACCCTCCCTCCCTGGCCGTAACCATCTCTATAACAGTCGATTGTGGGGGGGTTAGTCCTATACGGGGGGAAGGTTTTATGGGCTCCCACAACCCATACGATGAGGAGGCACACCCGTACCGACCGGACGTGAGTATCCCGCTGGATGTCAACCGGAATTCCAAGCCGAAGCACCAGTCTCCACTCGCCGGGGCCATCGGGATTCGAACCCTGCACTTACGGACTCCCAGGCGGGAATGCTACCCCTGAGCTTGGGTCGATTGGGCTTATATTCACTGGAGTTTAGAAGAATGAGAGGGGATCTCATTGAAACTTATAAAATTCTAACAGGACTAGACAGACTAGATGCAGGAAGGATGTTCCCGATGGCCGGGGAGTCCAGAACCAGGGGTCACAGTCTAAGGGTGAGGGGTAAGCCATTTAGGACTGAGATGAGGAGGAATTTATTCACCCAGGGAGTGGTGAACCTGTGGAATTCTCTACCACAGAAGGCCGTAGAGGCCAGTTCATTAAATATATTCAAGAAGGAGTTAGATATATTTCTTAAGGCTAAAGGGATATGGGGAGAAGGCAGGGACAGGGTACTGAATTTGGATGATCAGCCATGATCGCATTGAATGGCGGAGCAGGCTCGAGGGGCCGAATGGCCTACTCCTGCTCCTATCGTCTATGTTTCTATGAGCTAAAGGCTGGCTCCAGCACTGCAGTTGGAAGGGGGGAAAAAAGACAACATAAATCAGGAGGCGATGACACCAAGCTCCGGGATTTAAAAGCCTGGAGATTGCAGGAGAGAAGGAAAACTGGGGGAGGAAAAGAATTTCACACGTTAGAGGTTCTGGGAAAGAGGGAGTTGGGAGGAGGAGACTGTGTATTCTTTGTCGCTATTTCAACGCAGTGAGGAATGGAGGGAAAGTGGGGAAGGAAATTGGATGAAGAGTTGAGGAGGCAAGGGGGTGGGAGAGAGAAAAGAAGAAAGTTTGAAAGGAGAAGGCTCTGGCAACCACTCCGGGTACTGGAACATCTTGTGGAACTTGGCGGTGTCTGAGAGGAGATGGCGGTACTACCTCATGGTCCAAGTTACAGGACAGTATATTGCAGTTTGAGTACGAATCTATGCTCTGTGTGTACCATCTACAAGGTGCACTGCAGCAACTCACCAAGGCTGCTTCGGCAGCACCTCCCAAACCCACAACCTCTTCCACCTAGAAGGACGAGGGCAGCAGGTGCCTGGGAACACCACCACCTCCAAGTCACACACCATTCCGACTTGGATATATATCATCATTCCTTCATCGTCGCTGGGTCAAACTCCTGGAACTCCCTCCCTAACAGCACTGTGGGAGAACCTTCACCACACGGACTGCAGCGGTTCAAGAAGGCGGCTCACCACCACCTTCTCAAGGGGCGACTAGGGATGGGCAATAAATGCTGGGCCTTGCCAGCGACGCCCACATCCCATAAACTAATTAAAAAAATATGTATATACAGTCTCGATGGTTTTAATGTCCTTTTCAATAATGAGGTGCCCAAAACTGCATGCGGTGCATAACGGGAGAGAAAGTGCAGTTAGTCCATGAGCGTCTGAAAGGGAAACATGGGTCAATGTTTTGGATCTGACCTTTAACCTGAACCATTCTAACCAACCTGCTGTGCACTTCCAACCTTTTCCATTTGTATTCCAATATCACTGGATGTAGGGAATAGTGAGCATTGAACAATTGATTTTATATGGTTACAGCAAAGTTAACTGATTTCAGTAGTTCAGCAACTATATTTTTGTAAGACCGTTGATGTTCTTAAATTCGTTTATGGGATGTGGGCGTTGCTGGCAAGGCCAGCCTTTATTGCCCATCCCTAGTTGCCCTTGAGAAGGTGGTGGTGAGCCGCCTTCTTGAACCGCTGCAGTCCGTGTGGTGAAGGTGCTCCCACAGTGCTGTTAGGGAGGGAGTTCCAGGATTTTGACCCAGCGACGATGAAGGAACGGCGATATATTTCCAAGTCAGGATGGTGCGTGTGATTTGGAGAGGAACTTGGGGGTTTGGGAGGTGCTGTCGAAGAAGCCTTGGCGAGTTGCTGCAGTGCATCTTGTAGATGGTACACACTGCAGCCACTGTGCGTCAGTGGTGGAGGGAGTGATTGTTGAAGGTGGTAGATGGGGTGCCAATCAAGCGGGCTGCTTTAGGGAGTCAGGAGGTGAGACACTCGCCGCAGAATACCCAGCCTCTGACCTGCTCTTGTTGCCACAGTATTTATGTGGCTGGTCCAGTTAAGTTTCTGGTTAATGGTGACCCCCAGGATGTTGATGGTGGGGGATTCGGCGATGGTAATGCCGTTGAATGTCAAGGGGAGGTGGTTAGACTCTCGCTTGTTGGAGATAGTCATTGTCTGGTACTTCTGTAGCACGAATGTTACCTGTAGCACGAATGTTACCTGCCACTTATCAGCCCACTCTTGAGTGCTTTGACTGCTGCCATCAGTTACTCATTAGTACTGTGTAATAGGACGAATTACTTGTGGGTGTATAACAAAATGTCCTTGTCCCTAACTCTCCTTTACTGTAATAATTGTCGGGTTAAGTAACTCCAAGGAAACTACTTCAATGAGCGTTTACTTTCATGAAATGTTTTAATAAAAACTCTCCTTTTGAATTAATTGTCTGGGTAAGTGTTGCGTGCAAAAAAAAAAAATATTAGTTTGTGTAATGAAATCAGTTTTGTGTTGTTGAATTGCAGATCCCAATCCTCTGTCGTTTTCCCTTTTCTTGTCCGATATTCCTCTTTTGTAAATACTTCGAGCCGTCTTCCAGTGCTTAAGGAATGTTATTGAAAGCCAAGGGCTGCTGCATTTTCAGCCAAATCACTAAAATGAGACCTTGTGGAATGTTGGATCTAAATTCCTGAATGACTTCACTCCCCACACCCCCACCCCCAACCCCACAACGCACCCCCCCCCCCCCACCCACTATGAACTGAACGGAACCTGAACCTTATCACCTGACACGAGTCTCAATTCTCCACCCAAATAACTGCAGCTAAATTTGGAATTTGTACAGACAACTGCAGAAGGAGTGGAAGGATTTTAACAGTTGGTCTTCCATATCTTGCATTAAAGGGCGGGGTCCGGGATTGTAACTTTTTTTTCTTATGTTCTTATCTTGAGGGAGTGAAAACCAGAATTGTTTTGGAAGTGGCTGGTGTGAAAACATAGGCTCTATCCCAAATAATGAAGAAATAGAAATTTGGATTAAATAATAAAATAAAATAGCACGGCTGGTCCTGTCAGCTCGGACTCATCCCTCTCAGCCAATCCAAAGGGACAAATGTAAGAAGTCACACAACACTAGGTTATAGTCCAACAGCTTTATTTGAAATCACAAGCTTTCGGAGCGCTGCTCCTTCGTCAGGTGAAGTGGAGAGATGCATATAGGCACAGCATATATAGTCCGAGAATACTGCCCGATGATTACAGGTAATCTTTCTAACTGCCCTTTATCACACCTCGGCAGGGGGATAATCACAGCAATCAAAGGTGTGAATGGTGTCCAAACAGGTCAGTCAGGAAACCATTACATCAAAGAACAATGAGGTGGGGTCACACCTTTGATTGCTGTGATTATCCCTCCACCGAGGTGTGATAAAGGGCAGTTAGAAAGATTACCTGTAATCATCTGGCAGTATTCTCTGACTATATATGCTGTGCCTATATGCATCTCCCCACTTCACCTGATGAAGGAGCAGCGCTCCGAAAGCTTGTGATTTCAAATAAAGCTGTTGGACTATAACCTGGTGGTGTGTGACTTCTTACATATGTCCACCCCAGTCCAACACCGGCATCTCCACATCAATCCAAAGGGAGTAAACGGCCTCTTTTTTTGCCCCTCTTGAAGGAACTATCTTGTACCGTCTTGCTCCATTGTCTGAGAGGGAAGGGTCTGATGGGCAGGAGGCCATTTCATATTTAGAAAACCTCCTGTGTTTCTTTGTTGGGAATAGTTCATGTGTTACAAGCCGTTATCTTTGGGTGACAGTTCTCTAGTAGCGAAGGCAGGAAAATGGAGTTGAGGTGCAGATCGTCCACGATCTCATTGCATGGTGGAGCAGGCCCGAGGAGCTGAACAGCCTTCTCCTGTTCCTAATGTTACTGTATTTAGCTCAGTCGCACTTGGAAAACCCTTTTGTCTAAATGGCATGGCTTCTGGTTTGGGTATTGGGTCATGTGTCAGCCGTGGCTCAGTGGGTAGCACTTTCGCCTCTGAGTCAGAAGGTCGTGGGTTCAAGCCCCACTCCAGGGACTTGAGCACAACAAATCTATGCTGACACTCCAGTGCAGTGCTGAGGGAGAGCTACACTGTTGGAGGTGCCGTCTTTCGGATGAGGCATTAAACCGAGGCCCCGTCTGCTCTCTCGGGTGGATGTAAAAGATCTCATGGCCACTATTTCAAAGAGGAGCAGGGGAGTTCTCCCCGGTGTCCTGGGCCAATATTTATCCCTCAACCAACTTCACCAAAGAACAGATGATTTGCTCATTATCACGTTGCTGTTTGTGGGAGCTTGCTGTGCGCACATTGGCTGCCAAGCTTCCTACGTTACAACAGTGACTACACTTCAGAAAGTACTTCATTAGTTGTAAAGCACCTTGGGTCGTCCTGAGGTCGTGAAAGGTGCTATATAAATGCAGGTCTTTTTCTTTAAATCTCAATCGTAATATACAATTGCGTATTTACTAATGGTGCAAGAACAGTTTCACGGAGCCTTGACAACCACATATGAAGCAGAAAAACAACCGAACCTTGGATCTAATTAGTAATGCCAGGAACAAATGTTGTTCTAAGCCACAGTTTTAATTGGTTTAGCAGCATTGGCCAATCTCTGATTCAAGTGCCAAAGGAGATTTATTCTTCTGCTTTTTTTTTTAATTCTCCCATTTTTTAAAAACTCCTCCCTATTTAAAAAAAAAAAAATCGGGTATCACAGAGCCAATCCACATGCGTGCCTATCATCAGCTCTTTTTATTATTCGTTCCTGGGATGTGGGCGTCGCTGGCAAGGCCCAGCATTTATTGCCCATCCCTAGTTGCCCTTGAGAAGCTGGTGGTGAGCCTCCTTCTTGAACCGCTGCAGTCCGTGTGGTGAAGGTGCTCCCACAGTGCTGTTAGGGAGGGAGTTCCAGGATTTTGAACCAGCGACGATGAAGGAACGGCCGATATGTTTCCAACTCAGTGACTTGGAAAGGAACTTGGAGGTGGTGGTGTTCCCATGTGTCAGTTTGCCAGTGATTGACACGAGAGTCTTTCACTGAGATTGGTAGTTCATTCAACAACAACAACAAGTTGTATTTATACAGCGCCTTTAACGTAGTAGAACGTCCCAAGGCGCTTCACAAGCAATTAGCAAACAAAATTTGACACCGAGCCACATAAGGATAAATCAGGGCAGATGATCAAAAGCTTGGTCAAAGAGGTAGGTTTTAGGGAGCATCTTAAAGGAGGAAAGAGAGGTAGAGAGGTTTAGGGAGGGAATTCCAGCACTTAGGGCCCTCGGCAGGACCCCACCCCTGCTGGGTGTGCACATTCCTAAAATGAGCCCTGTATGTTTGAAGATACATTCTGTCTGAACTAAAAGTCCCTTCGCTCTTTCTAGTGGTCTGCAGGAAAAACCTTGACAGTACAACAGTGACGATCCATGGCAATGAGATCTACTGCAAGTCCTGCTATGGGAAGAAATACGGTCCGAAAGGCTACGGGTATGGACAAGGGGCCGGCACTCTCAGTATGGACAGGGGAGAAAGGCTGGGCATCCCCGTTCAGAAGTAAGTGTTGCCGTGCCAGTGACTGGGATTTAATGTAAAGGCGGGGAGGAGGGGGGAGCCTGCGAATGCACTGCAAGCCCATCAGCATCTGAAGAGAGAGAGAGAAGTGCTCAATGTTTTCGATGTAGACACTTGGGGCAACCTTTCACTGCCGGCCGCCTGCTTCTCACCATTTTCGGGATGTGGGCGTCGCTGGCAAGGCCGGCATTTATTGCCCATCTCTAGTTGCCCGGAGACGGTGGTGGTGGGCCAACAATGTGGCTTCCTAGACCACTTCAGAGAGCAGCTAAGGTTCAAGCACTTTGATGTGGGACTGAGTCACACATATGCAAAGATCGGGTAAGGACAGCAGGTTTCCTGCCCTTTCCCCACATTACAACAGTGACTACACTTCAGAAGTACTTCCCTGGCTATAAAGCAGTTTGGGATGTCCTGAGGTCATGGATTAACCAAAAGTACTTTTGGAGGAAGAAAAAAAGCCAAGCCTCATCTGCCCTCTCAGCAGTAAAAGATCCCATGGCACTGTTTCGAAGAAGAGCAGGGGAGTTATCCCCGGTGTCCTGGTCAATGTTTATCCCTCAACCAGCATCACTAAAAACAGATTATCTGGTCATTTTCAAATTGCTGTTTGTGGGATCTTGCTTAGAAACATAGAAAAATAGGAGCAGGAGTCGGCCATTCTGCCCTTCGAGCCTGCTCCACCATTCAATATGATCATGGCTGATCCTCTATCTCTATACCATATTCCTGCTCTCTCCCCATACCCCTTGATGCCTTTTGTGTCTAGAAATCTATCTATCTCCTTCTTAAATATATTCAGTGACTTGCCCTCCACAGCCTTCTGTGGTAGAGAATTCCACAGGTTCACCACCCTCTGAGTGAAGAAATTTCTCCTCATCTCAGTCCTAAATGTCCTACCCCGTGTCCTGAGACTGACCCCTCGTTCTAGACCCCCCAGCCAGGGGAAACATCCTCCCTGCATCCAGTCTGTCTAGCCCAGTCAGCTGTGTGCAAATTGGCTGCTGCGTTTCCCACATTACAACAGTGACTACACTTCACAAAGTACTTCATTGGCTGTAAAGCTCTTTGGGACGTCCTGAGGTTGTGAAAGGTGCTATAGAAATGCAATTCTTTTCTTTCGCATTCACTTGCACTCTCACCAATGGACTGGAAATTTCCTTGGGGGGGGTTCTGACCAGCCACGGTAACTTTAGCGGGGACCCGGAATACACGTCTATCCGGGGGTTCCGCTGATCTTCCGCCGAAGTTACGTCGGCCAATCGGGAGAATCTCGAGGAAATTTCCGGTGGTCGTGTCACGCCAGTGTGCGGTGTTGCCATTTTTTTTTTTAAGCACTGAATTCCATCTTGTTCTTATCTAGATCTGTACATCGAAGTGTATTTGTTTACGGTACCATTGTTGCACAGTTCCGGTCTCTATTATAAAAGCAATATTCAGGCGTTGGAGGAGGCGCAAAAAAGATTTACAAGCATGATACCAGAACTGAGGGGATGTAATTATCAGTAAAGACTCGGCAAAGACTCTTTCCTCTGGAAAAGAAAAGGCTGAGAGGTGACCTGATAGAGGTTGTTAAGATTTGAAAGGGTAGACGTAGACGTAGAGAAGGTGTTTCCACTTGTGAGGAGACCAAAACTAGGGCCATCAATATAAGATCGTCGCTAATAAATCCAATCAGGAATTCAGGAGAAACTTCTATACCCAGAGAGTGGTGAGAATGTGGAACTCGCTACCACAGGGAGTGGTTGAGGCGAATAGTATCGATACATTTAAGGGGAAGCTGGATAAACACATGAGGGAGAAAGGAATAGGAGGATGTGTTAACAGGTGAGATGAAGAGGGCTGGGAGGCTAATCAGGAAGGCCAATGGAATCTTGGCTTTTATTGCAAGGGGGATGGAGTATAAAAATAGGGAAGTCTTGCTGCAGTTATACAGGGTATTGGTGAGGCCACACCTGGAATACTGCGTGCAGTTTTGGTTTCCATATTTAAGAAAAGATATACTTGCTCTCGAGGCGGTTCAGAGAAGGTTCACTCGGTTGATTCCGGAGATGAGGGGGTTGACGTATGAGGAAAGGTTGAGTAGGTTGGGCCTCTACTCCTTGGAGTTCAGAAGAATGAGAGGCGATCTTATCGAAACATATAAGATTGTGAGGGGGCTTGATCGGGTGGGTGCGGTGAGGATGTTTCCACTGATGGGTGAGACTAGAACTAGGGGGCATAATCTAAGAATAAGGGGCTGCCCTTTCAAAACTGAGATGAGGAGGAACTTCTTCACTCAGAGGGTAGTAAATCTATGGAATTTGCTACCCCAGAGAGCTGTGGAAGCTGCAACATTAAATAAATTTAAAATGGAGATAGACATTTTCCTAGCAGATAAGGGAATTAGGGGTTACGGGGAGAGGGCAGGGAAGTGGACGTGAGTCTAGATTCAGATCAGCCATGATGCTATTGAATGGCAGAGCAGGCCCGAGGGGCCATATGGCCTACTCCTGCTCCTATTTTTTATGTTATGTTCTTATGAGGCTCGTGTGGAGCATGAACACCGGCACGGACCCCACACAACACAATAGCAAAATACTGAGGATGCTGAAAATCTGAAATAACAACAGAAAATGCTGGAAACACTCGGCAGGTCAGGCAGCATCCATGGAGAGAGAAACAGAGTTAACGCTTCAGGTCTGGGACCCTTCATCAGAACTGGAGAAAGCTGGAGATGTGACGGGTTTTAAGCAAGTGTAGGGGCAGGGAGAGGGGGGAGGGGAGGAAAGAACAAAAGGGAAGTTCTGTGATAGGGTGGAGGGCAGGAGAGATTAAATGTTGCAAATGGGAATGGCAGAATCTTCAACAGCTGCCATGTGAAACAATGGGGGCTGAGGTTCTGGTCTGAAATTGTTGAACTCGATATTGAGTCCAGAAGGCTGTAAAGTGCCTAATCGAAAGATGAGGTGCTGTTCCTCGAGACCAGTCACAGACCAGTTCGGCCGCATGGCCTGTTTCTGTGCTGTACATTCTATGTAATAACTGTGGTACAATGGAGTAGCCAATGGCAACAGCGACCAATTGGGAATGGGATGGAAGGAATGAGCTGTATCGACTTCACTCAGCTCTGTTTGTTTAACTCCGCAGTCCACAGCCTCACCGGGCAACAACCAACGTCAATACTTCGAAATTTGCCCAGAAGTTCGAGGGCGTGGATAAGTGTTCCAGGTGCGGGGATTCTGTTTACGCAGCGGAGAAAATAGTCGGTGCCGGAAAGGTGAGGCTTTGATTGTCTTCATGTAATAAATGGAACAAGTCTCTGCCAGAAATTGTAGCGAATTACAACGCATCTTCCTTTGATGTCAGCTGTGGCTCAGTGGGCAGCACTCTCTCTCTCGCCTCTGAGTCAGAAGGTTGTGGGTTCACAGTCCCACTCCAGGGACTTGAGCACATAATCTAGGCTGACACTCCCAGTGCAGTACTGAGGCAGTGCTGCACTGTCGGAGGGGCAGTACTAAGGGAGTGCTGCACTGTCGGAGGGGCGGTACTGAGGGAGCGCCGCACTGTCGGAGGGGCAGTACTGAGGGAGTGCTGCACTGTCGGAGGGGCAGTACTGAGGGAGCACCGCACTGTCGGAGGGGCAGTACTGAGGGAGCGCCGCACTGTCGGAGGGGCAGTACTGAGGGAGCGCCGCACTGTCGGAGGGGCAGTACTGAGGGAGCGCTGCACTGTCGGAGGGGCGGTACTGAGGGAGCGCCGCACTGTCGGAGGGGCGGTACTGAGGGAGCGCCGCACTGTCGGAGGGGCGGTACTGAGGGAGCGCCGCACTGTCGGAGGGGCGGTACTGAGGGAGCGCCGCACTGTCGGAGGGGCGGTACTGAGGGAGCGCCGCACTGTCGGGGGGCAGTACTGAGGGAGTGCCGCACTGTCGGAGGGGCAGTACTGAGGGAGCGCCGCACTGTCGGAGGGGCGGTACTGAGGCAGCGCCGCACTGCCAGAGGGGTGGTACTGAGGGAGCGCCGCACTGTCGGAGGGGCGGTACTGAGGGAGCGCCGCACTGTCAGAGGGGCAGTACTGAGGGAGTGCCGCACTGTCGGAGGGGCTGTCTTTCAGATGATACCGAGACCCAGTCTGCCCTCTCCGATGGACGTAAAAGATCTATTTGAATCTTGAAAAGTTTAATTAACCCCCCAGCATCCACAGACTTTTAGGGGGGGGGAAGAGTTCCAGATTCCCATTCATGAGTTCAAATCCAAGTTGCAGAATTTAATTGGGTATATCTGGTAATGTATGTGCTGGTGCCAGGAGAAAAAACAAATGATAAAAGCTGTTGGATTGTTGTAAAAACTCAACTGGTTCACTAATGTCCTTCAGGGAAGGGAACCTGCCGTCCTTAACCGGTCTGGCCTACACGTGACTCCAGTCCCACACTCTATGGTTGACTATTAATGCCCTTAGGGTAACTGGTGGTGGGCAATAAATGTTGCCGTGCCAGCGTCACTCATGCGAAGAACAAATATTTAAAAAGAGCACTGTACTCTGAAATATTCTAGCCTGCATGAGATGCCTTTTAATTCTAAACATTTCTAAACCATCGACAAATTGCTGAAACTAATGACAGAAGAAACCTCGATCCACACCAAGTGAGGGTGGGGCGGGAGGGGAAGATCCAGCACATTCCCTCAAAAGTAATTGAAATTTTACAAGGTCAAGTGGAACGCGCTGCCTGAAAGGGCGGTGGAAGCAAATTCAATCGTCCTTTTCAAAGGGGAATTGGATAAATACTTGAAGGGGAAAAATTTGCAGGACTTTGGGAGGAGTGGGACTGATTGGAGAGCTCGTTCAAAGAGCCGGCACAGGCACGGTGGGCCGAATGGCCTCCTTCTGTGATGTACGGTCCTTGGTGAGTTTACTGTGTGTCCGCTGCTGTGTTGTAAACAAATTACTGTAAAATTCATCAGGATTTCTTCAAAAGAAACCGAAATTGGGGAATCGTTGGAATTCAATCTACGAGCTAAAATAAAACAATTGGTAACTTGTACACGTCCTTGGCTTATTTTAGGTGGAGGTGGAGAATTTTGGTTGCGAGGGGTGGGGGGGGAAACGGAGAGGCCAGTGAGGAGCACCTCTTTTTTTTTGGGAGGGGCGGGGAGCGAAATATGAATAAGGAAAGGACTTGCATGTATATGGTGCCTGAGGTGTCAGCTGGGGCTCAGTGGGTAGCACCCTCGCCTCGGAGTCAGAAGGTTGTGGGTTCAAGTCCCACTCCAGGGACTTGAGCACAAAAATCTAGGATGACACTCCAGTGCAATGCTGAGGGAGAGCCGCGCTGAGGGAGAGCCGCACTGTCGGAGGTGCCGTCTTTCAGATGAGACATTAAACCGAGGCCCCATCTGCTCTCTCAGGTGAACGTAAAAGATCCCATGGCACTATTTCGAAGAAGAGCAGGGGGAGTTCTCCCCGGTGTCCTGGACCAATATTTATCCCTCAACCAACATCACTAAAACAGATTACCCGGTCATTATCACGTTGCTATTTGTGGGAGCTTACTGTGCGCAAATCGGCTGCCGCGTTTCCTACATTACAACAGTGACTGCACTTGGAACAGTGCTTCATTGGCTGTGAAGCACTGAGACGTCCTGAGGTGGTGAAGGACGTTGTACAAATACAAGTTCTTTCTTTTGCTTGTAAATTTCAAGCTCCAGGTCTTAAGTGAAATACATTAAAAAATATATTTTAAGTAAGTCACTGTTGCAACGTAGGAAGGAAAGAGAGACAAAGTCATTGTGCCAGTTTGATTGTGTGGAGCGATTCTTTTACCCGCCGATTGTTTCTCTCCCATTAGCCGTGGCACAAGAACTGTTTCCAATGTGCCAAGTGTAGGAAGAGTTTGGAGTCGACCACAATGACGGAAAAGGAGGGCGAGATCTACTGCAAGAGTGAGTGTGTTTCTTTTGAAATAGCTGCATGGTGTAAAAGTTTTTGCGCCAGGGACTCAGTGCTCCCTTTAGTACTCTCAATACTGTGTGCGCTCATTTTTTTTCCTATTTCAAAGCCGGTGGGCAGGCTGCGCGGGAGCTGCAGAGCGCTGCTCGGTGGCGAAGCTTAAAGGGAACATTGCCGGTGTTTGCAGTGGGGGGGGGCGGGTGGGAGGGCAGGGCAGGCACAACTCACTAAAAAAAAAAAACAACCAATCAAAACAGCCGACACACTCTGGCCTGGATTTGACACCTTTACCCAATCGGAGGACGGCGAGGGTGGGACTTCGCCCTGACCCATTTTCCCGGGTCGACGGGGAGGGGGGCATCATTGCCGCTGAAGGACGGGCTCTCCCGTAGGATGGCAAAGGCGCTAGGATTGTCCCGGCGTCTCCAGGAATTGAAGATTAATCTCCCGGACACTGCTGGGAGCAACCACCCGGGAGATAAAAAATTGTGTTTTTAAAACGTTGTTTGAACACTTTCACTTCTTAGCTACAAGAATATTGGAGATGTGGGGGGAGGTAGGCTGTTTGAGTAGGCGGGGCATTTGGAGGTCATGTGATGAACCCCCCAGGAAGACGACCAATCAGAGCTGGTGACCACAGCACTCAGTGGGGGGTCCCTATTCCGAGGGGAGCGGGTGAGAAAAGGAGCAGAAAAGCTCCAAGGAGGCAAAGACTAGAATACAAGGGGGTAGAAGTTATGCTGCAGCTGTACAAAGCCCTGGTTAGACCACACCTGGAGCACTGGGAGCAGTTCTGGGCACCACACCTTAGGAAGGATATATTGGCCTTGGAGGGAGTGCAGCGTAGGTTTACCAGAATGATACCCGGACTTCAAGGGTTAAGTTACGAGGAGAGATTACACAAACTAGGGTTGCATTCCTTGGAATTTAGAAGGTTAAGGGTTGATCTGATCGAAGTTTTCAGGATATTAAGGGGAACAGATAGGGTAGATAGAGAGAAACTATTTCCGCTGGTTGGGGATTCTAGGACTAGGGGGCACAGTCTAAAGATTAGAGCCAGACCTTTGAGGAGTGAAATTAGGAAACACTTCTACACACAAAGGGTGGTAGAAGTTTGGAACTCTCTTCTGCAAATGGCAATTGATGCTGGATCAATTGTTAATTTTAAATCTGAGATTGATGGCTTTTTGTTAACCAAAGGTATTAAGGGATATTGGCCAAAGGCGGGTATATGGAGTTAGGTTGCAGATCAGCCATGATCTCATTGAATGGCGGAGCAGGCTCGAGGGGCTGAATGGCTTCCTCCGGATCCTATGAACATGGACTTATTTTTTTGTTTCCCAGCCACTGAATGGGGTCAAGCCCTTAAATAAAAAGGGCAAGAAGGATGGGAGGAGGCTGGTGTGGAGCATAAACACTGGCATGGACCTGTTGGGCCGAATGGCCTGTTTCTGTGCTGTAAATACTATGTTGGGCTGGAGGGGAGGGAGCAATGCCCATTAAGTAGATAATGCATTAAAAATTCTGGGGTGTTGGTAAATTTTACAATACTCAGAACAACCCGGTCTTTGTGGCATTAAAAAAGGGTTTATCACACCACAGATGAACAACAACCTGCATTTATATAGCGCCTTTAACGTAGTAAAACGTCCCAGGGTGCTTCACAGGAGCGCTAATCAGACTAAATTTGACACCGAGCCACATAAGGAGATATTGGGACAGATGACACAAGAAGCTTGGTCAAAGGTTTTACGGAATGACTAAAAAGGAGGGAGAGAGCGGTGGAGAGGTTTAGGGAGGGAATTCCAGATGGAATACATTGTACAAATCATTGAGCAACAGTCGGGTCCCCGTCACCTGACCTGCTGTGAGCAATGCCATGGGAGATCTGCCAGCGTTGCTTAAAAATAATGGCCTGCCTCATTAGAAAGGTGTCTGAACATTAAACCTTTAACCCCAATGTACAAAGGGCCGCTTACTTCCTGCCATTTTGCATTAAGGATCTTGACATTGATCTCGGATAGTTTTGACTTAAATTTACTTTGCCTTTTTATCACTTCCCTTCCACAAAAAGAACATAAGAATTAGGAGCAGGAGTGAGCCATACGGCCCCTCGAGCCTGCTCCGCCATTCAATAAGATCGTGGCTGATCTTCGACCTCAACTCCACTTTCCCGCCGGATCCCCATATCCCTGGATTCCTCCTAGTCTCCAAAAATCTTATCGATCTCAGCCTTGAATATACTCGACGACTGAGCATCCACAGCCCCCTGGGGTAGAGAATTCCAAAGATTCACCCCCCTCTGAGTGAAGAAATTTCTCCTCATCTCAGTCCTAAATGGCCGACCCCTTATCCTGAGACTGTGACCCCTGGTTGTAGACACACCAGCCAGGGGGGAAACAACCTCTCCGCATCTACCCTGTCAAACCCTCTAAGAATTTTAAACATATATTTTACACATGTTCCTGTTCAGCTGTGATTAGAGGAAGGAAATGGGAATAATTCCCAGGCACCTTGACCTGTTTCAGGAGCTTCCTGCAGTCTGGACTTGTAGATAGACACAGAGAAACCCTGATATTCTATCTTCCTCCACAGGATGGCGCAGTCACCCGCAATTATCATTGGCCCAGAAATGCGGGTCTCCACGGGTGAGTACGCACAGGGTACTCGCCCGTAAGCCCAATGGAAGTGCCGGTTTCCTGCATGCACTGCGTATGCGCGGGAAACTGGCACTTCCAATCCCCTGAAAGCAGGGGTTAAGAGGTTGAACGCGTGCGCGGGAGAGGCTGCGCGTGCGCATCGAACTTAGGTTTTTTTTGCAGCTTTTCCTGCGAGGGTAAGTCTCCAGAAGTTACACATTTGAAAAGCAGGCATAAGGTCTGCTTTTTACAAGGTAAGTGGTGAATTAATTAAAATTAAAACATTTTTAAATACTTTAAAGCAAGGTAAGTTTATTTTTAGCCCCATTAGAAAATAAAATTATTTTTTTCAAAAATTTAAATTATTGTTTAAAATAGTTATTTCATGTAATTTATAGATTATTTAAAAAATGTGATGTTTTTTTAAAATGTATTTGAAGATTTAGTACTGTTTTGGGGCCGTAGTATTTATAACTTTTCACAGCTCTTCCTGCCAATCTTATGAATGGAGCATTCCCTGCTCCGATTGGCTCCCCATGGCCCACGTGATCACAGGGGACGCATCGAACTAACTACGCCCCTGGGATACGCAAGCACTGCGCGCCGGCAGCTGGACCAGGCCCCGGATCGGAATCCCACGCGGGCCCACAGCTCAACGGCCGGAGCGCTAGGTAAGTGCCGGTCGGGGGCTTGCACCCGCGGGAAGCCCCCGACCCGAATTTCTGGGCCAATATTACAACAAGCCTCCTTATTTTTCCTTGCTCCAGAGGGGGCACTGCAGCCTCTCTCAGGCTGTTACAACAAACACCACTAAAAGACTTCCCTGAAACTCCTCGGGAAAGTTCTACATGTCTTCAAGGAAGCAGGGGGAAGAGCCAGTTACACCCGGGGCAAGCGGGTGTCAAAAGATATATAGAGCCATGGTTAGACCCCACTTAACAGTGACAGCAGCTTGCATTTATATAGTGCCTTTAATGTAGTAAAACGTCCCAAGGCACGTCACAGGAGCAATTAACAAACAAAATTTGACACCGAGCCACGTAAGGAGAAATTAGGACAGGCAACCAAAAGCTTGGTCGAAGAGGTAGGTTTTAAGGAGCATCTTAAAGAAGGAGAGAGAGGCGGAGAGGTTTAGGAAGGGAATTCCGGAGCTTATGGCCTCGGCAGCTGAAGGCACGGCCGCCAATGGTGGAGCGAGGGAAATCGGGGATGCTCAAGAGGGCAGAATTGGGGGAGCGCAGAGATCTCGGGGGGGGGGGCGGCGGACGGAGGAGTTGTGGGGCTGGAGGAGATTGCAGAGATAGGGAGGGGCAAGACTATGGAGTGAACTGAAAACAAGGATGAGAATTTTAAACATTTTAAGAGCACTGTGCACAGTTCTGGTCTCCATATTACTGGAGAAAGTGCAAAAAAGATTTGCTAGGATGATACCAGAACTGAGAGGTTATACCCGTCAGGGAAGATAGAACTGGCTGGGGCTCTTTTCTCTAGAAAAGAGAAGGCTGAGGGGCGACCTGATCGAGGTCTTCAAGATTATGAAAGGTTTGATAGGGTAGACGTAGAGAAGATGTCCCCACTTGTGGGGGAGGCCAGAACTAGGGGCCATCAATATAAGATAGTCATCAATAACCACTCAGTCTGGTATCATTCTAGTAAATCTTTTTTGCACCTCCTCCAGTGCCTCTATATCCTTCTTGTAATATGGAGACCGGAACTGTGCACAGTGCTCCAAGTGTAATCTAACCAAGCCTCTATACAAGTTTAACATAACTTCACTGCTTTACAATTCTATCCCTCTAGAAATGAACCCCAGTGCTTTTTTTTTTAATGGCCTTGTTAATCTGTGTCGCTACTTCTAGTGATTTGTGTATCTGTGCCCCTAGATCCCTCTGCTCCTCTGGACCATTTAGACACTTGGGGGGAGAAATTCGATATCGCCCCATTTGGGGCGCGATTATCGGCCGGGCGCAAAGTTTAGCGCCTGGCGCTAATTATTGCCTCCGACTGCAAACTTGGCTTCTATCGCCCCTGGAGGTGATTGGAGCACTAAATCAGGCGCTGCACACCTGTCTTAAGGTGCTAATGCCGAGGAGCGCTGGCGAAGCTCATGTGATGTCAGTCAGCAATGGAACACAGACACACTGGCGCCGGCCAGTTCTTAAAGGGGAGGGTCGATCTTGCTCTCCATCCACACCCTGCTCATTGCAGCCTTGAATCTCGGCCTGGAGAGACCTGTACATCAAATCTGTTGGCAAGAACAATGGAGAGGCCCAGGGAAAGAGCTGAGAGTGCAGCCCCCCATAGTCTCTTCTAAATCGATGCAAGGAAGGTCAAATCAAAATCAACCTGCAAAGTGCTGCTCAATACCCCAAATTCCTTCACACAGCGTCTCTCTCTCTCTCAGAATGTGTGGTGCAAAAATGTCGCTGACAAAAAAGGCAGGAAGCGGCCGCCTTTAAATAGCGCTCCCCCAGTCCCTTCCCGACTGCAAAACGCTCCCCTCAACCTGTTGTTGCTAGTGGCAGGTGTTAAGGCAGGGGACGCCACTCAATATCCGGTCCGGGGCGTTGCACGCTCGACTGATGTCACGATCTGCGGGCGCAGGAGATTGTGGCGGTAGTGTTTAGCGCTGCCGCGAAATGTCTGGTCAATTTTGCGAGCGGCGCAAACATCGCTGCGCCCAGGCTCCGCTAGTTGCTTTGCGACCCATTAGTGCTCTCTTAGGGCGCTAATGGGAGGCGCAAAACAACCGAATTTTTCACCCTTATTTTCCTCATTTATATGCATTTTTTAATATATTTTTTATATCTGCTATCTCTTCCCTAACTTTTAACATGCATGGCTGCAATCTAACCAGACCAGGGGTTTTATCCTCTCTAAGTTTGATTAGTTTATCAATTACCGCCCCCCCCCCCCCCCCCCCCCCTTTCTATCTTGAATATCTTTTTGGATCTCTTTTAATGTCACGTCCACCATGTGGGTCTCCCTGGTAAATACTCAGGCAAAGTAATTATTTAATATTTCTGCCATTTTGCTGTCATTACCTGTGAGGTTATCGTGTGCATCCCTTACTGACCCTATCCCTATTCTGATTTTTCACTTGTTATTTGTGTTTTTAGAATACTTTACTATTTCTTTTTATATTCCTTGATAATTTAATTTTGTAGTTTCTCTACCTTCCTAATTGTTTTTTTTTACTTCTTTCCTAATCTTTCCGTATTCCCTTTGGTGATCTCCTTTGTTGTCTATGTACTTAGTGGGTGCCTTGCTCTTTTTGGCTAGTTTGTTCTTGCTTTTTAGTGGGATACATTTCTCCTGGACTCTGTTGATCACCGTTATAAATGTTTCCCACTGCTGTTCTTCATTGTTTGTCAGTAATTTTTTTCAGTTTATTTTCCCTAGTTCCAATTCTCATCCCCTTTAAAATCAGCTTTTTCCAATTTATTACTTTGGTCTTTGTCTTACTTAAGTCCTTCTCCATCTTTATCTTAAACCGTATTATGTTGTGATCGCTATTACTTGGATGTTCCCCTTCACTTACTTCTCTTATCAGTTCTGGTTCATTTCTCATTACTAGATCCAGCAGGGCTCCCTCTCTTGTTGGGCGGTTTACATACTGGGTAAAGAGGATAAACTTGGTGCCAGGGTAAAGGACATCTCCTCCGGGTTAGAGAAGAACTTGGAGTGGGAGGGGGAGGATCCAGTTGTCGTGGTCCATGTAGGTACCAGTGACCTAGGTAGGACAAAGAAAGCGGTTCTGCTGAGAGAGTTTGAGCAGCTAGGGACTAAATTTAAAAAGCAGAACCACAAAGGTCATAATCTCTGGATTATTACTGGAGCCACGAGCAAATTGCCATAGGGTCAATAGGATCAGGGAGATGAATGCGTGGCTCCAAGATACATGTGGGAGAAGTGGGTTTCGATTTGTGGGGCACTGGCACCAGTACTGGGGAAAGAGAGAGCTGTTCCGTTGGGACGGACTACACCTGAACCATGCTGGGACCAGAGTTCTAGTGAATCGAATAACTAGGGAGGTAGATAGGGCTTTAAACTAAATAAGGGGGGGGAGGGAGGGTCCCGGTAGAGAGAAATCTAGAATGCTAAAGAGAAAAGACAAGGAAGCAGTGCAGGAAAGTGATTGGGGTAAGGATAGCCGGATTGTGTCAGGAAGGGACAGAGCGTACAAACAAAGGAGTGCACGAACAAATAGGGTCCGGGTAAGAAAAAATGATAAGACAAATAGGGCCATAGTACAAAAAAATGTTAAGATGTCTAAAAATGTTAAAAAGACAAATCTAAAGGCACTGCATCTGAATGCACGAAGCAGTTGTAATAAGGTAGACGAATTAACAGCACAAATCGATGTAAACGGATACGATATAATTGTGATTACGGAGACATGGCTGCAGGGTGATCAAGGCTGGGAGCTGAATATCCAAGGATATTCGATATTTAGGAAGGACAGGCAAAAAGGAAAAGGAGGTGGGGTAGCCTTGTTAGTAAAGGATGAAAACAGAGCAATAGTGAGAAAGGATATTGGCTCAGAAAATTAAGATGTAGAATCAGTCTAGGTGGAGCTAAGAAGCACCAAGGGGCAGAAAACATTGGCAGAAAACAACAGTTGCCTATAGGCCTCCACACAGTAGTGGTAATGTAGGGGATGGCATCAAACGGGAAATTAGAGATGCACGTAACAAGGGTACTACAGTAATCATGGGTGACTTTAATCTACATATAGACTGGCCAAACCAAATTAGCAATAATACTGTGGAGGATGAATTCCTGGAGTGTGTACGAGATGGTTTTTTAAACCAGTACGTTGAAGAGCCAACTAGGGAACAGGCTATCCTAGATTGGGTATTATGCAATGAGAAGGGGTTAGTTAATAATCTTATTGTGCGGGGTCCTTTAGGGAAGAGTGACCATAACATGATAGAATTCTTCATTAAAATGGAAAGAGAAGAAGTCCAATCCGAAACTAGGGTCCTAAATCTAAACAAAGGAAACTACGATGGTATGAGGAGTGAGTTGGCTATGATAGATTGGGGAGCTTCATTAAAAGGCATGACGGTGGATAGGCAATGGCTAACATTTAAGTAACAAATGCATGAATTACAACAGTTATACATTCCTTTCTGGTGCAAAAACACAAAAGAAAAGCGGCCCAACCATGGCTAACAAAAGAAATTAGGGATAGTATTAGATCCAAAGAGGAGTCATATAAAGTTGCCAGAAAAAGTAGCAAGCCTGAGGATTGGGAGCAGTTTAGAGTTCAGCAAAAAAGGACCAAGAGATTGATTAAGAGGGGAAAAATAGAGTACAAGAGTAAACTTGCAAGGAACATAAAAGTGGATTGTAAAAGCTTCTACAAGTATGTAAAAAGAAAAAGATTAGTGAAGTCAAATGTAGGTCTCTTACAGTCAGAAACGGGTGAATTTATAATGGGGAACAAGGAAATGGCAGAGCAATTAAACAACTACTTTGGTTCTGTCTTCACGGAAGAGGACACAAATAACTTCCCAGAAATGCGAGGGAACAAAGGGTCTAGTGAGATGGAGGAATTAAAGGAAATTAGTAATAGTAAAAAAAAATAACGCTGGAGAAATTAATGGGACTGAAAGCCGATAAATCCCCAGGGCCTGATAATCTGCATCCCAGAGTACTAAAAGAGGTAGCCATGGAAATAGTGGATGCATTGGTCGTCATCTTCCAAAATTCTATAGATTATGGAACAGTTCCTGCAGATTGGAGGGTGGCAAATGTAACCCCACTATTTAAAAAAGAAGGGAGAGAGAAAACCGGGAACTACAGACCGGTTAGTCTAACATCTGCAGTAGGGAAAATGCTAGAGTCTATTATAAAGGATGTGATAACAGGACACTTAGAAAATATCAACGGGATTAGACAAAATCAACATGAATTTATGAAAGGGAAATCGTGTTTGACAAACCTACTGGAGTTTTTTGAGGATGTAACTGGTAGAATAGATAAGGGGGAACCAGTGGATGTGGTGTATTTGGATTTTCAGAAGGCCTTTGATAAAGTTCGACATAAGAAGTTAGTGTGCAAAATTAAAGCACATGGGATTGGGGGTAATATACTGGCATGGATTGAAAATTGGTTAACGGACAGAAAACAGAGTAGGAATAAATGGGTCTTTTTCGGGGTGGCAGGCGGTGACTCGTGGGGTACCGCAGAGATCAATGCTTGGGCCCCAGCTATTCACAATATATATCAATGATTTGGATGAGGGAACCAAATGTAATATTTCAAAGTTTGCTGATGACACGAAACTAGGTGGGATTGAGAGTTGTGAGGAGGATGCAAAGAGGCTTCAAGGCGATTTAAACAAGTTGAGTGAGTGGGCAAATACATGGCAGATGCAGTATAACGTGGATAAATGTGAAGTTATCCACTTTGGTAGGAAAAACAGAAAGGTAGAGTATTATTTAAATGGTGATAGATTGGGAAATGTTGATGTACAAAGGGACCTGGGTGTTCTTGTACACCAGTCACTGAAAGCAAACATGCAGGTGCAGCAAGCAGTTAGGAAGGCAAATGGTATGTTGGCCTTCATTGCAAGAGGATTTGAGTACAGGAGCAAGGATGTCTTATACAGTTGTACAGGGCCTTGGTGAGACCACACCTGGAGTACTGTGTGCAGTTTTGGTCTCCTTACCTAAGGAAGGATATACAGGTGCACTATCCCTTATCCGAAACCCTTGGGACCAGATGTTTTTCGGAATTCGGAATTTTTCGGATTTCAGAATGGTATTCAGAATCAGTATGTAACACCCTAGCAGGGGTCTGGGCAGCACCCCGTAAGCAAACACATTAATATTTCTGCAGCGAACCTTATGAATATTCACACTGAGTGGGATAAATAAAGACTATAAATAGTATTACAGTTTATTTGTACAGTAATAATTTGGTAAATTAAATAGTGGGATAAATATAGACCATAAATACTCTAGTTACGCTCCACGAAAAAACTTTCGGTTTTCAGAAGTTTTCGGTTTTTGGAAGTGCGGATAAGGGATAGTCTACCTGTACTTGCCATAGAGGGAGTGCAGCGAAGGTTCACCAGCCTGATTCCTGGAATGGCAGGACTGTCGTATGAGGAGAGATTGGGTCGACTAGGCCTGTATTCACTAGAGTTTAGAAGAATGAGAGGGGATCTCATTGAAATGTATAAAATTCTGACAGGGCAAGACAGACTGGATGCAGGGAGGATGTTTCCCCTGGCTGGGGGGGGTCTAGAACGAGGGGTCACAGTCTCAGAATAAGGGGTAGGACATTTAGGACTGAGATGAGATGAAATTTCTTCACTCAGAGGGTGGTGAACCTGTGGAATTCTCTACCACAGAAGGCCGTGGAGGCAAAGTCACTGAATATATTTAAGAAGGAGATAGATAGGTTTCTAGAAACAAAAGGCATCTAGGGGTATGGGGAGAGAGCAGGAATATGGTACTGAGATAGAGGATTAGCCATGATCATATTGAATGGCAGAGCAGGCTCAAAGGGCCAACTCCTGCTCCTATTTTTCTGTTTCTATGAAAGGAGTCCTGCTCACATTGTATAAAACTCCACTCCCTGTACCGCTTTCGCTACCTCCTCTTGCCAGTTTAGTTGGGGTTAGTTAAAATCTCCCATGATTATTATTCTATGTCCTTTACTCATTTCACATATTTGCTTACACATTTCTTCCTCCGCCTCCTTTCCATTATTAGGGTGGTCTGTAGTGTGTACCCCTATTAGCGTGATCGATCCCTTATCTTTAATTTCAATCCACATGGCTTCTGTTTCTAACCTTCTGTTAGTTATTTCCCTTTTGTCTACTGCCATTGTTATCTCTAATTAGTACAGCTACCCTACCTTCTTCCCTCCCTTTACTTTCTGATTGTCATAACCTGCAATATTTAGTTGCCAGTCCTGTTCTTTCTGGAGCCATGTTTCAGTTATTCCTACTACATCTGGTTCCTCACTACGCTATTATTGCCTCCAGTTCCCCCGTTATATTTTGGAGGCTGTGAACATTGCTGTGCAGGCAGTTTAACGTGTCTTTAATAGTTGTCCCTTTTACGTTATTTTTTAACAGTCCTTTTATACTTCTGTTCTGTAACGGTGTTTGTTCCCTGACTGTTTATGTTACCTCTTGTTCCTTACCTTGGTCTAACCTTTACTCTCGGCTCCTATTTCTTTTATCGTCAGACTTGTGTTATTTTCACCAGATCCCTCCCAGCCGTCCAGCTGTTAGTGTAATGTCCTTTCGTTGATGGTCTCGTTCACTTCCTTTGAATGCTTGGCATGGACTGCTCCTTTCTTCACCAATTAAAGTGTTGCGAAGGTCTCTGGCAGACGTTCTCCCTTCTCAAAAGAATGTGTCGTCAGCTGAAGAGAATTGCAGTCACTGCACAACCTCGCATTCCTGTCCGCTGTGGAAGTCCTCTCGTCTGGGTAGCTTTCTACTCTTTGCTCCTTTTCATTCCAGAATGATCAGCCTGGCGGGGAATTAACAACAACAACTTGCATTTACACAGCGCCTTTAACGTAGTAAAACGTCCCAAGGCTTTTCACAGGAGCGATTATCAAACAAAATTTGACACCGAGCCCCATAAGGAGATATTAGGACAGCTGGCCAAAAGCTTGGTCAAAGAGGGTAGGTTTTAAGGAGCGTCTTAAAGGATGAAAGAGGGGTAGTGAGCAATGTGCCCTCAAAGCTGCGCAGCTGTGTGGATGCGCAGTGTCTGTGAGGTCCCGCGCAGGTCGCTCACCAGCTTTTGCATTGTAAAAAACGAGCGTGAGCAAGATTTGAATGGGCCCACGCACCGATTAAAAAAATTACAGGGAGCATTGGTAGAGAGGCGGAGAGGTTTGGGGAGGGAATTCCAGAGCTTTACGGCCTTTGCAGCTGAAGGTACGACCGCCAATGGTGGAGCGATTAAAATCGGGGCTGCTCAAGAGGCCAGAATTGGAGGAGCAACTTTTATGTGTGTTTGTTTGTGTAAAATTGTTCTTGGGATGAGGACGACACTAGCTAGGCAGTATTTATTGCCAATCCCTATTTGCCCAGAGGGGCATTAAGAGTTGAGCACAGAGTGTGGGACTGGAGTTGTATGTAGCCCTGACTGGCTCGTGTTGGCAGGTTCCCTTCCCTGAAGGACATTAGTGAACCAGTAGGGTTTTTGCAACAATCCGGCAGCTTTCGTGGTCATTTTCATGGTTAATTTTGAGTATATTCGAGACTGAAATCGATGAATTTCTGGTCACCTAAGGGAGTCGAGGGATTGGGCGGGAAAGTGGAGTTGAAGTAGATGATCAGCCATGATCTTATTGAAAGGTGGAGCAGGCTCGAGGTGTTGAAGGGCCTCCTCCTGTTCTGTTTTCTCCACAGATGCTACCTGACCTGCCGAGTTTTTCCAGCATTTTCTGTTTCTTCTAATGTCCTTTATTTTGACTTTTACATTCCCCTTTTTTGTTGTTGACTCATTTGGATCTCTTTCAGCCAACCAGGATAGGGGGAAGCTTTTTAATAAAGTTTCGAGCTGCGTTCTGTCAAGTTTGTTTTAAATTAAGTTGTAGTTCCCTCTTACAATCCACTGTCAATCTGGAATGTTTATGTGTGAGTGTGTGTTTTTTTTCTCTCCTCCTCGCAGGTTGCTACGCCAAGAACTTTGGGCCTAAAGGATTTGGATTTGGCCAAGGTGCCGGTGGCCTTGTACACACGCAGTAACGGCCGCTAACAAGAGCTCCCCGTACGACGCTCAGAAACGAGTTAGCCCGGCAGTACACAGCACCAGGTGTCGGGACTTTCAGTTAGCTGATATAATCTCTCCCCTAACTACAGCGAACATCACAGCCAGATGGATACAGCACCCAGAACTCTTAAGGTGGTCACCAGGCAAATTTACCAGCGTGGCGTTTATTCGAAATTGCGCCACCTCTTCTAGTTTACTGGGTGCAAGTGGGGCAATTGTATTTCCATTGAATCTACAACACTCTCTCTTATATATACGAGCACACTTTGAGGCAATAAAGGTTTTTTTCTCCCTGGCATCACTTACGCTATTCTTGTGAATTTCTTAATTCTGATTAGATGGCGGAATATAATAATTTTAGCTTTTTAGCCAGAAATGGAGACGGAGAAGTCAAGGAAGGGAAGAGTCGGAGATGGACCATGTGAAGGTGAGGGAAGGGTGGAAATTGGAAGTAAAGTGAATGAACTTATCTAGTTTAGGAACATAAAGGCCATTCAGCCCCTTGAGCCTGTCCTGCCATTCAAATAGATCATGGCTGATCTTTATCTTAACTCCATTTACACACCTTGGTTCCGTAACCCTTGATACCATGGTATAACAAAAATCGATCCATCTCAGTTTTGAGATTTTTCGGTTGACCCCCAGCCTCAACAGCTTTTTGGGGGAGAGAGTTCAAGATTTCCACTAACCCTTTGTGTGATGAAGTGCTTCCCGACATCACCCCTGAACAGCCTGGCTCTAATTTTAAGGTTCTGCCCCCTTGTTCTAGACTCCCCCCACCAGAGGAAACAGTTTCTCTCCCTCTACCCTATTGAATCCTTCAATCATCTTAAACACCTTCTGGCCTCAACATTGAGTTCAGTAACTTTAGATCACCAAATCAAATCAACTTTTATTGTCATTGTTAGTGCACAAGTGCAGTACAACGAAATGTAGGCTTGCGGCTCCCGAGAGTGTACATTTAGATTAAGACATTTAAACATTCAACATACATTTGGCTTGTAATACATTAACATAAACATAACCATAATAAAGTGCATTGGCAGATGTGCAGGCTTTAGAGTTTATTTGTGGCGTTCAGTAGGATGACAGCCCTGGGAAAGAAGCTGTTCCTAAATCTGGTCGTACGGGTGCGAATGCATCTGTAGCGTCTCCCAGATGGCAGGAGGGCGAACAGACTGTGGCTGGGGTGGGTAGGGTCTTTGATGATGGACCGTGACCTCGGTAAACAGCGTTTCTGGTATATGTACTCCATGGTCGGTAGCCGGGTGCCGGTAATGCGTTGGGCAGTTTTGACTACCCGCTGCAGGGCTTTCCGGTCATAGTAGCTACAGCTGTCATACCATACGCTCCCATACCATAGCCACCGCTCCCATTTTTTCCAGATAGCAGGTGTTGGTAATGGTTCTGCTATAACCATTTAAACCTCCTCTCGAGCCATCTTTTGTTTCTTCACTTGTCCCATTACCACCCCCTTTTGCCTCGCACCATCATCCCTTTTGTCATTTAATCACTCCTGCCCACCACCCATTTATTTATCATCAATTTAAGAACATAAGAAATAGGAGCAGGAGTCGGCCATACGGCCCCTCGAGCCTGCTCCGCCATTCAATAAGATCATTGACCTCAACTCCACTTTCCCGCCCGATCCCCATATCCCTCGATTTCCCCTGGAGTCCAAATATCTATCTCTGCCTATCTTTTTTGAATATACTCAACGACTGAGCATCCACAGCCCGCTGGGCTAGAGAATTCCAAAGATTCAACACCCTCTGAGTGAAGAAATTCCTCCTCATCTCAGTCTTAAATGGTCAACACCTTATCCTGAGACTGTGGCCCCTAGTTCTAGACTCTCCAGCCAGGGGAAACAATCTCTCAGCATCTACCCTGTCAATCCCCCTCAGAATCTTGTATGTTTCAATGAGATCACCTCTCATTCTTCTAAACTCCAGAGAGTATCGGCCCATTCTACACAATCTCTCATCATAGGACAACCCTCTCATCCCAGGGATCAATCTAGTGAACCTTCGTTGCACCGCCTCTGAGGCAAGTATATCCTTCCTCAGATAATTTAAAATGGTTGTTGTGAGAGGAGAGAGGTTAGAAGAAACTTTTATGCAGAGGACTGTTGGAGCATGGAATGCTTTGGACAGAGGAGTGGTTGAGGCCATTTAAGGGAAAAGTGGATTGAAATTAAAAGCAGATAGGGAGAGAGCAGGACAGGAGAATTAGCTTTGGATTGCTCTAGCAAAGACACAATGGGCCGAATGGTCTCCTTCTGTGCTGTAAACATCTACGGTTCATTGGGCTAGTTTGGGCTGAATTGGATGCTTCCTCTGCAGTTAGCTCTGCAATGACCAAAACAACGGAGGCGGTCGTACACTCTGCCACTGCACTGATGCAGATTGCGGCTGCAATGAAAGATTCCTAAAACTCTTTAACGGCACACAGCAAGATGAAAAGGTGACAGTGAAGGTACAAACTCTGGTGAGAAACAACAGCCGGCTTGCCTTCATCGAACGTGAGAGCGGGCTGCGGAGCCTTGGTCAGACCCTGAAGGGGTTTGACGGTAGATGCTGAGAGACTGTTTCCCCTGGCTGGAGTGTCTAGAACTAGGGGACACAGTCTCAGGATAAGGGGTTGGCCATTTAAGACCGAGATGAGAAATTTCTTCACGCGGAGGGTTGTGAATCTTTGGAATTCTCTGCCCCAGAGGGCTGTGAATGCTGAGTCGTTGAGTATATTCAAGGCTGAGATAGATTTTTGGACTCTAGGGGAATCAAGGTGATCGGGCGGGAAAGTGGAGTTGAGGTCGATGATCAGCCATGATCTTACTGATTGGCGGAGCAGGCTCGAGGGGTCGGGTGGCGGAGCAGGCTCGAGGGGTCGGGTGGCGGAGCAGGCTCGAGGGGCCGTGTGGCAGAGCAGGCTCGAGGGGCCGTATGACCTCCTCCAGATCCTTATGTTCTTATGACCCCATCTAGAGTGCTGCATTCAGCTCTGGGCACCGAACCTCAGAAAGGATATAATGGCCTTGGAGGCGGTGCAGTGCAGATTCACCAGAAAGTTAAATAATGAGGACAGGTTGCATAAATGTGGCTTGTATTCCCTCGAGTTGAGAAGATTGAGGGTTGACCTGATCGAGGTGTTTAAAAATTATTCATGGATTTGATAGGGTAGATACGGAAAAACTATTTCCTCTGGTGTGGGGAATCAAGGCATAATACAATTAGAGCTCGGCCATTCGGGGTGATGTCAGGACACACTTCTTCACACAAAGGGGAGAGGAAATCAGAAACTCTGGGAGTCAATTGAAATTTTCAAGACTATGAGATTGATAGATTTTTGTTAGGCATCATTGGCTATGGATCGAAGGCGGGTAACTGGAGCTGAGATACAGATCGGCCACAATCGGGGAACAGGCTCAAGGGGTCGAACGGCAGTCCTTATGCAGATATTCAACAATAAATTGCATTTCTCAATGCTTTTATTGTAGAAAATAATCCCACGCTGCTTTGCAGAAAGTACAAGGGGAAAAATAGTCCAGTATTTTTAAAAAAAGCAAAATCTGAATTTTTTTTTTAAATGGCTTCATTAACAATGCTGCAGTGTTACTATTCCCTGATGCTTTTAAAAGTTACATCAGCCTTGCACGTTATCCCTGAATAACTCTGATCTGACACGGATTATGGGAAGAGTCTCTGTGAAGCTGCTGTAATCACCATCTTCCCAAAGGAAGCAATCAACAGCCTCTTTAAATACTCCGATGGGATGAGATTGGATCAGATATATTAAAATATTTGGTCTTGTAACCCTGAATATAGGAATTGAGCCATTATCTCCAAATAGTTAACTTTTGTAAGTTCATTGATTGCAGTTCAAACTTTGGATGGAGACAACCTGTCACGATCGAATGTGTATTGCTCGGGAAGAACAGGTGACTTTGGACCTCTGGTTCCCAAAGCTCTCCACCACTGGGGGTTTTCCTCGCCTCGTGTCTGGGTCTGTTGTAGACTCATTGATAGAGATCGATCGCTGTGATTGGTCAACAATTCCATTGTCGTTGTATCATGTGGCCACCAGGATGGTAGAAGGTTGACTAGACGGACCTGGGTCTGTCTTCGTCTAGCAATTCCTGTTCTTCTGTAAGATCCCGCCTTCAGCTAAAATAATCCATGCTCTTGACTGGGTCTCCTGCTGCCACGCTTATTTTTAAAAAAACTTTGTCTGTTTCTGCACGGCTCAAATTTATTTCTGCTAGGCCGAATGTAAAATATGTTTTAAGAGTCCCGAGGCAATGTCTATTCTATGGCTTGCAAGATGCGCAGCTTGCTGCGATGATCAAGGCTCGTGGCATTAAAGGAAGTGCAGCTGCATTTGGTGGAAAGATGGGTAAGGGGCAGAAAGCAGAGATTTTGGGGTTAAATTGATTTTAACCCTAATGAAGTGTACCCCAGGAATCTGTACTGGGATTTATTTCCACTTAATGCAAATGATGTCAGGGTACAAGAGATATCCTGTCGAAGTTTGCTGCTATCAAATTAAGGGTGTGTGGCACACTTGTGAGGAAGAATGCTGGAGGACATGGGCAGATAGATGGCAGATACAGTTCCAAGCAAAGGACTAAGAAATAGTACATTTTGAGGGGGTGGGGTGGAAACAGTAAAAGGAGGTTTATTCTAAACAGTAGGGATCTGAGATTGCATGAGCCAGCAAGATTGGCAGCCACAAGACTGTGACCTCCAGCACTGATCCCTGGAGTATGCAAGGTCACCCAGTTTAGCAACATGTGTCGATGCCATGAGGGTGAAAGCTCGAGAAGTCATTCTACGCCCCTCCACCCTCCCAGAAACCTCCAGACTCTGCCTCCAGCAGGCCTCTTTTCATCTCTTCTCTTTGGTTGTTAAGGCCACAACCCCGGCCTGGACCTCCCCATGCAGACCACAACCGGCGTTCCTCTTCCCTCTGGACGTTCAAGGCTGCCAACCCCATGACGGGCAGCGAACTCCCGGGAGGCCCCTCCTCTGGTGCCGCTCCCGCCTGGTGAATGGCTTTGTCTGGGGTGGCAGGAGGCCAAAGGAAACTGTTGGGCAAGACTGAGACCCATCCTATCTGGGTCCCGGCTTCGTTTCCAGCCCTCCCACTGGAGTTACGGCAGAGCTGCACCAGAAGGACAGGCATTACAGCCCGAGAGTGCCTTCGCGAAGGGATCTAGACACACAGAATGGAAAGTTACATTCACAAGAGTGAGTCACAGCTGCAAGATCCAATCAAAGCATGATAGTTAACATTTTTAGAAAGCGTTAGGTGGTAGAAGGGGAGCAGGACGCATCATCTAGGAGGGAAGGTCAGGGACCTCTGGGATGCTCCTGCATCTCCACCGACTTCTGGAAAACATGACCACCCTCTGCTTGAAGCTTGTCCGCCCACATCAGTAGGGTGGTTTTGTGCACTACAGACAAAAAGACTAGCACAGGTTTGCAGTTATAGCTGCTTCCTGTAGACAAACCTAAAGTACAGCTATATAATATAGCTGTTGATTCCTGGGATGAAGGGGTTGTCTTATGAGGAAAGGTTGAGCAGGCTGGGCCTATACTCACTGGAGTTTAGAAGAATGAGGTGATCTTATTGAAACATATAAGATACGGAGGGGGCTTGACAGGGTAGATACAGAGAAGATGTTTCCCCTTGTGGGTGATTCTAGAACTAGGGGGCATAGTTTCAGAATAAGGGGTCACCCATTTTAAAACTGAGATGAGGAGGAATTTCTTCTCTGAGGGTCGTAAATCTGTGGAATTCTCTATCCCAGAGAGCTGTGGAGGCTGGGTTATTGAATATATTTAAGGTGGAGATAGAGAGATTTTTGAACAATAAGGGAGTCGAGGATAATGGGGAGCGGGCAGGGAAATGGAGCTGAGCCCAAGATCAGACCAGCCATGATCTCATTGAATGGCGGAGCAGGCTCGAGGGGCTGAATGGCCGACTCCTGCTCCTAATTCTTATGTTCTAATGGGAGGCAATTGAAATCAGTCAAGCACGTCCAGCACTTTGGAACTTAAGGAGCCTGAATTCATGGGCACTCACAATATATACAGGCCGTGTTCACAGCCATATTCCTCAGATGTGACCGAAAGGAAACTTCATCGTAGGGCTAGAGGGGCAACGCCTCTGTATCAAGTGCCTCGAGACATTTTTCTACATTAGAAGTACTATACGTGCTGATTTATCCCTCAACCAACACCACTAAAAAAAAAATGATCTGGTCATTATCACATTGCTGTTTGTGAGAGCTTGCTGTGCGCAAATTGGCTGCCACGTGTCTTACATTACAACAGTGACTACACTACACAATTTACCTCATTGGCTGTAAAGCGGTTTGAGACATCCGGTGTTCGTGAAAGACGCTAGAGAAATGCAGGTCCTTCTTGCGAAAGCTCGTGAGTTGCAAGTGAGTTCAGCAGCTTATCAAGCAGCACGGCCGAGTACTTGAACTGTCACATTTAGAAATACAGATTTAATAAGTCAGCTGTTAAATCAACCTTGGTGTGTTAAGGTCCTGTTTTAAGGAATCTTTCATGGGATTAATTTAAACTGAGTACTTGAGATACATCAATAGACTACATCACATCACAGTTATGCGCTGATGAGCAATATAGACATTTACGTCTCTAACGCAGGAAGAACCTGAAGACTTTTGACCAGGTGGTATCACCATTGCTTTGTACAGCTCCAGTGTATATCCTTGTGACCTCCTCCAGCCCTCTGAGATCTCTGTGCTTCTCCAATTCTGGCCTCTTGAACATCCTCGATTTCCATCGCTCCACCAATGGTGGCCGTGCCTTCAGCTGCCTGGGCCCTGAGCTCTGGAATTCCCTCCCTAAACCACTCTACCTCTCTCCTGCTTTACGACGCTCCTTAAAATCTACCCCTTTCACGAGTTTTTGGTCACCTGTCTGAAGATCTCATGTGGCTCGGTGTCAAACTTTTGTTTGATAATTCAACCGCGAAGTGCTTTAAGACCTTAAGAACATAAGAAATAGGAGCAGAAGTCGGCCATTCAGCCCCTCGAGTCTGCCCCATCATTCAATGAGATCATGGTTGGTCTGATCTTGGCCTCAATGCCACTTTCCCACCCGCTCACCATAACCCTGGATTCCCCTGTGGCTCAAATCTGTCTATCTCCGCCTTGAATGTATGCAATGACTCCGCCTCCACAGCTCTCTGGGGTAGGGAATTCCAAAGATTCACGACCCTCTGAGAGAAGAAATTCCTCCTCATCTCCATTTTAAATGGTCGACCCCTTATCCTGAAACTGTGCCCCCTAGTTCTAGATTCCCCCACGAGGGGAATTATAGACCGGTAAGCCTGACATCGGTAGTGGGGAAAATGCTAGAGTCCATTAGAAAAGATGTAATAGCAGAGCACTTGGAAAACAATGATAGGATCGGACAAAGTCAACATGGATTTACAAAAGGTAAATCATGCTTGACTAATCTACTGGAATTTTTTGAGGATGTAACTGGTAGAATAGATGAGGGAGAACCAGTGGATGTGGTGTATTTGGACTTTCAGAAGGCTTTCGATAAGGTCCCGCATAAGAGATTAGCGTGCAAAGTTAAAGCACACAGGATTGGGGGTAAGGTACTGTCTTGGATAGAGAACTGGTTGGCAGACAGGAAGCAAAGAGTTGGAATAAACGAGTCTTTTTCCGAGTGGCAGGCAATGACTAGTGGGGTACCGCAGGGATTGGTGCTAGGATCCCAGCTATTCACAATATATATAAATGATCTAGACGAGGGAACTAGATGTAATATCTCCAAGTTTGCAGACAACACAAAGCTGGGTGGGCGTGTGTGCTGTGAGGAGGATGCAGAGAAACTTCAGTATGATTTGGACAGGTTGGGTGATTGGGCAGATGCATGGCAAATGCAGTATAATGTGGATAAATGCGAGGTTATCCACTTCGGTGGCAAAAACAGGAAGACATTATTATCTGAACGGCAATAGATTGGGAGAAGGGGAAGTGCAACGAGACCTGGGTGTCCTTGTGCACCAGTCGCTGAAGGTAAGCATGCAGGTGCAGCAGGCGGTTAAGAAAGCAAATGGTATGTTGGCCTTCATAGCGAGAGGATTCGAGTACAGGAGCAAGGATGTCTTGCTGCAGTTGTACAGGGCCTTGGTGAGACCACACCTTGAGTATTGTGTGCGGTTTTGGTCACCTTATCTGAGGAAGGATGTTCTTGCCATGGAGAGAGTGCAGCGAAGATTCACCAGACTGATACCTGGGATGGCAGGAATGACGTATGAGGAGAGATTGGGTCGATTAGGCTTATATTCGCTAGAGTTTAGAAGAATGAGAGGGGATCTCATTGAAACTTATAAAATTCTAACAGGGCTAGACAGACTAGATGCAGGAAGGATGTTCCTGATGGTGGGGGAGTCCAGAACCAGGGGTCACAGTCTAAGGATAAGGGGTAAGCCATTTGGGACTGAGATGAGGAGGAATTTCTTCACCCAGAGAGTGGTGAACCTGTGGAATTCTCTACCACACAAGGCAGTTGAGGCCAATTCAGTAAATATATTCAAGAAAGAGTTAGATATATTTCTTAAGGCTAAAGGGATCAAGGGATATGGGGAGAAAGCAGGGACAGGGTACTGAATTTGGATGATCAGCCATGATCTCATTAAATGGCGGAACAGGCTCGAGGGGCCAAATGGCCTACTCCTGCTCCTATCTTCTATGTTTCTATCCTCTCTGCATCTACCCTGTCAAGCCCCTTCAGAATCTTATGTTTCAATAAGATCACCTCATTCTTCTAAGCTCAAATGAGTATAGGCTGAAACTGCTCAACCTTTCTTCATAAGACAACCTCTTCATCTCAGGAACTAACCTCGTGAACCTTCTCTGAACTGCCTCTAATGCAAGTATATCCTTCCTTAAATAAGGAGACCAAAACTGTGCGCAGTACTCCAGGTGTGGTCTCACCAACACCCTGTCCCTACTTTTATACTCCATCCCCCTTGCAATAAAGGCCAACATTCCATTAGCCTTCCTAATTACAGTACTTGCTGTATCTGCATGCTAACTTTTTGTGTTTCTTGTACAAGGACTCCCAGATCCCTTTGTACCGCAGCACTATGTAGTCTCTCCATTTAAATAATAATTTGCTTTTTTATTTTTCCTACCAAAGTGGATAACCTCACATTTTCCCACATTATATTCCAGCTGCCAATTTTTTGCCCACTCACTTAGCCTGTCTATATTCCTTTACAGACTCTGTGTCCTCCTCACAACTTGCTTTCCCACCTATCTTTCTATCAGTAGCAAATTTGGCTACAGTACACTCGGTCCCTTCATCCAAGTCATTAATATAGATTGTAAATAGTTGAGGCCCCAGCACTGATCCCTGTGGCACCCCACTAGTTACAGTTTGCCAACTGGAAAATGACCCATTTATCCCGACTCTCTGTTTTCTGTTAGTTAGCCAATCCTCTATCCGTGCTAATATATTACCCCCAACCCCGTGAGCTCTTATCTTGTGTAGTAACCTTTTATCTGGCACCTTATCGAATGCCTTCTGGGAATACACTACACCCACTGGTTCCCCTTTATCCACCCTGCTCATTATATCCTCAAAGAACTCTAATAAATTTGTCAAACACGATTTCCCTTTCATTAAACCATGTTGACTCTGCTTGACTGTATTATGATTTTCTAAATGCCCTGCTACTGCTTCCTTAATAATGGATTCCAGCATTATCCCAATGACAGATGTTAGGCTAACTGGCCTATAGTTTCCTGCTTTTTGCCTCCCTCCTTTCTTGAATAGGGACGTTACATTTGCGGTTTTCCAATCCACTGGGACCTCTCCAGAATGCAAGGAAATTTGGTAGATTACAACCAACGCATCCACTATCTCTGCAGCCACTTCTTTTAAGACCCTAGGATGCAGGCCATCAGGTCCAGGGGACTTGTCGGTCTTTAGTTTGCCTAGTACCTTTTCTCTAGTGATAGTCATTGTTTTAAGTTCCCCCCTCCCTATAGCCCCTTGATTATCAATTATTATTGGGAATGCTTTTAGCATCTTCTACCATGAAGACCGATACAAAATATTTGTTCAATGTCTCTGCCATTTCCCTGTTTCCCATTATTAATTCTCCAGTCCCATCCTCTAAGGGACCAACATTAACTTTAGCTACTCTCTTCCCTTTTATATAGCTGTAGAAGCTCTTACTGTCTTTTTATATTTTTTGCTGGTTTACTTTCATAATCTATCTTCTCCCTCTTTATTATTTTTTTAGTCATCCTTTGCTGGTTTCTAAAAATTTCCCAATCCTCTGGCCTACCACTAATCTTCACAACATTGTATGCCTTTTCTTTCAATTTGATACCATCCTTAACTTCCTTAGTTAGCCACGGATGGTTCATCCTTCTCGTAGAGTCCTTCTTTCTCACTAGAATAAACCTTTTCTGAGAGTTATGAAATATCTCCTTAAATGTCTGCCACTGCTTATCTACCGTCTTACCCTTTAAATTATTTTCCCAGTCTACTTTAGCCAACTCGGTCTTCATACCTTTGGAATTGCCTTCATTTAAGTTTAGGGCACTAGTTTCAGACCCAAGTTTCTCACCCTCAAACTGAATTTGAAATTCTATCATAATATGATCACTCTTCCCGAGAGGATCCTTTACTATGAGATCATTAATTAATCCTGTCTCATTACACATTACCAGATCTAAAATAGCCTTCTCCCTGGTTGGTTCCTGTGGTGATTATTCTTGTTTTATAAGAAGCATTGTAATTGGTTGCCTGTTTTCCTGCCTTGAGATATATGCTGTAAACTTATTGGTTAGTTGATTCCATGTGACCTGTGGTGGCCATCTTAAATTCAGTTCTCTACAGTTTGGTTGAGACTGTGTGCTTAACATGTACTGCTGGTTTTTTAAGGTTAATAAAGCCTAGCTTTTGAAAGGCAAGCTACTCTTTATTTCAATTTATTAACCTTTTGCTATAATGGAACGATATCTTCGACCGGAACGATTTAATGCTGACCCTAATTCTGCAGGAGTGGATGACCAATGGAAACATTGGTATCGTACATTAAAAAACTTTTTGGGCGTGTTGGATCAGCAATCTCTGAATAAGTTGGATATACTAATCAACTACATTGCTCCGGATGTGTATAAGTATATTTTGGACTGTGAAACTTATGAATTGGCTATTGCTACGTTGGAATTTTTTTTTGTTAAACCCAAAAATGAGGTATTTGCACGTCACCTTTTATCTGCCCGTAGGCAGCAGGCAGGAGAATCCTTGGATGCTTATTTACAAGCACTCCGGCACCTTGGTGCTAACTGTAATTATAAGGCCGTGTCTGCAGAAGATATTTCTGTGTCTCCTGGTGTGGGAGGGCAAGGAACTCCACCAAGGCTAAGAAGGTCGACACGAACAAGATATCCGGTCGACCGATTAAAAATGGACTTTTAAAATAATTAATAATTTAATAGTAAAATTTTAAAATTGTTGAAGGCATTATACATGTATTGCTCTAGTCATAAATAACTAATTGTAAACTGTAAAGGCTACCTAGGTTGAAGTATATTTTAAAAGGAGGGGTGAATGTGGTGATTATTCTTGTTTTATAAGAAGCATTGTAATTGGTTGCCTGTTTTCCTGCCTTGAGATATATGCTGTAAACTTATTGGTTAGTTGATTCCATGTGACCTGTGGTGGCAATCTTAAATTCAGTTCTCTACAGTTTGGTTGAGACTGGGTGCTTAACATGTACTGCTGGTTTTTTAAGGTTAATAAAGCCTAGCTTTTGAAAGGCAAGCTACTCTTTATTTCAGTTCCATAATGTATTGTTCTAAGAAACCATCCCGAATATATTCTATGAACTCGTCCTCAAGGCTACCCGTGCCAATTTGATTTGTACAATCTATATGAAGATTAAAATTGCCCACGATTATCACAGTAGCTTTCTTACATGCTCCCATTATTTCTTGATTTATACTCTGTCCTACAGTGTAGCTACTGTTAGGGGGCCCATAGACTACTCCCACCAGTGACTTTTTTCCCCTTACTATTTCTTATCTCCATCCAAACTGATTCTACATCTTGATCTTCTGAACCAATATCAATTCTCACCACTGCACTGATCTCATCCTTTATTAACAAAGCTACCCGACCTCATTTTCCTTTCTGCCTATCCTTCTGAAATGTCAAATACCCCTGAATATTCAGTTCCCAGCCTTGGTCACCTTGCAACCACGTCTCTGTAATGGCTATCAGATCATACCCATTTATTTCTATTCATGCCGTCAACTCATCTATCTTGTTACGATTGCTGCGTGCTTTCAGATAAAGAGCTGTTAATTTTTTCTTTATACCATTTTTACCTACTCTGAAGCTATTTGCTGGTGCACGCTTATGTTCGTACACTCTGTCTCCTCCTGTCACACTCTGGTTATCATTACCCCTATCGCTACCCTGCACTATTGCCTTCTCCTTTCTCTTTGACTTTCTAAATTCCCCTTCTCGTGAACCCTCCCCCCCCACTATTTAGTTTAAAGCCCTATCTACCACCCCAGTTATTCGATTCGCCAGGACACTGGTCCCAACATGGTTCAAGTGAAGCCTGTCCCAACGGAACAGCTCCCTCTTTCCCCAGTACTGGTGCCAGTGCCCCATGAATCAAAACCCATTTCTCCCACACCAATCTTTGAGCCACGCATTCAACTCTCTGATCTTATTGACCCTATGCCAATTTGCTCGTGGCTCAGGTAGTAATCCAGATATTATTACCTTTGTGGTTCTGCTTTTTAATTTGGCCCCTAGCTGCTCATACTCCCTCAGCAGAACCTCTTAGTCCTACCTGTCGTTGGTTCCTACGTGGGCCACGACAACTGGATCTTTCCCCTCCCACTCTAAGTTCCTCTCAAGCCCCGAGGAGATGTCCTTAACCTTGGCACCAGGCAGGCAACACAGCCTTCGGGACTCAGGCTCTCGGCTACAGAGAACAGTATCTATCCCCCTAACTATACTGTCCCCTACCACTACTACATTCCTTTTTACTCCCCCAACTTGAATGGCCCCCTGTACCACGGTGCTGTGGTCAGTTTACTCATCCTCCCTGCAGTCCCTGCTCTCGTCCACACAGGCTGCAAGAACCTCGTACCTGTTGGACAAGTGCAAGGACTGAGGCTCCTCCAATGCTACCTTCTGGATCCCCAGACCTGCCTCACTTGCAGTCTCACCCTCCTGTTCCTGACCACGGACCAGATTTGAAGGGGTGTGACTGCCTCCTGGAACAAAGTATCCAGGTAACTTTCTCCCTCCCTGATGTATCGCAGTGTCGGAAGCTGAGCTGAAGTTCCTCGAGCTGCAGACACTTACTGCAGATGTGGTCGCTGTGGATCACGCTGGGGTCCACCAGCTCCCACATGCTACAGCTGCAACACATCACCTGCCCTGGCATCTCTATTGTATTTTATTTAACTAATCAGGTTTTCAAGGTTTGGAATATCACTCAATTGTCTATATATAGTTTATAATTTATAATCACAGCTCTTAATTTAAGCGAATGCCCAAGCTGAGAGAAAGAGGAGAAATACTCACCAAATACTCTGTTTACTCACAGAATCTCCCGCCCTGTTTACTCACAGAATCTCCCACTCTTTGGGATGTTTGTTAAACGCACAATATAAATGCAGGACATTGTTGTTGTTGCAAGACACTGATCCCAATTAAATATCTGCAGGAAACACATTTGTGAAGGAGTGAACTCTGCCACATGCTGTGTATTTGTTTCCAAATGAATTCAAGCTCCTTAGGTCAGTGTTGGCCAGTTGGAAGAACAGAGTTCTTTAGTCCTTTAGTCAACAAATAGAGAGATGATGCTTAAGGATTTGACAATCAGTTGAGTCAACAAAGAATCAAATCACTCCTTGGGCTCTTTATTGAAATGACTTGACTTTTGGAAAACTGCCAGAGCTGTGCTGAAAGGCAACACAGAGCAGTCCTTCAGAGCCACAGACTGAAAGCGGATTAAAAATCTTGAGGGGGCTTCCTGCCTCCCAAAGGTCACAGCTTTATTCCTCGGACGTGGCAATGACAAAGGAAAGCTGCCCACAGAACTGGAGAGGCTCCTGTTCCAAATCGTTCTCGGGCGATTTAACGGGTTTCCTGGATACCTTGGACAGTCGAGTCCTCAGAAACCAAAGGTTGGAAGGAGCTCTACTGTCAGAAAGAGATCAATGTGCTGAGAATGGTTTCCTGGCGCCGAAGACTGTCGAGTGGTTTCGAACATGCGAAATGACGGGCAGAAGACCAACTAGCCCTTCTACCTTGTCCCATGCAGTTGTGGCGCCCTATGCATCACGTTACAGACACTCCCCACCCCACCCCACTCGGAGTCACGTAATCTCCCGGGAGAGGCGAAAAACCAGCTTAAAACCCCAGGCCAATTCGGGGGAAATAATCTGGAAAATTCCTCTCTGACCCCTTGAGGCGAGCGAAACTTGTCCGGATTACCTCGGCCCTGATTTATGTTACAGGGCACCGACCTCTTGTATGAGGTGATCTCTGCCCCAGACAGAAAAAGAGGCCCAGTTCTCACTTGAAGTAATTCAGCAAATGGGTATTCACCGCACGAGCCAGCAATCTGTTCCACAGGTCTGCTATTCTCTGGGGAAAAGAAGCGCCTCACATCCAACCCAGCTCTGGCCCATATATAACTTATACGCGTGATCTCTGGTCCTCCCTAACCTATCCAGTTGAAATAATCGGTCCACGCAAACACAATCTAGTCTCTTTGTTATTTCATAAAGCTCGATCAAATCACCCGAGTCTACTCTTCCCTAAAGTATACAGACCCAGCTCTTTGAGCCTATCTGGATAGCTAAGGTGTTTTAACCTTGGAATCAATCTTGTGGCCCTCCTCTGCACCCTTTCCAAAGCCTCAAGATCCCTCAGCATGCCAGATGGGCAGAACTGGACCCAGTATTCTAAATGAGGGCCAAACATTTTTGCCACTTTGCAGAAAAAAATGGGTGTGCAAAGCACCTAATAGCTTGTCCTGGGCCAAGCACAGTACAATAAAACAACCATACAATGAGTGTTTCATGTCTCCAGTTTCATAACTTTGTTGGGTTTTCGTGGGTGTCTCATGGTCTTTTTTTTCTCTATGTGTCTTTCTGCTCCATCACCCAGTAGCTTTTCCTCCTTTATTATTGTGTGCAGTTTTGGTCGCCTTATCTGAGGAAGGATGTTCTTGCCATGGAGAGAGTGCAGCGAAGATTCGCCAGACTGATACCTGGGATGGCAGGAATGACGTATGGAGAGATTGAGTCGATTAGGTTATACTCGCTAGAGTTTAGAAGAAAGGGGATCTCATTGAAACTTATAAAATTCTAACAGGGCTAGACAAGACTAGATGCAGGAAAGATGTTCCCGATGGCGGGGGAGTCCAGAACCAGGGGTCACAGTCTAAGGATAAGGGGTAAGCCATTTAGGACTGAGATGGAGGAGGAATTTCTTCACCCAGAGAGTGGTGAACCTGTGGAATTCTCTACCACACAAGGCAGTTGAGGCCAATTCATTAAATATATTCAAGGAGTTAGATATATTTCTTAAAGCTAAAGGGATTAAGGGATATGGGGAGAAAGCAGAGACAGGGTACTGAATTTGGATGATCAGCCATGATCTCATTAAATGGCGTAACAGGCTCGAGGGGCCGAATGGCCTACTCCTGCTCCTATCTTCTATTCCAAGTTTTTCCCTAACCAAACACCATTTCCAAATGTGGCTCCCCCCCACCTCCATTCATCTACCATTGAGCTGGAACTGCAGTGGTCCAGGATGACTTACTGTCAGATACTACCACCAGTGAGAAAGTGCCACTCCTGACAACAGAGAAGAAAAAAAAATTTGCCACATGGGTAACTGATAGTGCAAACCTTATGTCCCATGGATGCCAATACATTGCATACCTGACCGGTTCAGCTTTTACTTCCTCAGCATCTTGCTCCTCCTCATGGTTTTGCCGTGTCAGCTGCAAAAGGAACATCAGCTCTCTGAATAGAACGGGACGCAAAAGGCCAAGTCGAGCAAGCTGGAGGGCTTTTTCACCCAACCTCCAACCAGTCGTCTTTTCATAAATGGAGAAAAAGAAAATGCAAATAAAGAACTTGCATTTATACAGCGTCTTCAATGCCCTCAGGATGTCCCAGAGCGTCTTACAGCCAATGAAGTACTTTTTGAAGTGTAGTCACTGTTGTAACGGCGGAAACGCGGCAGCCAATTTGCGCACAGCAAGCTCCAACAAACAGCAATGTGATAATGACCAGATCATCTGTTTTAGTGATGTTGGTTGAGGGATAAATATTGGCCCCAGGACACCAGGGAGAACTCTCCTGCTCTTCTTCAAAGAGTGCCATGGGATCTTTTACGTCCACCTGAAAGGGCAAATGGGGCCTCGGTTTAAGGTCTCATCCAAAAGACGGCACCTCCGACAGTGTGGCACTCCCTCAGCACTGCACTGGGAGTGTCAGCCTAGATTTTGTGTTCAAGTCTCGATTTTGTGTTCAAGTCTCTGGAGTGGGTGACGAGTGTGCTACCCACTGAGCCACAGCCGACACCATCTACACTTTTGGGGAATTAATAATCCCTCCTTGTTTGGTTGTCAACTTTTACCTGTGAGGATTAATGTTTTAGTGAAAGACAAGTCTTTGGAGACCTCAAGCAGAACGCTCACCAAGGACACCAATAGTCAACAGTTCACATCCAGTTGCCTCAGTCCGCACACACAAAAGAAGCAAACTTTTAGGTTAGCGTCGATGACCAAACAGAATCTCGTGAAAAACTAAGACTCTATATTGATTGAACTTTTCCTTATAGTAACATTCTTTACAACAACTTAGAGTGCTTTGTAGATCGGAGCATGAACTGGATGCCAGGTGGGAGGAAAGAGATTAGATAGAATTGAGAAGAGATGGGGCCGACAGAGCAGTGCAAAGGTCTTGGGTTGGCTTTAGAAAGGAAGGAGGAGGAAAGTGAAGAATGTTGGTAGGAACGTGGGGAATCACTGGAGTTGAGCAAAGTGGAAGTGCAAGGCTTGGGGGGTGTTAAGTGTAAATAAACAACAATACTGTCACCACACGACAAAAAAAATCAAACCACCTCCTGCCAACTAACTGGATAATCCACTCAGTCTTCAACTTCCCTGGACATGCCGTTTGACTTCAAATGGAATGCCCTGACTGACGGTCAACGCGCGGCGTAAGGGAAAGTCAAAAAGAACGTTGGAGAGTTCTCAAGAGGGCGGGAATCAGTTAAGGAGGCGGGGTCAATGGATGTTGGGGTGCTGTATGTCCGGGTGATTCAATTCGGGGGGGCTTGGTCAGATGCGCTGGGTTGGCAGATCTCCTCGGTGCGTGGGACCGCCTGTTGCGCGGACCCGACCGACACCAGGTTTTCTCCGTAGTGGCTTGGTCAGGGACGGAGGCTGGTCACTGTGTTTATCGGCCCTACAGCGGCAGCCTGAGTGCTCCCCAGGCCTGAGGGATCCTGTGGAAGGTGCAAGGTAGGTGGTGGCCCCCCGGGGTTCTCGTCAGGATCGAGACCGCATTGGAGTCAGGCTGCTCGCGATCGCCAAGCCAAAGCGGGCGGTGAACTCCAACTAAAGTTACAAATAAACGCTGTAAGCACGCAGGTACAACAATTGGAGGCAAATCACAAGGAGGATCGGATAAAAGAATTGATGATGAATATAAAACTTCAACCAGCAACCAACTGCAGTCACACAAAAAACAGCCCGCAGACAGCAAGTAATGTTGGATAGCGATGAATGGCGAGATGCAGCTGATTTATTAGTTCAATAATTTACAAAATTTGACAAACTGATCCAACCATTGCAAGGACAGCCAGTTTTTTTTTTTTTTAATTTGAACATATTACAGTCCTATATTTTGTTCTCCACATTGTACATAAAGGGTCTGGATAGTAGCAAAAAAAAACCACTTGGCACAGTTGTAAATAATGTCATACAAAAACAAAGAAATATTCACAATTTGCAGAATGTAGTGTCTTCCAAGTATAAGTGGAACGTGAAACTCATTTACTTGTGGGTATGAAACTTGGGCGCGCGCGCACACACACAACGACAAAAAAAAAAGCTGGCCTGGGGTAGGGACCGCAGAATTCAAAGTGAGGGGAAATAACAGGTTATTCAAAAGGCAGTGTACAAAGGAAAAGTCATCATGATAAATACCAGTGTGTTAAACTTTAGAGGGGGGGGAAGGGGTGAAAGGGGTCAGTAACATCACGCCCTGGCCAATGTTCCCCATAATCTTTTTTTTTGGGTGCGTGGCCCCTTTAAGGGGCTGCGCGGCCCGATCAAAGTACCGCGCACGCGCAGTTTTCCCCAATTTAAAAGCCGGTGAGCCGGCTGCACGGGAGCTCCAGAGCGCTGCGTGGCTTAATGGGAACATTGGCCCCGGGCCTGTTTCACTCCCCGCGCCTGATCTTCATTCTCATCACAGTCGATCGGGCGGGGTGTAAAACAGGCTCGTGCATTACCGCCAGTGACGGGTTTCACCCCCCAGAGTGTCTCGCCAATGCAATGTTATAGTCAGCACAAACTGGCAATATGCTCAAATCTGTGCCAGGGAGAAGGTCATCTTGTTTTTTTTTTAAACCTGATACAAACAAACATTCAAGTTGACTAATGTTACAATACTGCAAAGTCTCGATATCGGATACGTTGCTTACAAACTACGCGTGGTTTCCACTACAAAATAAACAGCTACTGAAAATTCTTGCACTTTGCAAACACAGGACACCCACTATTTACAGATTCGCTGATCTTCCTGCTAAAGGGAAGAAGCGGAGAATAACACTTCACTGTAAGCCGTTGTGATGCTTTATGTCCTACAGTCTAGGGAGCTGCCATTTATAAAAAAAATAACTTTTTTTTGCCAAGCATCAGACATGCAGCGAACTCAATGGGTTGATCAGCTATCAACAGCAGCACCACCGGAAGCAAATGAACTACATTCCTATACGTTTCTGGTCTCTTGGTGGAGTTGAAGATTTAAGTCCGTGGCTCCAAACTAACACGGGCAAAAATGACGCACTGGTAAATCTAGTTGATAAATAATTTATGTACAGATACAACCAATCTACACTGGCTCGAGGAGCTGATTTAAAGCCTTTTGCACAGGTTTCTTGAGCTCGTTCACCTCAGCATAATTCACAACTGTCTGTAAACGTTAAGAGTTTCCAGGAGGTGGTGGACAGACAAACGTGAACAAAAACCGAAAGATCCGCAAGAATGCATTACAGTGCTCCGAGTTGAGATCTATTATTATTATTTTTTTTAAAAAAAGATGCAGTTTAAAAGATGCAGTTTTTCTCTCCATTTCCCCTCCCACCGAGAGCCACTCGCCACCCTGCGCCATTCAGGCAGGAGGGCAGACAAGACGCCCTCCGCGACTGGCGCTGCAGTTCCGCGACTGACCAGCGAAAAGACGCTGTCCCGCCCGGTGGCACGAGATGGGCGACTGCAGCTTCCCCTCTCTCCCACCGGCCACCCGATCCCAGAGGAATAGTTCCAACGCTCACTGTTGTGCAGTCTGCCATAGAATTGAGCAAACCCACCCAATCGCGGGCAAGCGAGTGAGACACAGAGCACTGGGGCGCAAGCTCGTGATTTTTCCTGTCAGCAGTTATTAACACCTAATTATTTTGACATCGATTCAATCTTTAAAACCATGATTAAAACGGAAAAATAAAGCAGCACTTAAAATAATGAACGGCTGATACAAAGGCGTTTAGATTTTACCTCTGCACACGATCGTGGACATCGATTTCTGGCATTCCGCTATGAAATTTAAAGTACCATGTAAGCAATGCTTAGAAGCAGCACAATCGAAACAGGACGCATTTTGGCACGCTCCTGGTGAATACGGCGAATTTGGGGTACCCATTTTCTCAAACGAATGGGCCGGAATCGGGGGGCTTCCAGGATTCGGACCTCATTGTCCCCCTCACTCCAGAATTGGAGGCAGACATAACATGATGTTAAAAATTAATTCCCGTGAAAAGCAGTCTGTTTTAAAAAAAATAAAGGGTCCCTTTCTGCCGTCAGCTTATAGCACACTTTGATCATAACTGGGGAGGGGAAGGGGGGGGGAAAAACAGGCAGCGAAACTGTCCTTGTTTAATTTCTGAATGCGACGTATCCAGATGAAAGTACCACAGGATGTGACCTCCTCTCAGCAACATATCTGGATTGTTGATATTGGAGAAGAAAATGAAGGGAATTTGTCAGGCACCAGTTCGAAGGGTTGATGGTAGATGATTCGCTCTGTGGGCATGGATCCCACTACACAAGCTGATAGCCGGAGCCCGATGTCTGGTCATATTCTATTGTATACTGATGTGTCCAGTCCACCATTACAGGGCGAAAGAGGCCAAAACATCTAAATTCGAAGAAGTCTATGATATTCCTAATGCAACCGTGGCTGGTGGGAGGGTAAAACAGAGAAAAAACAATTCAATCGTCTGAATGCATCAAAGTTACATAGAATGTACAGCACAAACAGGCCGTTCAGCCCAACTGGTCCGTGCCCGTGTTTGTGCTCCACTCGAGCCTCCTCCCACCCCTCTTCATCTCACCCCATCAGCATAACCCTCTATTCCTTTCTTCCTCATGTGTGTATCTCGCTTCCCCTTAAATGCATCTAAACTATTCGGCTCAACCACTCCCTGTGGCAGCGAGTTCCACATTCTCACCACTCTCTGGGTAAAGAAGTTTCTCCTGAATTCCCTATTGGATTTATCAGTGACTATCTTGTATTTATGAACCCTAGTTTTGGATTTCCCCATAAGTGGACACATCATCTCTACGTCTACCCTGTCGAACCCTTTCATAATTGTAAAGACCTCAATCAGGTCACCTCTCAGTCTTCCCTTTTCTAGAGAGAAGAGCCCCAAGCCCGTTCAGCCTATCCCGATAGACATAACCTCTCAGCTCTGCTATTCTGGTATGAAAGGGGTGAATTATTTGTGAAATAACAACAGAAAATGCTGGAAAAACTCTTGAAGAAGGGTTCGACCCGAAACGTCAACTCAAATTTCTCTCCACAGATGTTGCCTGACCTGCTGAGTTTTTCCAGCATTTTCTGTTGTTATTTCGGATTTCCAACATCTGCAGTATTTTGCTATCGAATTATTTGTGACGTGATTAAAAAAAAAAGTAATCCATATATAATTTTTTTAATTCATTCACGAGACGTGGGCGTCGCTGGCAAGGCCAGCATTTATTGGCCATCCTTAATTGCCCTGGAAAAGGTGGTGGCGAGCCGCTTTCTTGAACCGAATGAATTATAAGGCCTTCAACTTATTTTTTTCCCTGCTAGTTTTTGTCTGACTGATTTCGTCAGTGAACTGCTGTCTGAATTTCAGTTCACGGTGACTGAAGTGCACAGTATTAGTATCACACTGAAGCGTTTATACAAACAGGTACTCACTTGAAGGGACTTTCAATAGTGGTTGTCGTAACTTTAAAGTGCTTGTAGCGTCTTGCATTCATCCTCTCGTTTGTAGTTATTCCAAGGCAAGCGATCTTCACCAATCAGAAATAAACCAGTTAACGTTTCAACAAACAAGCGATTCTTCTTGGGGGTAGTTTACTTTTAACTGACACACATGCAACTCTTACGTATTAAACTTTGGAGCCATTCTAAGGCATTTCTTTAAATTTAAATAAAAGCTTCAATCTTTGGAAATCATAACAATTTGCATTTATATCGCACCTTTAACATAGTTAATTGTCCCAAGGTGCTTCACAGGAGCGTTATAAAACAATATTTGACACTGAGCCACATAAGGAGATATTAGGACAGGTGAGGTCAAAGAGGTAGATTTTAAGGCGGGTCTTAAAGGAGGAGAGAGAGGTAGAGGGGCGAGAGAGGTTTAGGGAGGGACTTCCAGAGCTTGGTGCCTTAGCAGCTGAGGGTACAGCCGCCAATGGTGGAGCGATTAAAATCGGGGACGCTCAGGAGGTCAGAATGGGAGGAACGCAGAGATCTCGGAGGGTTGTAGGGCTGGAGGAGGTTACAGAGATGAGAGGGGAGTTGGGGGGCGGCTAGGCCACAGACGAATTTGCAAACAAGGATGAGCGTTTTAGAATCGAGGCGCTGCCAGGCCGGGAGCCAAAGGAGGTCAGCGAGCACAGGGGCGATGGGTGAACGGGACTTGTGGTGAGTTAGGTTAAGAATTGCACAAGAATTACCCATAAGATGTACCATTTAATGTTAAAAATGCCAAGATGTTTATCCTGCACAGGCTACCCTTCCCCCCCATAGCTTGGGTTCTGCTCCAGTCCCAGAGCTGGAGAGTTTCAACTCGGTCCCCGCCCAATGACAAATTCAGTGTGAGCGCTGCATGTGGGAGTTTGAAGTTCTCACCGCACTCTGAACTGTAATACCCTGGGGGCGCGACAACACACACTTGTGTTAACGAGGTACTTAGATGTTGAGCTCAGACACTGCTGCTGGAGTCTTGGTGCAAGTTAGGATACGGGCAGCAAAGTTTTGGACGAGCTCAAATTTAGATATTGAAATAAACTAAAAATAATTAACAGGGAATATTCCGAATACATTTTTAAAAAATCCGTGCAGTCCCGATGGCTCACGAGCAAAGCTTCCTTCTCCGGGCCTGGCAAACCCAGGAAGGGTCTGGGTCAGTTTTTGTGGAGTTGGTTCATCTCAGCCGAGGAGCCAATTCCTCCAATTCTGGCCTATTGAGCATTCCCAATTTTAATCGCTCCACCATTGGCGGCCGTGCCTTCAGCTGCCTCGGCCCTAAGCTCTGGAATTCCCCCCCTAAACCTCTCCGCCTCTCTTTCCTCCTTTAAGACGCTCCTTAAAACCTACCTCTGACCAAGCTTTTGGTCACCTGCCCTAATATCTCCTTATGTGGCTCGGTGTCAAATTTTGTTTGATAATCGCTCCTGTGAAGCGCCTTGGGACGTTTTACTACGTTAGAGGCGCTGTGTAAATACAAGTTGTTGTTGACAGGGACTGCAATAATTGCTCCTTCATGCATCTGGATTAAGGAAGGGGGAAAATCAACCAAGAATCCAATGCAGCGATCCTCAACAGGAGTGTCCAGGTGGAGCCGCTGAGCAAAGGACAGGATCGGAGTTGACAATGAAGTGTCCCAACATCGGATCGTCTGCTGAGACACACAGTCAAGGCTCACAGGCAAGTGAAGTACGAGAGAACAAATCACACTTTTTAAATTCCTTCTCGGGAAGGTGAACGTCACTAGCAAGGCCAGCATTTATTTACAGTGCTATGGGGAAAGAGCAGGGCGAGTTGGACAACGTTCCCTTTAAGCTGTGCGGCCTCGCAGCGCTCTGGAGCTCCCGCGCAGCTGGCTCACCGGATTTTAAAGGGAAAATCCGCACGTGCGCGGAATTTTGAACGGGCCGCGCGTCGTCCGTTAAAAGGGGCCGCGCGGCCCCAAAAAGTAATTCGAGGGAACACTGGAGTGGGACTGATTGGATAGCTGTGGCAAAAGAGCCGGCACGGGCGTGATGGGCCAAATGGCTGCCTCCCGGGCTGAGAGATTCTGGGAGCTGTCACAAAAATAAGATTCCCGCTCGAGGGGCGATTCCAATCTCCCTTGCCCAGATGAGGGTAAATATCAGCGGCAAACGTCAACCAGATTTGCACTCTCGCGGCTGATGGCATTAGTGGCGACCCCGAGACAGGTGATCTGATCTGGCCTGGCTTTCCATCTGAGAATAGCGTCAAGAGGAAGGGTGGACCAAAAATAGGGGGAGAAAGTCCTAGGGGTTGGGGTGGGAGCAATGTGGCCCCCAAGCTGGCCATAGAAAAATAGGAGAAGTAGGCCCTTTGAGCCTGCTCCACCATTCAATGTGGTCATGGCTGATCCTCTATCTCAATCCCATATTCCCGCTCTCTCCCCATACCCCTTGATGCCTTTTGTGTCTAGAAATCTATCTATCTCCTTCTTAAATATATTCAGTGACTTGGCCTCCACAGCCTTCTGTGGTAGAGGACTGAAGTAAAAGAGCTGGAAGCTCTTTATGAAGGTGGCCAAGTGTCCGTAGCGACGTCGCTTATTGATCCTGCAATGTCAGCTCTTTCCATCATGGTGAAGGAAAAGAAAGACTTGCATTTCTATAGCGCCTTTCACGACCGCTGGACATCCCAAAGCGCTTTACAGCCGGTGAAGTACTTTTTGAAGTGTAGTCACTGTTGTAATAGAGAAAACGAGGCAGCCAAATTTGCGCACAGCAAGCTCCCACAAACAGCAATGTGATAATGACCAGATAATCTGTTTTCGTGATGTTTGTTGAGGGATAAATATTGGCCAGGAAATAGTAACACGGGATCTTTTATGTCCATCTGAGAGGGCAGACGGGGCCTCGGTTTAACGTCTCATCTGAAAGCCGGCACCTTCGACAGTGCGGCGCTCCCTCAGCACTGCACTGGGAGTGTCAGCCAAGATTTATGTGCTCAAGTCCCTGGAGTGGGACTTAAACCCACGGCCGTCTGACTCAGAGGCGAGGGTGCTGCCCACTGAGCCACGGCAGAATTTACCAACCGTTGGAATATTCACCCACTAGTAGGGAGCGCGAGTTGGGGTTAAACCGTCGTGAGACAGGTTAGTTTTACCCTACTGATGATGTGTTGTTGCAATAGTAATCCTGCTCAGTGCGAGAGGAACCGCAGAGTCAGACGTTTTAAAACAAAAAGAAAAAAATCTTAGTCTCAGCACAGCCTTGCTGGGAGCTACCACGAAATGGTGGAAAAATAAGATTCATGCTCCTGAATCTCTCAATTCTTGAAAATTCATTCTCAGGATCTGGGTGTCGCTGGCAAGGCCAGCATTTATTGCCCGTCCCTAGTTGCCCTCGAGAAGGTGGTGGTGAGCCGCCTTCTTGAACCGCTGCAGTCCGTGTGGTGAAGCACGGTGCAGCACGGTGGCATAGTGGTTAGCACTGTTGCCTCACAGCGCCAGGGACCCGGGTTCGAATCCGGCCTCGGGTGACTGTCTGTGTGGAATTTGCACATTCTCCCCGTGTTTGCGTGGGTTTCCTCTGGGTGCTCCGGTTTCCTCCCACAGTCCAAAGATGTGCGGGTTTGGTTGATTGGCTATGATAAATTGACCCTTAGTGTTAGGGGGATTAAATACGTGGGGTTACGGGGATAAGGTGGGATATGTGTTGGTGTAGGGGTTACGGGGATCGGGTGGGATATGTGTCGGTGCAGGCTCAATGGGCCGAAATGGCCTCTATCTGCACTGTGGGGTTTCTGTGATTCTGTGAAGGTGCTCCCACAGTGCTGTTAGGGAGGGAGTTCCGGGATTTTGACCCAGCGACGATGAAGGAACGCCGATAAATGTATTGGCGAGGTGGCGGGGGTGCAAATATCAGTGGCAGAGTAAAAGCATGCCGTCGGTCAGAACCCCTTGGCTGGGTACGGCACAGGTCACAGGGAGACCGAGGCGTAAATATGGCAATTCAAAACCTTACTCGAGAGGCACAAACCGTTCAACGGTTGTAATCTTAACAGACCTGAAATTCGGGAAGTAGATTTTCCTGTTTACCTGATACATCTGACACATGAGCAACACGGCCACCCACAGAAAGTGGAAAAGACTGTTCAGAAACATCCAGAAAACCCACGGGGAGCAGCTCGCAATTTCAGTGAGGTACGTCCAGAATCCATCTTTCGGGTAGTTGGTCTCGCAGTGGACGCGCCAGTCTGAAGTTAAAAAGGGTAACCGGCCATAAATATCTCCCGGGAGCGAGAGGAAGCAGACCAGATTCTAGTCGTTGCGCTTTACTTACATAAGAAACAGCCGTAAATCATCCAAATGATCATGCCTAATAAGAAGAACAGGTATCCGATGAAGTATCGGTGGTTCCCCGCTCCTAGAAAACAGGGAAAATGTTCACATCAGGTGATTCGATGATTTAAACAGGAGACGATACTGTACCGTAACAAAGTTTAAAAAAATTCATTCATGGGATGTGGGCGTCGCTGGCAAGGCCAGCATTTATTGCCCATCCCTAATTGCCCTCAAGGAATTGGTGGTGAGCCGCCTTCTTGAACCGCTGCAGTCCGTGTGGATTATAAATTTTCATAGCAGTTTTGATACAACTGCGTGGCTTTCTGGGCCACTTCAGAGGGCAGTTATGAGTCACCCACATTGCTGTAGGCCCAGACCGGGCAAGGGCGGCAGGTTCCCTTCCCTAAAGGACATTAGTGAACTAGCTGGGTTTTTAAGACAATCCGGTAGTTTGATGATAACCATGTAACTACTGTTGCTTTTGATTCAGTAACAAATAACAATCAAAACATTGCAGCAATTATATACTCTAATTAGACACTCTTAAAAATATATTTTTTTAAATGTACAGGAAACTTTCGATTTACCGGCACCTAAATAACCGGAAATGTCGGTTAACCGGCAAAATTCAGGAGTAGGTTCAGGTAACTTTTATTACTTGCCTTCCTCCATTTGTTGCTGTGCAAGGGTGTGGCTGCAGCTGTTGCTAAGCTATAGTGACGCTTGCAACTTGTGGCCATTGTTCTGAAGCTGTTACAGGGTTTGTTGCTTTATACGGAGCTCTCAGCTCCGTCTCTTTTACTCTAGCGTTCGGTTATCCGGAATTTTTGATGAACCGGCACCACGTCGGTCCTGTCCTTGCCGGATAAAAAAAAGTTTCCTGTATTCACAGGACGTGGACAATGTTCCCCACAATTCTTCTGGCCCTGCGTGGTTCTTATATTGAAAAGCCGGCTGCGCGGGTACCCTGGAATAATGTGCGGTCGCATAGCTTAAAGAGAACATTGGATGTGGGTGTTGTTGGCATTTATTGCCCATCCCTAGTTGCCCCTTGAGAAGGTGGTGGTGGTGAGCCACCGCCTTCTTGAACCGTTGCCGTCCCGTGTGGTGAAGGTGCTCCCACAGCGCTGTTAGGGAGGGAGTTACTTTATTGTAGCGGTTTGATACAACCGAGTGGCTTGCTGGGCCATTTCAGATGGCAACCACATTGCTGTGGGTCCGGAATCACATATAGGCCAGACCGGGTAAGGACGGCAGATTTCCTTCCCTAAAGGACATTAGTGAACCAGATGGGTTTTTACGACAATCCGATAGTTTCATGGTTACCATTACTGATAGTAGCTTTTGATTCCAGATTTCTATTTAATACGGCACGGACTTGATGGGCCGAATGGCCTCCTCCTGTGCCATTATGACTAATTAACTGAATTCAAATTCACAAACTGCCGTGGTGGGATTTGAATTTGTCTCTCTGGATTACTAGTCCAGCAACATGCAACTGTACCCACACTTGGAAGGGGAGACAATTGCAGGACTATGGGGAAAGAGTGGAGGAGTGGGACTAATTGGAGAGCTCTTTCAAAGAGCCGGCACAGGCACGATGGGCCGAATGGTTACCTTCTGTGCGGAGTCATTCTATAATTCTAACTGTCGAGTTAAGACTTTTCAGGACGCCATATCAAAGAGTATTAAATATTTCTGACATGAATGTCTCTCAAACATTTGAAGTTATGATGTTGTAAATAAAGCCTACACATCATTACAGTCTATTCTGATTTATCTTAATATATCGTTCTTCAGAATGTGGGCATCATCACTTTCTATGGTGGACTGAAATACCCTCCCAGGGAAATCCAAAACTAGAGTTCATAAATATAAGATAGTCACCAATAAATCCAATAAGGAATTCAGGAGAAACTTCTTTACCCAGAGAGTGGCGAGAACGTGGAACTCGCTACCACAGGGAGTGGTTGAGGTGAATAGTATAGATACATTTAAGGGGAAGCTGGATAAACACATGAGGGAGAAAGGAATAGAAGCATGTGTTGATGGGGTTAGATGAAGCAGGGAGGGAGGAGGCATAGGCCAGTTGGGCCAAATGGCCTGTTTCAGTGCTGCAAACTCTACGTAATCCCATTTTTGCTTAGCCTTTTAGTTCCCCACTGCTATTAACTCCGACTACGTTCCCCTAATTGCTTTAAAAATCAGTATGAATGCTGTGACTTACCCACACAGTTACCAACCCATGGGCAGTGGTGATCGAACTTGGCGATGCACCTGTTGCACACAGCGCAGTGCTTGGACCGAACGGGCTTCTGGATCTGATCAGAAAACACAAAGCCGCGTTGAAACAGAGTAAGCAGGGCGTTATATATTTGTGAAGGAACGCATACGTTTTTGTAGAAAGAAAGACTTGCATTTCTATCGCGCCTTTCATGACCTCAGGACATCCCAAAGCGCTTTACAGCCAATGAAATACTTTTGAAGTGTAGCCACTGTTGTAATGTAGGAAACATGGCAGCCAAGCTCCCACAAACAGCAATGTGATAATGACCAGATCATGTTTTTGCATGATGTTGATTGAGGGATAAATACTGGCCAGGACAAAGGGGAGAAGGTCCCCACTCTTCTTTGATATAGTGGCCGTGGGATCTTTTACGTCCACCTGAGAGCGCAGACGGGGCCTCGGTTTAACGAGTCATCCGAAAGACGGCACCTCTGACAGTGCAGCACTCCCTCAGCACTGCACTGGGAGCGTCAGCCTAGATTATTGTGCTCCAGTCTCTGGAGCGGGACTTGAACCCAAAACTTTCAGACTTGGAGGTGAGGGTGCAACCCACTGAGCCACAGCTGGCACCTACTGGGTGTGCACACGCCTCACAAATTGCAGACGAGACGCTGACGATTTGTTTTTTTCGGGACTCTGTGCTCCAATTCATGTGCCTTGGAGAATAAGCAAAACAGCCCAGGCATTAGGACAGCAGCCCCAGCATCCTCAGAGAGGGAAGCAGCAATCTGGAACAGGACACGAGTGATGGAGTGAAGCCAAAGACACGAATCTCTGATCTGCTAAGGATCAGCTGTTATTCTAGTTATAATAAATAGATTTTTTTTCCTAAAGGACAAAAAAGCCCAAATTTAAAGAATAAACTCATTTAATATGCAGCTGATTTCCTTTTTAAGATGTCAGAATTAAACACAAAATCTAAGAAAAAAAAACCAATTTAATTTACAGCAATGTAATTATTTATTTAGATTTCACCGATATAGCGGCTAGACTTGTTTCACGCTGTGTGAAACACTGGCTTGGCTGCGTGTAAATTCCCAGTAACTATTTCAGGCAAGGATGGGGAGTGGCATCTGAAGAATGAAACAGGGTCCCTCTTCAGAAAAGCCAAGTGGAAAAGTAGGTCATATCTTACCAAACAAGTACTGCAAAATATGCTAAGATCCAAATGCCCAGATTCAGCCAGTTCCACTATTGTCTGTGATACAAGAAAAAACACAACAGTAGAAATCAGTAACATCTTGCATAAAGCTCGAATACGAAGCTATTTCATACCAAGACATACATTCCTATAGCTGAACCAGTCAAACAACAACTTGCATTTACATAGCGATTTTTAACATAGTAAAATGTCCCAAGATGCTTCACAGGAGCATAATCAGGCAAAAATTCACATCGAGCCAAAGGAGGAGACATTAGCACAGGTGACCAAAAGCTTGGTCAAAGAGGTAGTTTTAATTAAGCAGCGTCTGAAAGGAGGAGAGGTGGAGGGGTTTGGGGAGGGAATTCCAGAGCTTCGGGCCTAGACGGCTGAAGGCACGGCCGCCAATGGTGGGGCGAAGGAAGTGGGGGGACGCGCAAGAGGCCAGAGCTGGAGGAATGCAGAGTTCTCAGAGGGTTGTAGGGCTGGGGGAGGTTAGAGATAGAGAGGGACAAGTTTTAAAAAGTATATATTTTCCTTGCTATCTTTCTCTGCTGTGTGGGAGATAAGATCTGGGACCTCGTTTTCCTTATGAACCTCAATGCTGTCCTGCACTGTTCATCACCATGACCACTGGTTCTTCTGCCAACTTTGGCTTGAAATCGCTCCTTCCCCCTCAAAACTGGAATGCTTCCAGACACTCTACTTTGCCGTCTAGTTAAGAATCAAAAATATATTCACAAAAAAGTGCATTAGATCCCACTGACCAAGACAATACCTGATGCAGCCACCAGGAGGAGCTAAAATGTTATTTTTAATTTGAGTGGGTGTTCAATTTTCTCTAAATATATACCCAAAGTTAAAGAGATTGCCAACTGAGGAAACTTCATGTTGTAACAGGAAGGCCCTCACATCCAGCTGTAGCAAACTCCGTAACTTATACTGAATAAGCACTACTTTTTACAAACTGACGTAATTAGACCTCCAGATCGAACAGGAAAGGCCTCCATGCTTGATAAACACACAAGTGAAAAAGAAATAGAAGGTTATACTAAGGAGGTAAGATGAAGAGGGGTGGGAGGAGGCCTGTGTGGAGCATAAACACCGGTATGGAGCAGATGGGCCGAATGGCCGGTTTCTGTGCTGTCAATTCTACGCTCGTGATTCTCATGGGAATGGAAAACCTCATCAAGAAATCTCCCAGCCCCATGAAACGACTGCAGATCAAATGTTCAAGGAGCTTGTGAGTAAATTTGCAGCATTGTTTCAACCCAGGACTGGTGGATTATCAGAAAGGTTCGAGTTTCAGCCAAGAAGCCAGTGAGAGGGTGAGTCAGCCTCTCACTTGCTGGCAGAGGTCATTTCAAGGATTACTGAAAAGAAGCTGATTCCTAGGATGAGATGGTTGTCATACAAGGAGAGATTGAGCCCATACTCCTAGAATCACAGAATGGTTACAGCACAGTAGGTGGCCATTCGGCCCGTCGAGCCCGTGCCGGCTCTCTGCAAGAGCACCTCAGCTAGTCCCACTCCCCCGCACTTTCCCCGTAGCCCTGCAAATTTTTCTCTTTCAGGTATTTATCCAATTCCCTTTTGAAAGCCGCGATTGAATCTGCCTCCACCACCCTTTCAGGCAGTGCGTTCCAGATCCTAACCACTCGCTGAGTAAAAAAGATTTTCCTCACGTCGCCTTTGGTTCTTTTGCCAATCACCTTAAATCTGTGTCCGCTGGTTCTCGGCCCTTCCGCCAATGGGAACAGTTTCTCTCTATCTACTCTGTCCAGACCCTTCATGATTTTGAACACCTCTATCAAACCTCCTTTCAATCTTCTCTGCTCTAAGGAGAACAACCCCAGCTTCACCAGTCTATCAGCGTAACTGAAGTCCCTCATTCCTGGAATCATTCTCGTAAATCTTTTCTGCACCCTCTCGAAGGCCTTCACATCCTTCCTAAAGTGTGGTGCCCAGAATTGGACACAATACTCCAGTTGAGGCTGAACCAGTGTTTTATACAGGTTCATCATAACTTCCCTGCTTTTGTACTCTCTACCTCTATTCATGAAGCCCAGGATCCCGTAAGCTTTTTGTAACCGCTTTCTCAACCTGTCCTGCCACCTTCAACGACTTGTGCACATATACCCCATGATCTCTGTTTATCCTTTAGGATTGTACCCTTTAGTTTATATTTCCTCTACTCATTCTTTCTACCAAAATGTATCACTTCGCATTTTTCTGCATTAAATTTCATCTGCCATGCATCCACCCATTCCACCAGCCTGTCTATGTCCTCTTGAAGTCTATCACTATCTTCCTCACTGTTCACTACACTTCCAAGTTTTGTGTCATCTGCAAATTTTGAAATTGTGCCCTGTACACCCACGTCCAAGTCATTAATATATATCAAGAAAAGCAGTGGTCCTAGAACCGACCCCTGGGGAACACCACTGTATACCTTCCTCCTGTCCGAAAAACAACCGTTCACCACTACTCTGTTTCCTGTCACTTAGCCAATGCTGCCACTGTCCCTTTTATTCCATGGGATTCAACTTTGCTGGCAAGCCTATTATGTGGCACTTTGCTGCACGTCTTTTGGAAATCCATGTACACCACGTCAACCGCATTGCCCTCATCAACCCTCTGTTACATCATCAAAAAACTCGATCAAGTTGGTTAAACACAATTTGCCTTTAACAAATCCATGCTGGCTTTCCTTAATTAATCCACACTTGTCCAAGTGACTGTTAATTTTGTCCCTGATTACTGTTCCTAAAAGCTTCCCCACTACCAAGGTTAAACTGATTGGCCTGTAGTTGCTGGGTTTTTTACACCCTTTTTTGAACATGGGTGTAACATTTGCAATTCTCCAGTCCTCTGGCACCACCCCCGTTTCTAAGAAGGATTGGAAGATTATCGTTGGGCCGGAAACGTACTTATCAAGAAAGTTCTGAACACACTTCAGAAATTCTTCCCCCTCCCTACCCTTTACACTATTACTATCCCAGTCTATATTAGGATAGTTGAAGTCCCCCATTATCACTACTCTATAGTTCTTGCATCTCTCTCTAATTTCCCTGCAAATTTGCTCCTCTGTATTTTTCCCACTATTTGGTGGCCTATAGAATACACCTCGTAGTGTAATGGCACCTCTATTATTTCTTAACTCTCGTCATATAGATTCTGTCCTTGACCCCTCCAGGACATCCTCCCTCTCCAGCACAGTAACATTCTCCTTAACCAATACTGTCACACCACCTCCTATCTTTCCTTCCCTATCTTTCCTGAACACCCTATATCCAGGAATATTTAATACCCAGCCCTGCCCTTTTTTGAGCCAGGTCTCCGTCATTGCCACGACATCATATTCCCATGTGGCTATTTGGAGTTTAGAAGAATGAGAGGTGATCTCATTGAAACATACAAGAATATGAGGTACATTGACAGGGTAGATGCTGAGAGGTTGTTTCCCCTAGCTGGAGAGTCTAGAACTAGGGGGCATAGTCTCAGGATAAGGGGTCGGCCATTTAGGACTGAGTTGAGGAGGAATTTCCCAGCACTAACGCTCTTGTGAAAGGTTAAAGGGATTTAAAAAAAAAAACATACGCAATTTGAGAGACAATCGCCATCTCTCACAAGTTACACTAAACTTGTGTGACATTTTAACATTATCAACAACAACTTGTATTTATATAGCGCCTTTAACGTAGTAAAACGTCCCAAGACGCTGCAAAGGAGTATTAAAAGACAAAATATTTGACACCTATCCACATAAGGATAAATTAGGGCAGGTGACCAAAAGCTTGGTCAAAGAGGTAGGTCTTAAGGAGCGTCTTAAAGGAGGAGAGAGGGGTAGTGAGGCGGAGAGGTTTAGGGAGGGAATTCCAGAGCTTAGGGCCTAGGCAACAGAAGGCACGGCCGCCAATGGCCAAGAGGGCAGAATTAGAGGAGCGCAGAAATCTCGGAGGGTTGTGGAGATTACAGAGATAGGGAGGGGCGAGGCCATGGAAGGATTTGAAAACAAGGATGATAATTTTGAAATTGAGGCGCTGCTTAACCGGGAGTAATGTAGGTCAGCGAGCACAGGGGGTGATGGGCGAACGGGACTTGGTGCGAGTTAGGACACGGGCAGCCGGGTTTTGGATGGCCTCAAGTTTACGTAGGATGGAATGTGGGAGGCCAACCAGGAGTGCGTTGGAATAGTCAAGTCTAGAGGTAACAAAGGCATGGATGAGGGTTTCAGCAGCAGATGAGCTGAGGCAAGGACGGAGACGAGCGATGTTACAGAGATGGAAGTATGCAATCTTTGTTATGCTGCAGATATGTGGTCGGAAGCTAATTTCCGGGTCAAATATGACACCAAGGTTGCGAACAGTGTGGTTCGACCTCAGACAGATGTTAGGGAGAGGGATGGAGTCAGTGACTAGGGAACGGAGTTTGTGGCGGGACCGAAAACAATGGCTTCGGTCTTTCCAATATCAAAATTAACACGTCAGACAGAAACAAATGGTTAATTGAGCAGTTCACAAAACACACTCTGTATTTACAACCAGTGCTGTGGATATCCTCCTGATCAAGTTAGAAGGTTTTGTGGGGGGTGGTTTCTGGAGTCTTTTCATTACCCTGTTTAGTTTGCAGGAGGTATGCTGATTATTCTGCAAACTCAAAAGAATTTGACTCGTGCTTTGTTAACCAACCTTTGTGGACTCTCAAACTATTTGGCCCAGACCCAGTTCAGATCGAATTAAAAGACTAGCATTTATATGGCGCCTTTCACGACCACTGGACATCTCAAAGCGCTTTACAGCCAATTAAGTACTTTAGAAGTGTGGTTACTGTTTTAATGTGGGAAACGCGGCAGCCAACTTGCACACAGCAAGGTCCCACAAACAGCAATGTGATAATGACCAGATAATCTGTTTTTGTTATGTTGGTTGAGGGGAAGTATTGGACCAGGACACCAGGGATAACTCCCCTGCTCTTCTTCGAAATAGTGTCACGGGATCTTTTACGTCCACCTGAGAGAGTAGACGGTCTCAGTTTAACGTCTCATCCGAAAGACAGCACCTCCGACAGTGCAGCGCTCCCTCAACACTGCACTGGAGTGTCAGCCTCGCTTTGTGAGATCAAGTGTCTGGAGTGGGACTTGAACCCACAACCTTCTGACTCAGAGGTGAGTGCGTCACCCACTGAGCCACAGCTGACACAGGGCAAGGATGCACAGGTTCCATTATCCAAGTCCTTGTCTTTAAAAAAAGGATGCTGCCCCCATAACTGCTCCTGACCCCTCAGTGTTGGTTTAGCCTCCCACACTGTCGTCCTTTCTTCCACCCCTGTCCCCTGGATCAGAACAGCATTGAACCGACATAGAAATTGCTGGACGGAAAACATCCAAGGTCCGTCTAGTTCACCTTCTACTGTGCATGATACAACAATAATGGAATCAAAGAAAAAACTTGCATCTATATATATATCCTTTCACAACCTCAGGATGTCTCAAAGCGCTTTAAGGCCACGTAAGTATTTTCTAAAGTGTAGTCACTGTTGTAATGTGGGAAACGCAGCAGCCAATTTGCACACAGCAAGCTCCCACAAACAACAATGTGATAAATGACCAGATAACCTGTTTTTGATGTTGGTTGGGGGATAAATGTTGGGCAGGACACAGGGGAGAACTCCACTGGCTCTTCTTTGAATAATGCACTGGAATCTTTTACATCCACTTGAGAGAGTAGACGGGGTCTCGGTTTAACATCTCTTCAGGAAGACTGCACCCTCAGACAGTGCAGTGCTCCCTCAGCACGACGCTGCAGTGTCAGCCTAGATTATGTGCTCAAGTCTTTGCAGTGGGACTTGAACCCACAATCATTCTGACTCAGAGGCGAGAGTGCTACCCACTCTAGGCTGACACTTGAGTTGTTGACCAATCACAGCGATCAATCTCTCTAATCAATGAGTCTACAACAGACCCAGACGTGAGGCGAGGAAAACCCCCAGTGGTGGAGCTTTGGGAACCAGGGGTCCAAAGTCACCCGTTCCTCCTGAGCACGTTACACTCACCACACGTCACGTCTCAAATTACTCATACACTGTACCCAAAAATGTTTTTATTTTAAAAATTCTGCCAGCTAGGAGTTGTCGGAGTGATGGCAGCTACATTTCCCCCTTTCCTGTCACCTCATGGATTAAGCCCCTTATGTAAACTAAGCAGCTTCGCAAGTCAGCCAAGGATATTGTTGCCACACTCATCTCATGTCTGAACAATGGATAACAAAATATAATGAATAACAGAGCAGGATGTCCGCGTGTTAATACAAGGACTGGTTTGAGGTCGGTTAAGGTGATAGCCAGTGAGATGAAGTTGCATGGACCATCCCTTTAATTAGACTAATTACACAGTCAATAAAAATTATAATCTAACTGCAGAAACAGTGAGACGTTGCAAGTACGCTTAAATACTTGCAGTATTTCTAAGGTTAGATTGATAGCTTTTAAGTAATTAAAACATCTGTAAAAATAATAATGGAAACAGAAGCAAAAAAGGATATCTGTTCACTTTTGGGACTTAACTTATAACTACCTGCAAACGCAGAGGGGCCGAGCCAGATGCAGTACTTATACTACTGTAACTCGACACTTAATATAAAGTTTCTTTTAATTGGAATGTGCTTGCGAATAAGGCGGAATTTGTGTCTTTGCCAAGGTTAATTCATGCCCTTGCTAACAGGATGTGAATTACGGTAACTGACATTCCACAGCCTTAACTGCACTGTCGGAGGTGCCGTCTTTCGGATGAGACGATAAACCGAGGCCCCGGCCGCTCTCTCTCGGGTGGATGTAAAAGATCCCACGGCACTATTTCAAAGAGGAGCAGGGGAGTTCTCCCCGAGTGTCCTGGCCAATATCTATTCCTCAACCAACATCACAAAAAAAAAATACAGATTCTCTGGTCATTATCACATTGCTGTTTGTGGGAGCTTGCTATGTGCAGATTGGCTGCCACGTTTCCTACATTGCAACAGTGACTACACTTCAAAAAAAAAGTACTTCATTGGCTGTAGAGTGCTTTGGGACGTCCAGTGGCCATGAAAGGCGCGATATAAATGCAAGTCTTTCTTTTCTTTGACCACACGCATTATTTGACTGACTGGCGAGGAACGTATGGGCACCTTTGCTGTAACTCAGTGTTGACCAACGGCCCTAGCATGGATCCCAATAGTAGGGTTTACAGGTTTGGGCACTGCAAACCCCCGTCTCCCTCTTACCTTCTTCTTTTGCTCTTCTGTGGCTTTGATTACCCCTGGGTCCGATTTCCACGACTTACCAAAATTGTAGAAGAGTCCCACACTATTGACCAGAAATGGGAGGTGGACTGACAGAACGGGAAGATGTTTTTTCAGTGTTAAGGAATTAAAGTCTCGAGAGGCCAGTGTCTGGAATTCTAAGATTCCTGTTTACTTTCCATCACAGTAAAGCTTTGCAACAGCTAGTTCCATAATTCTTGATTCCCTAGAGTACAATACGGTCCGAGCCACTTATGTCAGCATCCCGCATATAAATCGACATAAAAAAGGGAAGCCCCAGTCCCTTCTCTGCCAAGTTGTGTGTGCAGAAAGTGGAAGCAGATAATGAGGGGTGAGTGGGGCCAGGGCAAAAATCACATCTTTATCACTCACTTCCAACTGGTCAGGACAGCGGACCAGTTGGAAGTGAGTGATAACTGTACTCAAGACAATTGGATAAATTGGCACTTAAGCATTCACCTTCCCTCCCTTCCCCCTCCACAGGCGTTTCATCAAGTAAAAAATCCACTGGAAAGGAATGATCAAACAGATATTGGAAAGGATATCAGCCCACAGCCAGAAGAACCATGTAGCATACATCCAGAATTTGGTGGCCAGGTAGATTCCAAGAGGAAGTGCACTGTGCATGGAGTGATCGAAGAACGATCTGCAAGAGACAATAATGTCAATACAGTCCGTGATGCCCTTACCTTTACCATTATCATCACCTCCAGAACTTTACACATGATGACAAAGGACAATGTGCCTGTTTATGTGTGCGCGGCTGTGCAGTAATCTGAAAAGTCCCGCGCAGGCCGCTCACCGGCTTTTACATTTAAAATTCTGCGCATGCGCGGTATTTACAAAGGACCGCGCATTAAAAAAAAACAGGCCTCGCAGAACAAAGCGCAGCTCACAGCGAACATTGGCGATGGCATAATAAATACATGCTTTACTGTTTTTTAACCTGTGACCCCTTGTCCTACTCTCGCAATTTAACTTCAAATATTCTTAACTATCCTGGGTACCTCTGTGAGATCACCTGTCAGACACCGTATCGCAGGCTAGAAAAGCCCCAGTTTCTCCAGTGTTCCCTCAGACCTGTCTCTGGGATCAGACTTGTGGCTCATCTCTGGACTGCCTCCAGCAGGCAAATATCTCCTCCCGTCTCAGTGACCACAACCGGGCACAGTTTTCAAGGTGCATCCCGATGACGCAGTGTGATCACAAGTTCCTCGGACACGTTCTATTTTGGCTACGTAATTAACAGCAGATTATCGCTGTTTACATCACTGTCTGAAAGGAGTACCTAAGCAGTGCCTTTCATTCTTGGGATATGGGCCGTAATCGATGGGTCAGTGGAGGAGTACATCACGTGGCACGTACTGTGCTTGAGATATAACGTAACGCCTCTTCATGGGAAATTCTACACACAACTTGTATTCATACAGCACCTTTAACGAAAACGTCCCAAGGTGCTTCGCAGGAGCGTTATCAAACAAAATTTGACACCGAACCACATAGAGACATTAGCTGTGTCAGCTGTGGCTCGGTGGGCAGCACCCTCGCCTCCAAGTCAGAAGGCTGTGGGTTCAAGTCCCACTCCAGAGACTTGAGCACAAAAATCTAGGCCGACGCTCCCAGTGCAGTGCTGAGGGAGTGCTGCACTGTCGGAGGTGCTGTCTTTCTGATGAGACATTAAACCGAGGCCCCGTCTGCTCTCCCAGGTGGACATGAAAGATCCCATGGCACTATTTGGAAGAAGAGCAGGGGGAGTTTTCCCCGGTGTCCTAGCCCAATATTTACCCCTCAATCAACACCACTAAAATAGATTATCTGGTCATTATCACATTGCTGTTTGTGGGAGCTTGCTGTGCGCAAATTGGCTGCCGCGTTTCCTACATTACAACAGTAACCACACTTCAAAAGTACTTCATTGGCTGTAGGGCGCTTTGGGAAGTCTGGTGGTCATGAAAGGCGCGATATAAACGCAAGTCTTTCTTACTTTATTAGGGCAGATGACCAACAGCTTGGTAAAAGAGGTAGGTTTTAAGGAGTGTCTTGAAGGGAGAAAGAGGTAGAGAGGCGAAAAGTTTAGGGAGGGAATTCCAGAGCATAGGGCCAAGGCAGCTGAAGGTACGACCGCCGATGGTGGCATGATTAAAATCGGGGATGTGCCCGAGGCCAGAATTGGAGGAGCACAGAGATCTCGGGAGGGTTGTGGAGCTGGAGGAGATTACAGAGATAGGGAGGGGCAAAGTCACGGAGAGATTTGAAAACAAGGGTGAGAATTTTAAATTATATATTGTAGACACTACAACTGATTCTTGGCCAGGATTACAATCAAATCAAGGAGTATAAATGACATCATAGGAGCTCAAGAACAGCAATATGGATGCTGAGAAACGCAGAGGGATTGGGGGTGGACAGAAAAAATAATACGCCAACAGTTGCCAAGTTTCACTTAAATCACTTACTTGGAAAGGAATTGCACCAGTGCCCAGACTCCACAGTACATTAGTCCCTTTATTAGCCAAGAGTCAATGTCAAGGTCGGCTATGAATCCCATCAACCAGATCACCAAGAATGGAGTTCCCAGCATCACCTTCTGACGAAATTCCTGTTTTTAAAATAAAATTGCAGCAAAACCTAATTATACGACACTCCAAACATGTAAAAAATTTCAAAGACAAATTGCAAACTCAGTCAAGCCAAAGACAGTTATTTATTTTTGGTACAGTAGTGAATGCGGGAATGAAGGAACAGGTGAATGCATCCAACAAGTCTCCTGCTAAAAGTGTTCACATTGGCAAGTACGCACTACATCTCAAGAATGTGCAATTTAATCGAAAGAATTGCATCGTTCTTCCTACTCCAGTATGCGCCAATGAAAATATTACAATCTGACCTTTTTGCAGTTTTCCTTGTGAAGGATATTAACTAACCTGAAGGCTAATTGTGCCATTGCATGGTATAAATAAAACTTTAGTATATTTCTTGATCACACCAAGATTTTTTTTTAAACTCAAAGCTCACCCAAATTGGTGCCAAGATGCCCCAAAAATATAATTCCTGGAATGTGTAAACGCCAGCGACAAAGCAAGAACAATGATCCAAGTTTGATATAAGGGTCCCTTTTAAGGATTATACTTTGTGCTACTCATTTCACAATTGTCTTAAAAATATTTTTATTTTTAAAGTTCCCAGATCAGAAAGGTGCCAGAGTCGACCTCCAAGCTAGGAAGAGTTAGCAGACTTCACCCTCAACACCAGCAGAGCCCCAACCAGTGTTCAACCAAATTGGTTTTGGGTGCGTGGCCCCTTTAAGGGGCTGCGCAGCCCATTCAAATGACCACTTGTGTGGTTTTTGCCATTAGAATGCCGTTGAACCAGCTGCGCGGAACATGCAGATCGTTGCCAGGTCGCGCGGCCACACAGCTCAAAGCAAACTTTGGCCCCAACAATGGTTTTCAGCAGAGCCTGGGTTAGGGAAGGTTAGAAGGGAGAGGAAAAATACCCACCTAGTGTACCGACCATCCATCATGATCCAATGAATCCAACTGAAAATGTGACTCCAGGCGAGGGCAGGATCAGACCTGGCTGTGATGCCCTCTTGCAGTCAAATAGCCCTCAGCTGCACACTGTCGAGACTCATGTACGAATAATGCCTGCTCGGAGAGATTCTGGGGGCAACCGGTGGCTGTGGAACCATATCTCAGCAGCAGTCAGGGTGGAAAGGTGACCAAATCAGAGTCCTTTATTAACAGCCTTGAATCATGTCACACCAGGAGCTGGGGCAATGCTCTGATTCAGTTCTAATGTAGGAACGCTGGCTGCTCAGCACCACGCCACCCAGTTACGGCTAACATCAGGAACTCATCAGCTGGGGAATTGGACTCGCATCCACTGAGCTGTATTGCCATCTTTAACTGCTCGTTCAAGAAGATCTTAAGCTAAACTGCACAATAGGCGTTCAACCTAATAATATGTGGGCACAAGACTCAAACCCCCACATTTGCTGTTTCTCTCAGACGTTTCATCCGAGTGGAGATACACAGGTCAGTCTGTATCTGTATTTGACACCTGTGTCAGCCGCGGCTCAGTGGGCAGCACTCTCGCCATGGAGCCAGAAGGTTGTGGGTTCCAGTCCCCTCCAGAGACTTGAGCTCAGAAATCTAGGCTGACACTCCAGTGCAGTACTGAAGGAGTGCTGCACTGTCGGAGGTGCGATCTTTCGGATGAGACGTTAAACCGAGACCACGTCTGCCCTCTCGGGCGGAAGTAAAAAAATCGCATGGCACTATTTCAAAGAGGAGATGGGAAATTCTTCTGATGTCCTGGTAATATTTATCCCTCAACCAACATCACTAAAAAACATATTATCCAGTCATTATCACATTGCTGTTTGTGTGACCCTGCTGTGTGCACATTTCCTATATCACAACAGTGACTACACTTCAAAAAGTACTTGGTTGGCTGTAAAGCACTTTGGGACGCCCTGAGGTTGTGAAAAGGATGCTTTATTATTGCAAATTCTTTCTTCCTGCTCACCTTGTCTGCCTTCAGCCTCTTTAGGAAGGAAGGACTGTCGAAGCCCTTTGCTTGCCTTGCTTCTTGTAAATGGTTAATCATCCAAACATTTTTCCTCTGTTTAGCAAGATCTAACGGTGTTTCACCCTGTGAAAACAGAAAATGTATGCAGTGGCAAATATTGGAGTTTTCCATCACATACTTTTAAAATAGATTCCTTTTATATAAGGATGTACAGTCCTCTTTAAATAGTGGATTGCTAACTTTTTAACCCCAAATAAATTCAGTCACCAGTAGCACTCCAGCACAGGCTACTGGTACTAGTAAGTCTGCAAAAAGCAAAATTCCTCACCGTCTCCTTAACCGCCTCAGATGAGACGTTAAACCAAGATCTCTTCAGCTCTCAGGTGGATGTAAAAGATCGCACGGCCACTACTGGAAGAGCAGGGGAGTTCTCACAGAAACATAGAAGCTAGGAGCAGGAGTAGGCCATTCGGCCCCTCGAGCCTGTTCCTCCATTTAATGAGATCATGGCTGATCATCCAAATTCAGTACCCTGTCCCTGCTTTCTCCCCATATCCCTTTAGCCTTAAGAAATATATCTAACTCCTTCTTGAATATATTTAATGAATTGGCCTCAACTGCCTTCTCCCCGGTGTCCTGGTAATATTTATCCCTCAACCAACATCACTAAAAAACAGATTATCTGGACATTACCACATTGCTGTATGTGGGATCTTGCTTTGCGCAAATTGGCTGCCACGTTTCCTACATTACAACACAGTGACTACACTCCAAAAAAGTAGTTCATTGGCTGTAAAGTGCTTCGAGGCTGTGATAGGCACTGCAGAAATGTAAGTTCTTTCTGTTTCTCGCTCTTTCTTTACTTGTCTATCTTCCCTATCCTACTTTTCTGTCACTTCCCTCTTTCCAATTTCTCCTTCCCTTCCGTTTCTGAATCTCCCCTTCTTCCTCCTGTGTGTCTCCTGTAATGCTTACACTGCTACGTGGAGAGACTGCAAGAAGGAGAAGAGGGAAAGCAGACTGCTGGGTAACCAACCCAGAGAGTGGGAGGGAGCAAGTCACTCGCCAAAAGGCACCCAAGAGCAGGAAGCAGCAGGCAGACCATGAGCCCCTAACAAGACTTCTCTTTCACTACCTATTTTGCTAGACCCAACTAGCATTGTTACTGGTAGAAGTTAGCTGTGGCTCTGAGTCAGAAAGTTGTGGGTTCAAGTCTCACTCCAGAGACTTGAGCACAAAATCTAGGCTGGTGCTCCAGCGCAGTATTGAGGGAGCACTGCACATAGGAACAGGAGGAGGCCATTCAGCCTCTTGAGCCTGATTCAATGAAATCATGACTGATCTGCGACCTAATTCCATATACCCGCCTTTGGCCCATATCCCTTAATACCTTTGGTCAACAAAAAGCTCAGATTTAAAATGAACAATTGATCTAGCATCATTTGCCGTTTGAGGAAGAGAGTTCCAAACTTCTACCACCCTTTGTGTGTAGAAGTGTTTCCTAGTTTCACTCCTGAAAGGTCTGGCTCTAATTTTTAGACTATGCCCCCCAGTCTTAGACTCCCCAACCAGCGGAAATAGTTTCTCTCTATCTACCCCCTTTAATATCTTGAAAACTTCGAATAGTTCACCCCTTAACCTTCTGAATTCTAGGGAATACAACCCTACTGTCGGAGATGCGGTCCATCGGATGAGATGTTAAACCGAGGCCTCATCTGCCCTCTCAGGTGGGCGTAAAAGACTCCTATGGCTCCATTTTGAAGAAGTGCAGGAGAATTCTCCCCATTGGCCAATATTTATCCTTCAACTAACATCACCAAAACAGATCATCTGGTCATTTTCATGTTGCTGTTTGTGGGAGTTTGCTGTGTGCAAATTTGCTGCCCCTTTTCCAACATTACAACAGTGACTACACTTCAAAAGTACTTAATTGGCTGTAAAGCGTTTTGGGACGTCCTGAGGTCGTGAAAGGCAATATTTAAATATAAAACTCTCTTGCTGGCTGCTGCAGATATTTAAAAAGCATGCTCCATTGTACGAGAAAACTAGTGCATCATAAAGCTTTGTTGGGTAATATCATTTAATGTGAAATAAGTCAATTTCCATGTGGATTTTGCTGGAGAAATACCTGCTACCTAAATTCGATTACGAACTGTTCTGATTCTTTATATTAATAAAAAAAAAAAATAGAAATTGATACCTTGATATTTTGAGCATCTACGTTAGCGCCAGCCTCGAGGAGCAAACTGATCACAGTGGTGTTTCCTGCCAGTACTGCCCAGTGTAATGCTGTGTTCTTGTGGTATTTGTCCCCAAGATTCACCGACACATTAAACGTGAGCAGCAGTCTTGTGGGATCCACACTGAAACGCAGAAACAACGATAACATTGCTGGTTCAAACAGGCCGGCTGTCAGTTCCAGCCAAACGAAACGAGGCCAAATCAGTCTCTAAAAAGTACAGATCCATGATTTTTCAAGTAAGGTTTTGAAGACAGTTCTAATCTTCCCTTCACCAATTACAAAAAGCCGTATAAACTTATTGATGGTGCAAAAACATCTCAAAATAAAAGAAAGCCGGACGTAACTTCACACAAGGAACATTCGATATTTGTTGTCGTGCTGGTGATTACACAATATTCTCCATTTCAAGGAATGGTGAATAACTTTTGAAATTATAGATATTTTAAGGAGAAATTATAGATATTGTAAGTACAAGTCATTACTTTACAATATTCAGCTACATGCAAGAAACAGAAAGACTAAAAGGTGGGTTTTTTCCTCCCCAGTAATTTGGGAAGGGGTGGGGAAGGACAGATTTACAACAAAAAGGAATTCTCAGTAGGTGGGTGTTCGCTGGCTAGGCTGGCATTTATTGCCCATCCCTACTTTCCCCGGGTAGGTGGCGACGGAGCTTCTCCTGGAACCGCTGCAGTCCGTGTGGCGATGGTGTTCCCACGATGGTGAGGAGTAGAAAATTCCGGGATATTGCTCCAACATCGATGAAGGAAGGAAGGGCGTTATAAATCCAAGTCAGGGTGGTGGAGATCTCGGAGGCGAGGGCGTCCCAATGACATCCGTGCTGGTATTTCTCAAGGATAAAGGTTGAGGGGCTGGGAGGTGCATCTTGTAGATCATGCACAGTGCGCCAGTTGTGAAGGGGTGGGTAGTAAGTCTAGTGGCATGGGCAATGATCAAGTGAACTGCTCTGTCCTGGACAGTGCTGAGCTTCTTCAGTGTTATTGCGCCTGCACCCATCCAGGTGAGGTGAGTATCCTATCACACTCCCGACTTGAGCCTTGAGATGGAGGAGAGGCACAGAGAGGCCAGGAGGTGAGACCTCGTCGCAATGTACCCAGCCTCTGTCCTGCTCTTGCAAGGCACTGGTGTTGACATGGCCTTTGTCCCTCTCTGAGGGATACGTTGAAACCAGCAAAGGACAGAGCCTAGAAAAACTGCATCTCCCAGCTCGCTCCAAGGTGGCATAGGAACAAGAGAAGGCCATTCAGCCCCTCGAGCCTGTTCCGCCAAAGAGGAGACGAGGGGAAGCTAGATAAGTACATGAGGGAGAAAGGAATAGAAGGATATGCTGATAGGGCGAGATGAAGTAAGGTGGGAGGAGGGTCGTGTGGAGCATAAATACCGACACTGATCAGTTGGACCGAATGGCCTGTTTCTGTGCTGTAAATTCTATGCAAGTTGCATAACATTAAGTGGAACCAATACAGCACACTAACTGAGGTGCTAATTTGAAGCATTTTCGAGGATGTGGTTACACAGAAGTGTTCAGTACAGCAATGTATGCAGCAGCTCTGCCGTATAGTTAGAAGGTTTCAGTGTTATCGCAACAATAAAACATTAAGATCCAGTTTGCAAATTCACTATCCCAGGTGCTCAGTTGTTGAGTATATTCAAGGCTGAGATGGGTAGACTTTCTGACTTTAAGGGAATCAGGCGGCAAAGTGAAGTTGAGACAGATGATCAGCCATGATCTTATTGAATGGCGGAGCAGGCTCGAGGGGCCGTATGGCGGAGCGGGCTCGAGGGGCCGTGTGGCCAACTCCTGCTCCTAGTTCTTAAGTAAAGAAATAGCACAGATTTTTGAAACAACGTAAATTCGATGTAATATTACCTTTTTTTTGCTTTGCTTGGGCGGGATGGAAGGGAAGTGTAGAGAAAAGAGAATTGCATATCACATGTGAGAAGAGAGACAAAAACAGGAGAACGGTTAAAATGAAATTGAACGATGGCTCTGACGGTTAAAGCAGTGAATACCTGAACAGACCAGGACGAGGTTTGACCTCCAGGCTGAGCTGAGATAGCTGACCTCAGCCATAGTGGTCAGTCGAGGAGCTACAACTGACACCAGAGAGGGGGGGAAATGGGGCAGAGTTACCGCTCCCGATTCTTACGCGGTGATCCCCGCTGGAAACATGCAAGAATAGACATTGGGTGACGGCAAGATCGGGCTCGGTTTCACCCGTCACGGCTGAATAGCATGCCAGCACTGGCCTTCTCGGCTGACAGATGAAGAATAGCCACTTGGGCGGAGTACCAGAGGGCACCTGCCCAGTGCCAGACACCCTAGTAGGGATCCAATGCCCTTCGAAGATGCAGCAGCTGGGCAGAACATTGGTAGATGAAAGAGAACATTTTCCACTTCAAAGTTAGACTTCATAGAATCGTACAGCACAGCAGGAGGCCATTCAGCCCATCGCTCCTGTGCCGGCTCTGTGAAAGAGCTCTCCGATTAGTCCCACTCTGCTCTCTCCCCATAGCCCTGCAAATTTTTCCTTTTCAAGTATTTATCCAAATCCCTTTTGAAAGTTACGACTGAATCTGCTTCCAGCGCCCTTTCAGGCAGCGCGTTCCAGATCATCCTAACACTTCGTGGAACATAAGAGTAGCCATTTAGTCAGCAAATGGCAGGTCATTCAAGTGTTGAAACCGCTCTAACCTGTGTGTTCTATAAGCAGCCCACATCAAGGGTGTCATTCCATTCTGGTCCATCATATCTACGTCCTGAAACAAATGGTCAAAAGAAATATTTGAAAAGGATAAATCGAAGCACATTTATTAAGGTTTTTTGTTGCTGCTAATTGCTCACTCACTTCAGCAGCGACAATTGCCCTTGAACTCACTCAAAATAAGACTTCCCCCAAAGTAGTGGGAAGGGTTTTTCGGTTCGGGCTAGTCCTCACTAATGTTCCCTCTAAGGTGCACGGATGCGCACCGATCCGGAGGTCTCGTGCAGGTCGTTCTCCAGCTGTTGCCGCTGGTAAAGACAGCACGCATGTGCGGCCGCACAGCAAATTTAAAGGGACCGCGCACCAAAAAAAAATTTAGAGGGAACATAGGTCCTCACGAGTAATTTGGTTTCCCTTCAAGCCGTTTCAAGCATGAATTCTGGGTTGACCAAACAGCAAAATTGGCAGCACCTGTAGAAACAGGCAGGAGTTTCTCAGAGTGTGGTCTAACCAAGGTTCGATACAAGTTTAACTTAATTTCTCTGCTTTTCAATTCTCTCCCTCTAGAAATGAACCCCAGTGCTTTATTTGTTTTTATCATGGCCTTACTAATCTGCATCGCTACTTTGTGATTTTTGTATCTGTACCCCTAGATCCCGTGGCTCCTCTACTCCATTTAGACTCTTATTTCCCAAAGGAATATGTGGCCACCTTATTCTTGCTACCAAAATGTAACACCGTATATTTATCTATCTTGAAATTAATGTCAATTACACACGCAATCTGCAAGTTTATTAATGTCTTCCTGTATTTTGTCGCAGTCCTCCTCTGTATTAACTACACCCCACAATTTGGTGTCATCTGCATATTTTGAAGTTGTACTTCCGATTCCAGAGTCCAAATCATTTATGTAAATGGTTAACATCACATCCCACCAGTCTGAGTAACTACCTTTAACCCCTACTCTCGATTTCCTGTTCTGTAGCCAGCTTGTTCCCTGACTCCACATACTCTGGCCTGAGTCGTGAGTCTACTCTGCGGTACCTTATCAAAAGCCTTTTGAAAATCCATGTATAATACAACTACTACATTACCCTTATCTACGCTTTCTGTTGCTTCTTCAAAGAATTCAATAAGGATGGTCAATCATAATCTTCCCTTTTGAAATCCATGCTGACTGCTCTATTATATTTTTGGTTTCTAGATGTTTTTCTATTGCATCTTTCAGTGAAGATTCCATTATTTTTCCTACCACCGATATTAAGCTAACTGGTCTATAGTCCCTTGGACTTGTTCTCTCTCGCTTTTTAAATACAGAGATCCCATTAGCTGTCTGCCAGTCCTCTGGCAGTGTTCCCTTTTCAAATGAATTTTTATGCATATGTAATAGTGCCTCTACTATCTCTTCCCGAACTTCTTTTAATATACGCTGATGTAATCCATCTGGACCAGGGGTTTTATCCTCTCTAAGTTTGTTTAGTTTATAAATGATCTTCTCCCCATTCCATCTTAAATGTCATCATCTTTTTTGATCTCTTTTTCCAACGTCATGTCATTGTACAGAAAACAGATGGAACTTTATGAATTAGGGCATAGCAGTGCTGGTCAGCATCACCCGGGAGATCAAGGTGGTCATTTTGCGAGATCATGTAAGTGTTTGGCAGATGGTACCAAGAGACTCGAAGTAATTGGCCCACAAAGCACGAGCTGAAAGTGACATGAATCTTGTCATTCATGGGAAATGACTTATGTAATAATACTGGGTGGCCTGCTGGTGGCGCTGTCCAGGGAGAGTATAAATACTCGGGCACGGGCCCAGCTTGCTCAGGACATTCATTAACAGGAACTAGTGAAGGACACAACTAGATCTCCCTGTTGAAAAACAGTTGATTAAAGCTTTGTTTAATACTCAGACCAAGTGCCTAGTAGTTTTCTTATGTCAGAAAGACCTTCTCAAACTTAACAAAGCTATTTTCTGAAGTTGCACAACAAGCTACTTAAAGTGTAACTATTAAAACGTAGTTGTAGAATCCGAACTGTCAACTTATCAAGGCTGAGGGAAATGAATGTTTCTGCACCAAGATTGCTGTGATCTGTCCATAAATGCATTTAGGAACATAGGAACAGGAGGAGGCCATTCAGCCCCTCGCGCCTGTTCCACCATTCAGTTAGATCATGGCTGATCTGTATCTCAACTCTATCTAACTGCCTTGGTTCTGAAACCCTTCATACCCTTGCATAACAAAAATCTCAGTTTGCGTTTCAAGATCCCTTACTTAATCGATAATTCCGACTTAGCAGAACAGGGGTAAAAGGAGTTAATTGCCAGAGAAAAACCCTAAAAAAGGTTTAACTTGAACAGTGGAAGGAACGGGAGGAAGAGGGGAAAAACTAAAGTGCTGACCTGTTAACTGCAAAATATATTTATTGAGGGGTGACCTGATAGAGGTCTTTAAAATTATGAAGGGGTTCGATAGGGTAGACACAGAGAAGATGTTTCCACTTGTGGGGGAGACCAGAACTAGGGTTCATAAATATAAGATAGTCACTAATAAATCCAATAGGGAATTCAGGAGAAACTTCTTTACCCAGAGAGTGGTTAGAATGTGGAACTCGCTACCACAGGGAGTGGTTGAGGCGAATAGTATAGATGCATTCAGGGGGGAGCTGGATAAGCACATGAGGGAGAAAGGAACAGAGGGTTATGCTGAGGCTCATGTGGAGCATAAACACCGGCATAGACCAGTTGGGTCGAATGTCCAGTTTCTGTGCTGTACATTCTATGTAATATGTAATACAAGCTCTCCCAATAGGTACAGCCCAATGAAACTCTAAATCATTACCAGCCTACACCGAGTTAGCTGACAGAAGCCTCAACAACAGTTGAAGCACCACACTGAAACCCGTGCCCCTGAGCTGGGGGATGGAGAGTTTTAAAAACAAATCCACTTCTAATCGCTATACAGTGACCCTTGCTGGAAAAGTGCATGCGTGGTGTGTAGGCGAGAAAAGGACCAGACTCGACTGTGCTAAGGACGGGAGAAAATAGGAAGGGGAAAAAACACAAGGATATTTTGACTCAGTTGTCTTCTCTCACGCATTCTCCAACAAAAAGTCATTTGTGCACATCTTTGTTCAGTCAGCATTTTGCCGTGAACAGAAATAGTTGGGTCACCGACTCTAAACTGATCCAGGCGGCTATGCAAACGTTGGCTAATTGTCTACAGATTACAAAAATACGAGAAAAAATCAATCATGTGTTTAAATTTCAAAGCATGCAAGAGAGACACACACACACAGAGAGGGGAGCGGCAGATAGAGAGAGAGGGAGAGAGAGAGGGGGAGAGGGAGGGTGAGGGAGGGGCGAGAGGGAGGGTGAGGGAGGGGCGAGAGGGAGGGGGAGGGCGAGAGGGGGGGAGGGCGAGAGAGGGGGGGAGGGCGAGAGAGGGGGGCGAGGGAGAGGGGGGGCGAGGGAGAGGAAGGGGCGAGGGAGAGGGGGGGCGAGGGAGAGCGAGGGGGGGGGCGAGGGAGAGGGGGGGGCGAGGGAGAGAGGGGGCGAGGGAGAGAGGGGGGCGAGGGAGAGAGGGGGCGAGGGAGAGAGGGGGCGAGGGAGAGAGGGGGGCGAGGGAGAGAGGGGGCGAGGGAGAGAGGGGGCGAGGGAGAGAGGGGGGCGAGGGAGAGAGGGGGGCGAGGGAGAGAGGGGGGCGAGGGAGAGAGGGGGGCGAGGGAGAGAGGGGGGCGAGGGAGAGAGGGGGGCGAGGGAGAGGGGGGGCGAGGGAGAGAGGAGGCGAGGGAGAGAGGCGGGCGAGGGAGAGAGGCGGGCGAGGGAGAGAGGGGGGCGAGGGAGAGAGGGGGGCGAGGGAGAGAGGGGGGCGAGGGAGAGAGGCGGGCGAGGGAGAGAGGGGGGCGAGGGAGAGAGGGGGCGAGGGAGAGAGGGGGGCGAGGGAGAGAGGGGGGCGAGGGAGAGAGGGGGGCGAGGGAGAGAGGGGGGCGAGGGAGAGAGGGGGCGAGGGAGAGAGAGGGGGGCGAGGGAGAGAGAGGGGGGCGAGGGAGCGAGGGAGAGAGAGGGGGGCGAGGGAGAGAGAGGGGGGCGAGGGAGAGAGGGGGCGAGGGAGAGAGGGGGGCGAGGGAGAGAGGGGGGCGAGGGAGAGAGGGGGGCGAGGGAGAGAGGGGGGCGAGGGAGGGAGAGAGGGGGGCGAGGGAGAGAGGGGGGCGAGGGAGAGAGGGGGCGAGGGAGAGAGGGGGGCGAGGGAGAGAGGGGGGCGAGGGAGAGGGGGGGCGAGGGAGAGAGGGGGCGAGGGAGAGAGGGGGGCGAGGGAGAGAGAGGGGGGCGAGGGAGAGAGGGGGGCGAGGGAGAGAGGGGGGCGAGGGAGAGAGGGGGGCGAGGGAGAGAGGGGGGCGAGGGAGAGAGGGGGGCGAGGGAGAGAGGGGGGCGAGGGAGAGAGGGGGGCGAGGGAGAGAGGGGGGCGAGGGAGAGAGGGGGGCGAGGGAGAGAGGGGGGCGAGGGAGAGAGGGGGGCGAGGGAGAGAGGGGGCGAGGGAGAGAGGGGGGCGAGGGAGAGAGGGGGGCGAGGGAGAGAGGGGGGCGAGGGAGAGAGGGGGGCGAGGGAGAGAGGGGGGCGAGGGAGAGAGGGGGGCGAGGGAGAGAGAGGGGGCGAGGGAGAGAGAGGGGGCGAGGGAGAGAGAGGGGGGCGAGGGAGAGAGAGGGGGGCGAGGGAGAGAGGGGGGGCGAGGGAGAGAGGGGGGCGAGGGAGAGAGGGGGGCGAGGGAGAGAGGGGGGCGAGGGAGAGAGGGGGCGAGGGAGAGAGGGGGGCGAGGGAGAGAGGGGGGCGAGGGAGAGAGGGGGGCGAGGGAGAGAGGGGGGCGAGGGAGAGAGGGGGGCGAGGGAGAGAGGGGGGCGAGGGAGAGAGGGGGGCGAGGGAGAGAGGGGGGCGAGGGAGAGAGGGGGGCGAGGGAGAGAGGGGGGCGAGGGAGAGAGGGGGGCGAGGGAGAGGGGGGGGCGAGGGAGAGAGAGGGGGGCGAGGGAGAGAGAGGGGGGCGAGGGAGAGAGGGGGGCGAGGGAGAGAGGGGGGCGAGGGAGAGAGGGGGGCGAGGGAGAGAGGGGGGCGAGGGAGAGAGGGGGGCGAGGGAGAGAGGGGGGCGAGGGAGAGAGGGGGGCGAGGGAGAGAGGGGGGCGAGGGAGAGAGGGGGGCGAGGGAGAGAGGGGGCGAGGGAGAGAGGGGGGCGAGGGAGAGAGGGGGGCGAGGGAGAGAGAGGGGGGCGAGGGAGAGAGAGGGGGGCGAGGGAGAGAGGGGGGCGAGGGAGAGAGGGGGGCGAGGGAGAGAGGGGGGCGAGGGAGAGAGGGGGGCGAGGGAGAGAGGGGGGCGAGGGAGAGAGGGGGGCGAGGGAGAGAGGGGGGCGAGGGAGAGAGGGGGGCGAGGGAGAGAGGGGGGCGAGGGAGAGAGGGGGCGAGGGAGAGAGGGGGGCGAGGGAGAGAGGGGGGCGAGGGAGAGAGGGGGGCGAGGGAGAGAGGGGGGCGAGGGAGAGAGGGGGGCGAGGGAGAGAGAGGGGCGAGGGAGAGAGGGGCGAGGGAGAGAGGGGCGAGGGAGAGAGAGGAGGGAGGGAGAGAGGAGGGGAGAGGGGCGAGGAGAGAGAGGAGGGAGGGAGGGACAGAGAGAGAGACGGAGAGGGAGACACGGAGAGAGACAGAGACACGGAGAGAGAGAGAGAAGGGGACAGAGAGAGAGAGAAGGGGACAGAGAGGGAGAGAAGGTGACGAGAGAGAGAGAGAGAAGGGGACAGAGAGAGAGAGAGAAGGGGACGGAGAGAGAGAGAGATGTGCCACTTTTATTTTGAACAAAGTCACATTGCTACTATTACAATGGAGAATACTGTAAGATGTCTCCCTCTCCCTCAGAATAGCCCGTCTCCCTCCGTCTTCATTTTCCTATTATAAAGTTGCTATTATTTCAATAACAAAAACAAAATCTAATCCCTTTTGCCAGCCTGGTATCGGTTGTATTCCCTCCTCTGCTCTACCACTGGTGCAGGTGTTTCCCTTGCCTCCCCAGCTCTTTCCCACCGCTCACCCTAGCCTACACAAGAATAGCTTAATGCTCCCAACTGGTGCTGTATACCCAGCAAAGATTTCCATCGCTTCCTTGGATATATTTCTTTGGCTGTCCCACAGGCACAGCTCAGCTAGAACAAAAAGATGACCTTCGCCTCGTCTGTGTGGGTGCTTGTTAATTCCTGCAACAGATGAGGCAGAAATTGCTGCTGTTACCCTCCCTCACACACATTTCCTTTTGTTGGTGGGTAATTACGGGGCAGATGGAAGATCAGGATTAACAATTTGCGATGCAACAACCAGCCCCTGATGAGCAGGGACCAGATTCCTATTTTAAATTGGGTTTCCTTTGTATTTTCATGCCATGTGCAAGGAACACATGAGAGTCAGTATATGCTCAGCACACGCCTGGCAAAATAAATGAAAACATTTCGCAAACAACTGCATCGAATGCAAAGACAGCTCCTTATTTTTTTTATCAGACATGTTGTTGTCAGAAAAATGCAATGGGCCGAAAGGATTAAAATATGGCTGCAATACCCAATTATTAGAACCCAACACGCGGTGTCTGCTGGGAACAAGGTTGTCTATAAATTTATCAGAGCCACAGTAATGAATTTGCTGTTGCTCAACTGCTCAGCAACATTGTAAAATGGAAGTTTAACAAGTGGTTCCTAATATCGCAGCTTGATTTAATTCACAGAGCATAAACACCGACATGGACCAGTTCGGCCGAACGGCCTGTTTCTGATGCTGTAATTTGATTGGGGAATGTTACTCAAAGGGTTGACGGTGGATAGGCAATGGCAAACATTTAAAGATCGCATGGATGAACTACAGAATTTGTTCATCCCTGTTTGGCATAAAAATAAAACAAAAAAGGTGACTCAACCGTGGCTAACAAGGGAAATTAGGGATAGCATAAGATCCAAGGAGAGGACATAGAAATTGGCCAGAAAAAGCAGTAAACCTGAGGATTGGGAGCAGTTTAGGATTCAGCAAAGGATGACAAAGGGATTAATTAAGAGGGGGAAAATAGAGTATGAGAGTAAGCTTGCAGGGAACATAAAAACTGACTGTAAAAGCTTCTATAGATATGTGAAGAGAAAAAGATTGGTGAAATCAAGCGTAGGTCCCTTGCAGTCAGAATCAGGGGAATTTATAATGGGGAACAAAGAAATGGCAGACCAACTAAATAGATATTTTGGCTCTGTCTTCACAAAGGAGGACACAAATAACCTCCCAGAGATGTCGGGGAACATAGGGTCTAATGAGATGGAGGAACTGAATGAAATCAGTATTTGTAGGGAAATGGTGTTAGGGAAATTGACGGGATTGAAGGCCGATAAATCCCCAGGGCCTGATAATCTACATCCTAGGGTACTTAAGGAAGTGGCCCTAGAAATACTAGATGCATTGCTGGTCATCTTCCAAAATTCTATAGATTCTGGAACAGTTCCCATGGATTGGAGGGTAGCTATTGTTACCCCACTGTTCAAAAAAGGTGGTAGAGAGAAAACGGGGAATTATAGACCAGTAAGCCTGACATCGGTAGTGGGGAAAATGCTAGAGTCCATTATAAAAGATGTAACAGCAGAGCACTTAGGAAACAGTGACAGGATCAGACAAAGTCAACATGGATTTACAAAAGGTAAATCGTGCTTGACTAATCTACTGGAATTTTTTGAGGATGTAACTGGTAGAATAGATAAGGGAGAACCAGTGGATGTGGTGTATTTGGACATTCAGAAGGCTTTCGATAAGGTCCTGCATAAGAGATTAGCGTGTAAAGTTAAGGCACATGGGATTGGGGGCAAGGTACTGACTTGGATAGAGAACTGGTTGGCAGACAGGAAGTAAAGAGTTAGAATAAATGGGTCTTTTTCCGAGTGGCAGGCAGTGACTAGTGGGGTACCGCAGGGATCGGTGCTAGGACCCCAGCTATTCACAATATATATAAATGATCTAGACAAGGGAACTGGATGTAATATCTCCAAGTTTGCAGACGATACAAAGCTGGGTGGGCATGTGTGCTGTGAGGAGGATGCCGAGAAACTCCAGGATGATTTGGGCAGGTTGGGTGATTGGGCACATGCAGTATAATGTGGATAAATGCGAGGTTATCCACTTTGGTGGCAAAAAGAGGAAGGCAGATTATTATCTGAACGGCAATAGATTGGGAGAAGGGGGAAGTGCAACGAGACCTGGGTGTCCTTGTGCACCAGTCGCTGAAGGTAAGCATGCAGGTGCAGCAGGCGGTTAAGAAGGCAAATGGTATGTTGGCCTTCGTAGCGAGAGGATTCGAGTACAGGAACAAGGATGTCTTGCTGCAGTTGTACAGGGCCTTGGTGAGACCACACCTTGAGTATTGTGTGCAGTTTTGGTCACCTTATCTGAGGAAGGATGTTCTTGCCATGGAGAGAGTGCAGCGAAGATTCACCAGACTGATACCTGGGATGGCAGGAATGACGTATGAGGAGAGATTGGGTCGATTGGGCTTATACTCGCTGGAGTTTAGAAGAATGAGAGGGGATCTCATTGAAACGTATAAAATTCTAACAGGACTAGATGCAGGAAGGATGTTTCTGATGGCGGGGGAGTCCAGAACCAGGGGTCACAGTCTAAGGATAAGGGGTAAGCCATTTAGGACAGAGATGAGGAGGAATTTCTTCACCCAGAGAGTGGTGAACCTGTGGAATTCTCTACCACAGAAGGCAGTTGAGGCCAATTCATTAAATATATTCAAGAAGGAGTTAAATATATTTCTTAAGGCTAAAGGGATCAAGGGATATGGGGAGAAGGCAGGGACAGGGTACTGAATTTGGATGATCAGCCATGATCTCACTGAATGGCTGAGCAGGCTCGAGGGGCCGAATGGCCTACTCCTGCTCCTATCTTCTATGTTTCTACCTAAGTTGCATAACACTAAGCGTAACTGCTTCCAACAGCACAGTGACGGGTGCCAATTTGAAGCATCCTTGAGGACGGGGTTACACGGAAGAATTTTAACTGCAGCATTAGATGTAGCAGCGCTGTTGTATCGTTAGAGGGTTTCAGCGTTATCAAACATTAAGATCCAGTTCCTAAAGATATAGCACGGATCTGAGAAACAATGTGGTGAAGGGTCATGTAAATCGACTTGTACTGTGTGGGCGTTGCCAAGATCTAAATGAGGGGAGCAGCAAGTGCCACAAAGCAAATAAAAGACCTTCAATGATGCGTTTGGGTTAATCTTTAACTTCCTGAGACTTAATTAGCTGGAAGAGTAGAGTCAATTTTCATCCAATTAAGGATCAAACTTCATCAATCAGGTAGAGTGGGAGCTCAAGTTTGGAAATCAGCAGCAAGGAACTGGTAAAACACATCAGTGTATGTTTTTTTTATTAAACAGGGGCTTAACCTAACATGACCTTTCGTCAGAACGAAACGTTCATCGACCTAAAACTTTAACTCTGTTTCTCTCTCCACAGATGCTGCCTGACCTGCTGAGTGTCTCCAGCATTTTCGGATTATATTTCAGATTTCCAGCATCCGCAGCGTTTTGCTTTTGTACAAACACTGATGATCTCATTCCAGTAATTACTGCAATGTAACAATAGGGGCGGATAGTGGCCAAAACCAGTGGCTTTACCGTTGGAAAGATACGAAAAACAACTCCTTTAAAGCCTTAGCACTGGCTATAAATGCTGCCTCCCAGTAGCTTCCATGTACGACTGTCACTATAATTTCAGGGCTATTTTCAATTGCTTGTATTGAGCTTTTCACTGACCCGTCTTTTGGAATGAAAGCCGTCAGAAATAGCTTTTTTCCATTCCCTCTTTGATCCCATAAATTTGCTTTCTGTAATCCTTATGTCGTGAACCTAGCCAGAAAGGGATTCCAAAATGCCATTAATTCTTTTCTAAAGCCTTGCTGGAATAATCAGATCAGAGTTTTACAGGATCAGGCAACTATTGAGGGGCGCAACGAGTATTTATGTAATAAACGTCAACATGGATCATGCTGAGCACCAATGAGAAATGAATGATCCTCAGCCCTTCACGCTATATCACGGCCACATTATCTCACTCAAAGAAACATAGAAGATAGGAGCAGGAGTAGGCCATTCGGCCCTTCAAGCCTGCTCCGCCATTCAACGAGATCATGGCTGATCATCCAAACCCTAGCACCCGGTCCCTACACCGACAGCCATCCCACACAAGCCCTATCCCCGTAACCCTGTAACCCCACGTATTTAATCCCCCTAACACTAAGGGCCAATTTTTTATCATGGCCAATCAACCTAACCCACACATTTTTGGACTGTGGGAGGAAACCGGAGCACCCGGAGAAAACCCACGCAAACACGGGGAGAATGTGCAAACTCCACAGTGTCACCCGAGGCCGGATTTGAACCCGGGTCCCTGGCGCTGTGAGGCAACAGTGCTAACCACTATGCCACCGTGCTACAGCCAATAACTGCGACAAATACCGCTTTTTGTACGCGCAGCTGTTTAGGAAAAAAATTAAGGAATGCATTCGGGTGGCGAGATGCAGGTGCTGTCCCCCACTCTGCCGTGTCCCCGACCTCAATTGAGCTATTTTGGAGAACTGCCAAAGAGAGGTGAGGTACTTTCCTACTGGTGGAAGGGAAGGTGGGGTGGGGGTAATAAAAGAACTCTCATGTTGCAACCAATGTTCCCTTTAAGTCGTGTGGCCACGCAGCACTCCAGGGGTCCTATGCAGCCTTATCAAAAAGCCGCGCTTGCACGGACTTTTGAATGGGCCGCGCAGCCCGTTGAAGGGGCGCATGACCCCCCCCCCCAAAAAAAAATTACAGGGAACATTGGTTGCGACACATAGCTAAGCAAGACTGCTGGGAGCCTGTTGAGGTCACCAAACATGATGGTCCAAGTCAGTTTCTAACCTGCAAAAAAAAAATACAATTTCATACTTTTAATTAAGCTAGTTTGCTTTTGAGCAACAAATCTATTCTGCTTTGGTGTAAGTCCCGGCTAGGCTTCTCTGCCTTCGAGCACTTCCTTCATCTTTTCTGCCACCGATTTTGATCTCTCGATGCTGCTAATCCTGGATTGCATTTCTGCCTCTCTCTATTTTCGATTTTGCAAAACTGAAGCAACCATATCTGCTTTCGGTGCAGCTCTGAAACACAACAGGATTTAATTTGGTTTTACAATTGCAAAATACTGTGGATGCTTAACACAAAATGCTGGAAACACTCCAGAAACGTTAACTCTGTTTCTCTCGCCATGGACGCTGCCTGACCTGCCGAGTGTTTCCAGCATTTTCGGTTATTTTAATTTGGTTTTCTTCACTTCAACTTTAAGTGTTGGTTGAGTGGGTATTTATTTATGGGAATCTCGATGAACTAACGCTACCCATCAACTTTTTACCCCTCAAGCCTTTATCATTAACCTGGGGGCGGGGGTTAAACCATTTTAAAAAAAAAGGGGTTTTGAATAATACAAAAAAATACAAGAGTACAAACCTGGGTGAATTTTAAAAACTGTCTGCCTGTTTAGCGGGTTGCTCAAGATCCCTTGGCACTATTCAAACTAGAGCAGGAGACTTTTCCCCGGTATTCTGTCGCGCTACCAAAACAGATTAACTTGTCATTTATCTCGCTGCTGTTTGTGGGGCCTCGCAGTACACAAATTGGCAGTCATGCTTGCTAACAAATCAATAGTGAGTACACTTCAAAAGTAATTCATTGGCTGTGAAGCACTTTGGAATATCCTGAGGAAATGAAAGGCCCTATATAAATGAAAGTTCTTTTTTTTTAAAATTCATTCATGGGATGTGGGTGTCACGGGCAATTCCAGCATTTATTGCCCATCCCTAATTGCCCTCGAGGTGGTGGTGGTGAGCCACCTTCTTGAACCGCTGCAGTCCGTGTGGTGATGGTGCTCCCACAGTGCTGTTAGGGAGGAAGTTGCAGGATTTTGACCCAGCGACCACTAAGGATCGGCGATATACTTCCAGGTCAGGATGTTGTGTGACTTGGAGGTGGTGATGTTCCCACGTGCCTGCTGCCCTTGTCCTTCTCGGTGGTAGAAGGCGTGGGTTTGGGAAGTGCTGTCCAAGAAGCCTTGGCGAGTGGCCGCAGTGCATCTTGTAGATGGTACACACTGCAGCCACGGTACGCCGGTGGTGGAGGGAGTGAATGTTTAAGGTGGTGGATGGGGTGCCAATCAAGTGGGCTGCTTTGTCGGTGATGATAAATTATGCTGTTCAGGTGTACAAACAAACATAGGCTGAAAATTACCTGCCCCTTTGCGATCAGGTATGCAACGATAGAGGTATGACCAAACTGAGCGGCCAGGTGGATACAGCTACAGCCTTCTCCATCGATCAGTGAGGGTTCCGCACCATACTTCATCAGATGCACAACCATGGACAAGTGACCCTGTCTGGAAGGAATGACACAAACAATATTTTACACAAACTATTGACTAGACGACTATTATGAGCATGCAAAGGTTTGGTCGAGGATTTGCCCAACAAGGACAAAATATTTGCCCTGGTATCTGTCACTTTTGGTTAAGTACCCAGAAGAAATTTAACTCAAGATAATTGCAGTGACTAGTGGGGTACCGCAAGGATCGGTCCTAGGACCCCAGCTGTTCACAATATATATTAATGATCTGGACGAGGGAATTGGATGTAATATCTCCAAATTTGCAGACGACACAAAGCTGGGTGGGAGGGTAAGCTGTGAGGAGGATGTCGTGAAACTCCAGTACGATTTGGACAGGTTGGGTGATTGGGCAGAAACATGGCAAATGCACTATAATGTGGATAAATGTGAGGTTATCCACTTTGGTGGCAAAAACAGCAAGGCAGATTATTATTTGAATGGCAATAGATTGGGAGAAGGGGAAGTGCAAAGAGACCTGGGTGTCCTTGTGCACCAGTCGCTGAAGGTAAGAATGCAGGTGCAGCAGGCGGTTAAGAAGGCAAATGGTATGTTGGCCTTCGTAGCAAGAGGGTTCGAGTACAGGAACAAGGATGTCTTGCTACAGTTGTACAGGGCCTTGGTGAGACCGCACCTTGAGTATTGTGTGCAGTTTTGGTCACCTTACCTGAGGAAGGACATTCTTGCCATGGAGGGAGTGCAGCGAAGATTCACCAGGCTGATACCTGGGATGGCAGGAATGACGTCTGAGGAGAGATTGCGTCGATTGGGCTTATACTAGAGTTTAGAAGATTGAGAGGGGATCTCATCGAAACCTATAATATTCTGTCAGGTCTGGACAGACTAGATGCAGGAAGGATGTTTCTGATGGCCGGGCAGTCCAGAACCAGGGGTCATAGTCTAAGGATAAGGGGTAAGCCATTTAGGACTGAAATGAGGAGGAATTTCTTCACCCAGAGAGTGGTGAACCTGTGGAATTCTCTGCCACAGAGGGCGGTGGAGGCCAGTTCATTAAATATATTCAAGAAAGAGTTGGATATATTTCTTGAGGCTAAAGGGATATGGGGAGAAAGCAGGGACAGGGTACTGAATTTGGATGATCAGCCATGATCTCATTGAATGGCGGAGCAGGCTCGAAGGGCCGAATGGCCTACTCCTATCTTCTATGTTGCTGAAAGCACATTTGACAATAAAAAACAAACATTCAGCGATACTAAGATTCCAGGACTAAGTTATTAACAAAGGCTCAAGCAGCTAATCGTATTTTTACGGGAGAAATAGGGGAGACATGGCAGAGGCCTTTTAAAATAACAAAAGGTTCAGAATACCTGCAGTATGAGCAAGGCTGAAGTAAGCCCCAGACTATTTAAAATCAACAATCAACATAACACTGGAGGGCAGCAGTACAAACTTCACAAATCTCAGACAAGGCTAGAGATTAGAAATATCTTTATCTCCTCCTCCCCCACTCAGTCAGCTCCCCCCCCACCGCTCCCCAACCCAAGGAAGCTGAATTGCCATCTGTCAATTTGGGGGAAGTGTGGGCTATAGGGATATTTGGAACGCTGCTTGATTTTTTTTTTTCGGGGCTGTTAATTGAAGAAAACTCACCAGTTCTTAGTATGGGGCAGACGGGGTCAACAAGTGATGGTGGAGGGAAGGGGAAATCCATGCTAGAATACTCACATGGAGCAGGCTTGATAGGCCAATGGCCTTTTCTCACATTGGACACATGTTGTAGAAGTCTTCCTAACACATGTAGTTGGCACTGGTTGTACATGTCAATTTGGTCAGGATATATATGAACTGTTGCACAGGTCATGACCTCAGTGGATAGAAACACTTAAAAGCACAGTTAACGTGGTTAAATGCTATAACAGTCTGGTGGTGCCTAATGAAAGCTGCAATACAGATTTGAAACAATCGTTATTAAAAACAGGTCTCATTTTGAGAGCTTCCTATTCAGGTAAAAGGTTACAGATACAGTGCTTAAAAAAAAAACCCTTATGTAGGTTGCCACAACCTTTCTAGTCCGCAAAGAACTGCACCATGAAGGTATGGTCATGCCTCGTCGCCTAAACAATGGTTTAAATCCTGTATCGGAATGGCATTAGCCTGATCCATTCAGAGTGGGCAGAATGTGGAACTCACTACCACAGGGAGTGGTTGAGGCGAATAGTATAGATACATTTAAGGGGAAGCTGAATAAGCACATGAGGGAGAAAGGAATAGAAGGATATGGTGATCGGGTGAGATGAAGTAAGGTGGGAGGAGGTTCGTGTGGAGCATAAACACCGGCACGGACCACTTGGGCCGAATGGCCTGTTTCTGTGCTGTACATTCTATGTAAACCGTTAAATGTTTTTGCTATACCTGTAAAATTTTTCAGCAACTTGAAAAATTAATCCTAAACCAATCCTAGTTGGTTCCATTTACTGTGTCCCAGCATGTTCCATTCCCTCAGAGCACAGGATCAGCCCTACAAGGCAATGTGAAGCCAAGTGTATCTTTACCTTGTTGCCCAGTGGAGAGGGGTGGAATTTAGATCTCCTCCGAGCTGATCCACAATTGCACCCTTTGAGATGTAGTACCTGAAATACATTTCATTAACGATTCCATTAGCAAGTCTCGGCTGTGCCAGAAAATCATTCATTCACTCAAACACCACTGCCTCACCCAATCTCTGAGGAAACAAGATATTTCAAGTTGAAACACATTAACGTTTTGGTAAAATTGCTTTGCAACTTTTTAAATATTTAAAGGACCCTTTCAGGTATAGGAACAGATGCACCTTGTCCCCAATACCACAGCTTCGGAAGTTATTTTCTGTAAATTTCTAGCCAAGTGTTATCCCACTAAATGAGATGAACATAGTGTTTCCGGAATAAAAAAATAGATACTCAAGGTAATTTTTCATGCAGAAATGTCACTGTCATTTTCAAGGGTTAATTAAACTAAATGCTCTGGGGAAGAAATAACATATTTCATAACGTACTCTATCAAAGATGGATGTTAAAGATGCCATTGGGGAAAAAATACAAGAGTCCAAGTGTGTCCCAGCCAACATTCCTCCCTCACACCAACACCGCCAAATAAACAAACAGCTCATCCATTCGTTGGACCTTGCTGTGTGCAAAAATGGCTGCCACGTTCACCTACCCAACAACCATGACCCCTGCTTCGAAGTATTTCACTGTTCTATGAAAGGGTTTGGGACCTTTGAGAGACAGCTCAAGGTGCTGTGCAGATGAAAGTTCTTCCTTCCATCAAATGAAATAATTGCCCAAGTATAAAATCGGTCCAATAAATGAGGGACAGTGCTTCAGCTGTGGTTAACAGTATTCTTACAAAGGCGATTGACATTTATTTGTAGTTAATAATGATCAGGGCAGTCTGACAGACCAGGGAGCACGCTGGCATGATGCGAACACGAGCGCCAGATCTCTGGCATGAATCCTGATGTATGCATTATTGTCAGTAGATCATTGTTCTTGTTCTGAAGGTGGGGTGGCCATTTTTTTTCTGTAGAAAGTTTATGCTCACCAATTCAGTGCGAGTCAAATGTCGACTTTAGACTTCATCATCTCAATGTTCCAACAATGTTTGCTAAAACCAGCCTGAGAAGACCATTACCTCCTGACCCACCAGTGTACCAGTGGGTGGTTTGTTCTCATTTGCCAACCCTTTGGGACGATGAGGATCGAACTGTTGGCAGTTTTTTGTGCTGTGGGACCACACGCGCACAGAACTGGCCGTGTCTGCCCAGACTCAGTTACAACCCAGGATCATGGTGGGCTGACGGAGAAAGGAGACTTTCATCCAATGAGCCTGGACAAGATTTGAGCCAGGGCCCCAGAAGTAAAAGAGATAGGCCTAGAAATTCAGTATCGCCACGTTTGGGGCGCTGCAGCCGGGCGATCGCTAAATTTAGCGAACGGCGCAACTCAGCGCCACCTTTGCCGAAATTGAGTTGCATTGCCCCAAGAGGTTGCTGCTGCACTAAAGCAGGCGGTGCACGACTAGCATAAGGCGCTAAGCCGGCGAGCCGGGGCGCTACCACCAAGGGCGGGCGCAGCGTAGGTGCGGCGAGTTGCTGATTGAAGGCAGACACGCTGGCGCCGGTCAGCTCTTAAAGGGGGAGGGTCGATTTGTTTTGCTGCGACGCCCTGCACACTGCAGCCCTGAACATAGCTGCTTCACCAGTTCAACGCGCAGGACTATGGATAAGGCCAGGGAGCGAGCGCAGCGCTTCAGCGAGGGTGCCCTGAAGCTACTGGTTGGCGCAGTGGAGCGCAGGCGACCTGTCCTCTTCCCTGATAGTGGCAGGAGGCCGCTGCCCAGCGAGTATAGAAAAGCCTGGAGGGAGGTGGCAAACAGGGTGACCTCCAACAGCATGGTTGCCAGGACTCCTGTGCAATGCAGAAAAAAGTTCAACGACCTCACTCAGGTTGTCAGGGTGAGTACCCTTTCTAGTATCCTCTTCATCCCTGCATGTGCACCTCACTTTATGGCCAAAGGGACCTGAAAGCCCCAATGCCCAGCCCTCATCCAACAGCTATGGGACTCTCATGAAAATCACTTGCACATTCAGCACTTTACACACCGTCAGGGCTATTCCACCATGGGAAGCAGTGCAGGCAAGATCAGGGCTTGACAGTGTACTTAGACTCCGTCCTTTCTCTTGCAGGCAGCAGCGACGGACCGGGGGAGGCCGTCCTGACCTTAAAGAGCTCAGCGACCTGGAGCAGTGAGTGGAGCAGATTATGGGAGGCTGGCTGATTGGCCCCGTCGCCACTGGAGATGCCGACCCCGTTCTGGACAGCAATGGTAAGGTCATCACCTCTTTGACCTCTCTCTTTCCACTTGTGCCTCACACTAGCATCCTTTGCCACTCTCGAACCAATGCAGTGCATAGCAGCACTCATGCCTCCCTCGCTGCCGCCCTGTCCTCACTCTAAAGCAACTCTTGTGCCTCCCTGCTTTCAGATGCTGATTCGCCAGGTGAGGAGGCGGGCCCTCAAGCTGGCACTGTGTCTTGATTCAGAATTCGAGGAAGAGGAAGCCGGCCCATCAGTGCCACCCTCAGCCGACGCAGCCCATGGCCACGATGGGGACACGTCTTCACTGGAGGGGAGCAGGGGGGAAGTGGGGAAGGGTCTGATGAGGGTGAAGCTCCGGGGCCCAGCGGGCTGCAGCAACGCGGGAGGGGTGGGGAAGCTCGGCAGCCTTCTCCCCGGAGGGCGAGTGCGGCCTCCAGTCCTGCTACGGTGAGCGCAGAGGAGGTGCGGCTCCTTGGTGAAATGGGCGCCCAGGCTGAGCGCAGGCACACTGAGCTCATGGCTGCAGTGGCAAGGATGCCTGACTCCACAGAGTCACTGGCAAGAAGTGTTCAGGAATTCAGGGCAGCACAGGCCAGGAGTCTGCAGGACTTCGTGGCATCACAGGCGGCTTCCAGCCAAGTGCTCAGTCGTGCCGTGCATTCACTGGCTGGTGTGATGCAGACACAGACCAGGGCCACACGGGCACTAACTGCTGCCACCCTCGCTGGATCGGCCAGGCAGCAACGGGGCCCTCGCCGCGCCGCAGCAGCCCAGCAGTCTGTGCTTCAGCAGATTGCTGCGCATGCTTCAGTGCTGACCCGTGCGAGTGCCAGTGTCTCGGCCGACCAGGGAGTGCCTGTGCTCTGTCAGGTTGGCAGCATTCCTGCAGCCAACACTGTCACTCCTCCACTGCAGCTGCCACCACCCGTAGGACAGACTGCTGCCGCCCAAGCAGAGTTGGAGCAGTCAGAAGCCGGGCCCTCCAGGCCCAGAGCTGGTCCAGGCCGTCCCCCAAGGGCATCTGCCGTCTCACCATCTGACCCTCAGCAGCCTTCCCCCAGCCTTGCTGCAACCACTGGGGTCCCATTGAGGAGGAGCTGCAGGGCGGGAAGGGGCTAATCGTGGAAGCGAGGCGGATCACCCTCGCAGTAGAAAAAGTAGGTGTGGCAAAATGTTTTTTTTATATGAAGGCCGAGAATGTTGTGTTTGTTTTTTATATGAAGGCCGAGAATGTTGTGTTTGTTTTTTATATGAAGGCCAAGAATCATGGTCATTTTTGTTTAACTGTTTTTTTCATTTTCTCAAGGTTGTGAGAGCCAGTTATGTGTCTGACTGTTTTTTGGGGGGTTTCTCTGAATTTGTTTGTCATGCAGGAAGGGCACAGAGTTTGTAAAATAAAAAATTTGCTTTATTCAGATTGTCCATCTTTGCACTTTGAACTATTTGTTGCCTTGACCGGCTGAGGGTTTGCGGAGCGGCTCCATTCATGTTCTTTCATTGGCACAAGCCATTCCCTGAGAGGGGGCCTAGAACCGAGTTGCAATAATCCGCCGACAGACGGCCCTTGCACTTTGTGCCTCCCTCCCGTCTTGGTGCTCCTCCTCTTCCTCCTCCTCTGGTGGTCCTCCAATGTCTGCTGGCAGTGGCGGAGTCCTGAGGATAGCCAGGTTGTGCAGCATGCAGCACACTACAACGAAATGGGAGACTCGCTCAGGCGAGTACTGTAGGGCTCCTCCGGAACGGTCCAGACAGCGGAACCGTTGCTTGAGCACGCCGATTGTGTGCTCAATGACGTTCCTGGTAGCTTGATGGCTGTCATTGTATCGCTCTTCAGCAGGGGTGCTGGGTGCACGGAGCGGGGTCATCAGCCAGGTGCACAAAGGATAGCCCTTGTCCCCGAGAAGCCAGCCTCCTGGGTGAGCTGGGGCTTCGAAAATGTCTGCCACAGAAGTCTGACGCAGGATGTAGGCATCGTGGCTGCTGCCTGGAAAGCGGGCATTGACAGCTAGTATGAGCTGCCTGTGGTCACACACCAACTGGACGTTGAGCGAATGGTAGCCCTTCCAGTTGCGGTAATCCTCGGCATTCTGTAGCGGTGCCCGCAAAGCCACATGCGTGCAGTCAATGGCGCCCTGGACCATGGAGAAGCCCACTATTCTTGCAAATCCCATTGCACGCTCTTGCTGCTTGTCCAGGGTCATGGGGAAGGAGATGTACTGACGTCTCCTTCTGAAGAGGGCATTCGTCACCTGGCGGATGCAGCAATGTACCGCGAACTGGGAGATATTGGCAATGTCCCCAGTAGCGGATTGGAAGGAGCTGGTGGCATAGAAGTTGAGAGCCACCGTCACCTTCACTGCCACCGACAGAGACGTCCTGCTCCTCAGCTGTGGCTGCAGAGCTCTCTGAAGCAGGTGGCAGATCTCTGTGACCACCTCCCTTCTGAATTGCAGCCTCCGAACACACTGCTCCTCAGACATGTTCAGATATGAACTGCTGGCGGTATACCCTGGGTGGGTAAGGCCTCCTGTGCCAACGCCTGTTGGCCCGTCTCCATCTGGCCATGACTGGCACTCTCTCTCGGCGTCTCTGAGCCCTTTGAATGCAATGCAGAAAGCCAACGTTTCCACCCATTGCAGCCCCCATTATATGTGGCGACTCAAGGCTATGGCACTGAAAGTTAAATCCAACTGCAAAGCTCTGGCCTGAAACCAGAAGTACCTGTGCGAACGCTGAGTCAAAGCAGAAAGCTCTCTCCCTTTGTGTCTCTCCAAATATCTCTCTCTCACACAGGAGTGGAACAAAATGGCTGCCACAAAGAATGAAGGAAAAATCCCCTTTAAATAGCGCCCCCCGCAGCAACTGGGAACTGTTCCACTCAACCAGTCGCTGGGGGCGCCAGGTGCACAGAAGGGGGGCGCCACTGAAGTTCCGGTTCGGGGCGCACCAAGGGCGTTGCACCATGAAATGACGTCAGGATCTGCGCGCGCAGCTGAGCGGGCGCTACGGTTTTGCGCCGCCGCTAAATCTTGACCGAAGTTCGCGAGAGGCGCAGATCGCGCCGCGCCCAGGCGCTAGCCGCTTCGCGCCTCACTTCTCCTCCTCCTAAGGCGCTAGCGGCTGGCACTAACAACTGAATTTCTAGGCCATAGTTCTTTAACCCACTGTGTTACTCTCTCCACATGCTATTATTTATTCATTTACTAACATTCCCTGACAACGCCAAGATATAAAATGTTCAGTAAAAACAATGGTCAGTAAAGGAGGTGGTGTAGTCATGTCATACATGGCAGAGATACCTGGGAGGTAAAAGAAGTTGTTCCAGTGAGAGGTAGAAAAATAAACAAACTACTCTGGATAGAAGAGCAGGGGAGTTATCCCTGGGGTCTGGGCCAATCAACGCAACAAAAACAGATTATCCGGTCATTATCACATTGCTGTTTGTGGGAGCTTGCTGTGCACAAAATGGATGCCGTGTTTCCTCCATTACAACAGTGACTACACTCCAAAAGGCATTTCACTGGCTGTAAAACGCTTTGAAACGTCCGGTGGTCGTGAAAGGCGCTATAGAAATGCAAGTCTTTCCTTTTTTTTAAGACATCTCTCACATGCAACAAAAAACCCAATTAGGCTGACGCTAGAAGGATGCTTATAGATCTCCTGATCAGCAGAAGGAGGAAGACATTTCACTTTATGAAGAAATAAGAATGGCATGCAAGAACAGGAGAGCTATTTTAAATCAGTGAACTTAATCAATCTGAAATGAATTGGGACAAGCCCAAGTTGTCCAGAGTCGGAGCTCGTTAATGTAACACAGGGCTGCTTCATGGCCCGGTGGGTCAGAGAGACCACAAGAGGTAACGTTCATCTCGACCTGGTCCATGTAAGTGACCCAGACATAGCACAAAAAAAGGGAATCTTGGCATTCCTGGCCAACAATGACCACAAAATGATTAACGTGATCTGAGATTCGGAAATACCAAAGACACAGCTTTAAAAGGGCTAACTTAAAAGAGAAATGAAGGAACAAGCTCAAGCAACTCGACTGGAGGAGGTGGTTCAACAACACTTCAGGCCAGGGCAAACGGAACACCTTTAAAAAAGCACAATGTTCAGCATGCAGGATAAATACATACTGTACCTAAATGGGCATGACCCGAAATGGATTAATAAAACAAAGAAGAAGCAATATTGAGAGAAAAAATGACCTGCACAGAATACTGCAGAAAGGAAGGTGCTGGGGTTTACGGGAATAAATGGAAGAAAATGCTCGAAAGATGATCAGAGGTGCAAAGAGCTCTGGAGGGGGGAAAAAAGCACAACAGCTAACGGTAAGAAATTACTTCTGCAGCTCAACAGTAAGAGCAGTCAGAGAATGGGTGAGTACCATAAAAATTGCAGGCAAGCTTGAAACAGAGGACAGGACTGGGATGTAAACATTCGGAATGACTACTTACTCCAAGTATTCACAAGGGATGGTATGAGCAACATGCCTTCCCCAAAACAGAGTCACCCCAGGTAAAATTAATGACTCCGACGCAACTGAAATGGACGACCTAGACAGGCTGAATGGGCTCAAAAACAATAAATCCCCAGGGATAGACAGTTGTTTATCCCACAGTGCTAAAGGAAACCATTAGTGAGGCATCAACAGTCATTACGAGGGAGTCATTTGACACTGGGGAGGTACCAGTAGATTGGAAACTGGCCAATGTCATGCCTTATTTTAAAAGCGAGACAATTCAAACACAGGCAGCTGCAGACCATTAGTCTCCCTTTAATCCTGTGTAAAACAATGGAAATCAGATATCAGGTGTAAACGTAAAAGACTAGCTGTACAACAACTCAAATTAACAGCAGTCAACTGGATTCAGATGGGAAAGATTCTGCTTCACCAACTCCTTGACTTCTTTGAGGAAGTTACATCGCAAGTGTGCTGCAGTAAACCCTATAAATTGACTGACAGAAATCGTTTGACAAGGTTCCACCCAAAAGGTTATTAGTTACGCTGAAAGCTGTGGGATTCAAGGTAAATCTTTGGAAGGGAGAAGAATTGGTCGAAGGGTATTTTTTAGAGGAGTTACATTGGGGTGGGGGGGAGGTACTGATTGGTATGTCCCAGGGATCGGTGTTGGAGCGACTATTGTTTCTAATTATATCAATGATTTGGATGCAGAAACCCAAAAGCAAAATGGTTGAATTTGCAGCACACATTTGGCGAATGGTTTTGAAGTATCTAAAGTTGCAAGTTAGACAAGACCCAGGTGTGTTCGTAGACTCGGAGATGAAAATGTCCGAACATTGCAGAGCAACAATCAACAAAGGCAATAACATGCTGAACTATGGAACCAAAGCAATAAAATGCAAATCAGAAGCAGTCATAATCAGATTGCAGTGCCTTGATCAGACCACAACTTGAATAACTGTGCCCAGTTCTGTGCTACAAGGCACAAGGGAGACATTCAAATTGAGTGTAGAGAGCCACAAAGAGCTCTCCAGTAAAAGGAAAAACTGGAGAAACTTGTGCTCTTTAGCTTTGAAAGGAAAAAAGATCGGAGAAGTGATCTTACATGATTTCAAGTAATTTTCCTTGCTGTTTACAGAGTACAAGGTTTAAACGAGTAAAAGGGCAAAGCTGTTAGCAGTTTTTCTTCACCTAAAGAGTGATCAACACATGCAATGGAATGCCAGTTAAACCAGTGGAAGAGAAAAGCACTGGAATCATTTGGATGTTGCAGTGAAGGGACTTGAGTCTTTCTCAATGGAGGAGGTGAGATGTGGACTTGAATGTATAAAATATGATTAAGAAGTTTGCAGATGATACAAAAATTGGCCGTGTGGTTGAGAATGAAGAAAAAACCTGCGGCCAGCAGGAAGATATCAAAGGACTGGTCAGGTGGGCAGAACAGTGGCAAATGGAATTCAATCCGGAGAAGTGTGGGGTAATGTATTTTGGGGAGGGCTAACAAGGCAAGGAATACACAGTACATGGTCGGACACCGAGAAGTGCAGAGGATCAGAGGGACCTTGGAGTGCATGTCCACAGATCCCTAAAGGTAGCAGGACAGGTAGATAAGGTGGTTACGAATGCATACGGGATACATAATAAGAACATAAGAAGTAGGAGCAGGAGTAGGCCATACGGCCCCTCGGGCCTGCTCCGCCATTCAATAGGATCATGGCTGATCCGAACCTAGACTCACGTCCACTTCCCTGCCCACTCCCCATAACCCCTAATTCCCTTATCTGCTAGGAAACTGTCTATCTCCGTTTTAAATCTATTTAATGTTGCAGCTTCCACAGCTCTCTGGGGTAGCAAATTCCATAGATTTACTACCCTCTGAGTGAAGAAGTTTCTTCTCATCTCAGTTTTGAAAGGGCAGCCCCTTATTCTAAGATTATGCCCTAGTTCTAGTCTCACCCATCAGTGGAAACATCCTCACCGCATCCACCCGATCAATCCCCCTCACAATCTTATATGTTTCGATAAGATCGCCTCTCATTCTTCTGAACTCCAATGAGTAGAGGCCCAACCTACTCAACCTTTCCTCATACGTCAACCCCCTCATCTCCGGAATCAACCGAGTGAACCTTCTCTGAACCTCCTCGAGAGCAAGTATATCTTTTCTTAAATATGGAAACCAAAACTGCACGCAGTATTCCAGGTGTGGCCTCACCAATACCCTGTATAACTGCAGCAAGACTTCCCTATTTTTATACTCCATCCCCCTTGCAATAAAAGCCAAGATTCCATTGGCCTTCCTGATCACCTGCTGCACCTGCATACTAACTTTTTGTGTTTCATGCACCAGGACCCCCAGATCCCTTTGTACTGTAGCACTTTGCAGTTTCTCTCCATTTAGATAACTTGCTCTTTGATTTTTTCTGCCAAAGTGCATAACCTCACACTTTCCAATATTATATTCCATCTGCCAAATCTCTGCCCACTCACTTAGCCTGTCTATGTCCTTTTGCAGGTTTTTTATATCCTCCTCACTCACTGCTTTCCCTCCCATCTTTGTATCGTCGGCAAACTTGGATATGTTGCACTCGGTCCCTTACTCCAAATCATTAATATAGATTGTAAAGAGTTGGGGTCCCAGCACTGACCCCTGTGGAACATCACTAGTTACTGATTGCCAGCCCGAGAACGAACCATTTATCCCAACTCTTTGTTTTCTGTTAGATAGCCAATCTTCCACCCGTACCAGTATATTATCCCCAATCCAGTGATTTTTTATCTTGATCAGTAATCTTGTGTGGCACCTTGTCAAATGCCTTTTGGAAGTCCAAATACACTACATCCACTGGTTCCCCTTTATCCACCCTGTATGTTACGTCCTCAAAGAATTCGAGCAAATTTGTGAAACATGACTTCCCCTTCATAAAACCATGCTGACTCTGTCCTATTAAATTATGTTTATCCAAATGCTCTGTTATTGTTTCCTTAATAATGGACTCCAACATTTTACCAACCACAGATGTTAGGCTAACTGGTCTATAGTTTCCAGCTTTTTGTCTACTTCCCTTCTTAAATAAGGGTGTTACATTAGCAGTTTTCCAATCTGCCGGGACTTTCCTGAGTCCAGGGAGTTTTGGAAAATAATCACCAATGCATCCACAATCCCTACCGCTACTTCTCTCAAGGCCCTAGGATGTAGGCCATCAGGTCCGGGGGATTTATCCGCCTTAAGTCCCATTATTTTCCCGAGTACCACCTCCTTAGTGATTTTAATCGTGTTTAGCTCCTCTCCCCCCCCCACCACCCATTGCCCCCTGTTTGTCCAGTGTTGGGATATTTTTAGTGTCCTCTACTGTAAAGACTGATGCAAAATATTTGTTCAGCGTCTTTGCCATCTCCATGTTCCCCACCACTAGTTTCCCGGTCCCATCCTCTAAGGGACCAACGTTCACTTTAGCCACCCTTTTTCTTTTTATATAGCTGTAGAAACTCTTGCTATCTGTTTTTATATTTTTTGCTAGTTTACTTTCATAATCTATCTTCCCTTTCTTAATTAATCTTTTAGTTATTCTTTGCTGGCTTTTAAATGCTTCCCAATCTTCTATCCTCCCACTAGATTTGGCTACTTTATATGCCCTTGTTGTCAGTCGGATACTATCCTTTATTACTTTACTAAGCCACGGATGGCTGTCTTTTCTTTTACTCCCCTTTTTCCTCAGTGGAATATATTTTTCTTGAAAGATGTGAAATATCTCCTTGAATGTAGACCACTGCTCTTGTACCGTCTTACACTTTAATCTGTTTTCCCAGTCCCGTTAGTCAATTCTACTCTCATACCTTCATAGTCTCCTTTATTTAAGCTCAGTACGCTGGTTTGAGATCCAACTCTCTCACCCTCAAACTGAATTTGGAATTCAACCATATTATGGTCACTCATTCCAAGGGGATCCTTTACTAGGACATCTTTTATTAATCCTGTCTCATTACACAGGACCAGATCTAAGATTGCCTGCCCCCTGGTTGGTTCAGTTACATACTGCTCAAGGAACCCGTCCCTAATACACTCTATGAACTCTTCCTCAAGGCTGCCATGCCCAATTTGATTAGTCCAGTCAATATGAAAGTTAAAATCCCCCACGATTATAGCTGTTCCCGTATTACGAGCCCCAACTATTTCTTGATTTATACTCCGACCAACAGAGTTGCAACTGTTAGGAGGCCTATAGACTACACCCACTAGTGACTTTTTCCCCTTATTATTCCTTATCTCCACCCAAACTGTTTCACTATCCTGATCCTTTGACCCAATATCATTTCTGACTATTGCAGTGATTCCATCCTTGATTAACATAGCAACCCCACCTCCCTTTCCTTCCTGTCTATCCTTCCTAATTGTCAAATACCCTTGTATGTTTAGTTCCCAGTCATGATCATCTTGCAGCCATGTTTCCGTAATGGCCACCAGATCATAACCATGTGTAGTTATTTGTACCGTCAACTCGTCTATTTTGTTACGAATGCTGCGTGCATTCAGATAAAGAACTTTCAAATATGTTTCCTGACAATTTATTCCTGTTTTTACCCCTTTTACTACTTTACCATCATACATTCTGTCCCTTCCTGACACGCTCTGGTTTTTAATTCCCCCACTGCTACCTTGCTCTAATGCCTTCTCCGCTGTCATTTTTATTTTTCGCTTTCTTAAAACCTCCCCCCAACTAATTAGTTTAAAGCCCTCTCTACAGCCCTAGTTATTCGATTCGCCAGGATTCTAGTCCCAGCACTGGCCAAGTGAAGTCCGTCCCAACGGAACAGAGGAGGCTGAGGGGAGATTTAACTGAAGTGTATAAAATTATGCAGGGCCTAGACAGAGTGGATAGGAAGGACCTATTTCCCTCAGCAGAGAGGTCAATAACCAGGGGGCATAGATTTGAAGTAATTGATAGAAGGATTAGAGGGGAGTTGAGGAGAATTTTTTTTCACCCAGAGGGTGGTGGGGGTCTGGAACTCACTGCCTGAAAGGGTGTTAGAGGCAGAAACCCTCATCACATTTAAAAAGTACTTGGATATGCACTTGAAGTGCTGTAACCTACTATGGACCAAGTGCTGGAAAGTGGGATTAGGCAGGATAGCTCTTTGTCGGCCGGCACAGACAAGATGGGCCGAATGGCCTCCTTCTGTCATTAACGAGAGTTGGGCAAGTTGACATGCCCCATTTTCCCCGTTGCTCTACAGAGAAGCACTTGCCCCTTGGTCTCTCATGTAGTATCTCAGTATCGTCCACATGGACACCTGGAGGCAAAGTAAAAATCACAGCAGCAGACCTTTGTCCAACTATTCCTATGTTTTGAACCAGCAAACACATCTCAGTGTCAAATTGAAAGAAAAAACGCACACTATCTCACATTCACTTCAACAATTAAATAAACCATTTTTCATCCAACTACAGTATTTGGATTACGGCAATGGATTTTGGGCTGTATGGAAAAAAACTCGGCCAGCAAAGATGGTTAAATTTTTTCCTAGTTTCCCCAAGTATATAAATTAATCTCAAAGATAATATACAGACCAATACAATATACAGCCAAACATAGTTGTTTGAATACGTAAACCACGGCTGGGAATAGAAGGAAATGGCCAGTCAAAACGTAGGATCAGCTCAAAGTGTCCAAAAACTTCTCCCAATCCATTCTTAAATGGGTTATCTCTCTAGTTACCTATGTAGGGCAGGAATACCCAATCTGCAGTCCTAGACCCTTAACAACAACTTGCATTTATATAGCACTTATAACGTAGTAAAACATCACAAGGCGCTTCACAGGAGCGTTATCAAACAAAAATTTGACACGAAGCCACGCAAGGTCATATTAGGACACATGACCAAATGCTTGGTCAAAGAGGTAGTTTTTAAGGAGAGACTTAAAGGAAGAGAGATATAGAGAGGTTTACGGAGAAAATTCCAGAGCTTAGGGTCCAGGCAGCTGAAGGCATGGCTGCCAATGGTGGAGTGATTAAAATCGGGGATGTGCAAGAGGCCAGAATTGGTGGAGCGCAGAGATCTTGGAGGGTTGTAGGGCTAGAGCAGGTTACAGAGATAGGGAGGGGCGAGGCCATGGAGGGATTTGAAAACAAGTATGAGAATTTTAAAATCGAGGTGTTGACGGACCGGCAGACAATGTAGGTCAGTGAGCACATGGCGATGGGTGAATGGGACTTGGTGCAAGTCAAGAATTCCCCAGAAAAATCCACTGAATTTACAGGAAACTCTTTTTTATCCGGCACCGACGGGACCGGCGTGCTGCCGGTTGATCAAAAAGTCCGGATTACAGAGCGGTATACTTACTAAGGTACGAGAGCCCCATACATGGCCACAGATCCAGGCGTCCCTGTTGCAAGGTGAGGTGAGAGTGACTGCCCTTGACATCAAGGCAGCATTTGATCGAGTGTGGCATCAAGGAGCCCTAGCAAAACTGAAGTCAATGGGAATCAAGGGGAAAACTCTCCATTGGTTGGAATCATACCTAGCACAAAGGAAGTTGGCTGTGGTTGTTGGAGGCCATTCATCTCAATCACATGACATCACTGCAGGAGTTCCTCGGGGCAGTGTCCTAGGCCCAACCATCTTCAGCTGTTTCATCAATGACCTTCCCTCCATCATAAGGTCAGAAGTGGGGATGTTCGCTGATGATTTCACACTGTTCAGCACCATTCGAGACTCGTCAGATACTGACGCAGTCCGTGTCCATATGCAGCAAGACCTGGACAACATTCAGACTTGGGCTGACAAGTGGCAAGTAACATTCGCACCACACAAGTGCCAGGCAATGACCATCTCCAACAAGCGAGACTCTAACCATCTCCCCTTGACATTCAATGGCATTACCATCGCTGAATCCCCCACTATCAACATCCTGGGGGGTTACCATTGATCAGAAACTGAACTGGACCAGCCATGTAAATACTGTGGCTACAAGAGCAGGCCAGAGGCTGGGAATTCTGCGGCGAGTGTCTCACCTCCTGACTCCCCAAAGCCTTTCCACCATCTACAAGGCACAAGTCAGGAGTGTGATGGAATACTCTCCACTTGCCTGGATGAGTGCAGCTCCAACAACACTCAAGAAGCTCGACACCATTCAGGATAAAGCAGCCCGCTTGATTGGCACTCCATCCACCACCTTCAACATTCACTCCCTCCACCACCGGCGCACTGTGGCTGCAGTGTGTACCATCTACAAGATGCACTGCAGCAACTCGCCAAGGCTTCTTCAACAGCACCTTCCAAACCCGCGACCTCTACCACTTAGAAGGACAAGGGCAGCAGACGCATGGGAACATCACCACCTACAAGTTCCCCTCCAAGCCACACACCATCCTGACTTGGACCTGTATCGCCGTTCCTTCACTGTCGCTGGGCCAAAATCCTGGAACTCCCTTCCTAACAGCATTGTGGGTGTACCTACACCATATGGACTGCAGCGGTTCAAGAAGGCGGCTCACCAACATCTTCTCAAGGGCAATTAGGGATGGGCACTAAATGCAGGCCTAGCCAGCGACGCCCACATCCCATCAATGAATTAAAAAAAAACTCCGGTTACACGGCCACAGATCCAGAACCCCGGTTACATGGCCACTAATATGAAGTAAAACTTACCTGAACCTACTCCTGAATTTTGCCAGTTAAGAGAGATTTCCGGTTATTTAGGTGCCAGTAAAAAGAGAGTTTCCTGTACTCATAAAATGTACCATTTAATGTTCGGTACAGCAAGATGTTTATCCTGCATAGGTTACCCCTTCCCCCCATAGCTTGGGTTCTGCTCCAGTCCCAGAGCTGGAGAGTTTCAACTCGGTCCCCACCCAATGACAAATTCAGTGTGAGCGCTGCATGTGGGAGTTTGGCGTTCTCACCGCACTCTGAACTGTAATAAAAACAGAAAATGCTGGAAATACTCAGCAGGTCAGGCAGCATCTATGGAGAGAGAAACAGAGTTAACGTTCCAGGTCGATGACCCTTCATCAGAACTGGAAAAAGCTGGAGATGGAACAGGTTTTTAAGTAAGTGTAGGGGCAGGGAAAGGGGGGAGGGGAGGAAAGAACAAAAGGGAAGGTCTGTGATAGGCTGGAAGGCAGGAGAGATTAAGAGACAAAAGGGACGATGGAGCGAGGGCAAAAGGAGATGGTAATGGGACAAGTTAAGAAACAAAGGATGTCTCTAGATGAAGTGTAAATGGTTCTGGCAGAATGAAAGACAGCTGCCATGTGGGAGAGAAAAAAAATATAATGAATAAAATAAATGGAAAAAAAATGAATAGGGGCCAAGGTTATGGTCTGAAATTGTTGAACTCTGTGTTGAGTCCAGAAGGCTGTAAAGTGCCTAATTGAAAGATGAGGTGCTGTTCCTCGAGGTTACGTTGAGCTTCATTGGAACAGTGCAAGAGGCCGAGGACGGAGAGGTCTGAGTGGGAGTGGAGCGGAGAATTAAAGTGACAGGCGACCGGAAGCTCGGGGTCACCTTTACGGACTGAACCGAGGTGGTCCACAAAGCGGTCACCCTATCTGTGTTTGGTCTCCCCAATGTAAAGGAGACTGCATCGTGAGCAGCGAATACAGTATACTAAATTGCAAGAAGTACAAGTAAATCGCTGTTTCACCCGGAAGGAGTGTTTGGGGCCCTGGACAGTGGGAAGTGGGGAGGTAAATGGGCAGGTGCTGCATCTCCTGCGCTTGCACAGGAAGGTGCCGGGCGAAGGGGAAGGGGTGATAGAGTGAACCAGGGTGTCGCGGAGGGAACGGTCCCTACTTGTACTTCTTGCAATTTAGTATTCGCTGCTCACGATGTGGTCTCCTCTACATTGGGGAGGCCAAAACGCAGATTGGGTGACCGCTTTGCAGAACACCTCCATTCAGTCTGTAAGGGTGACCCCGAGCTTCCGGTCGCCTGTCACTTTAATTCTCCGCTCCACTCCCACTCTGACCTCACTGTCCTCGGCCTCTTACACTGTTCCAACGAAGCTCAACGTAAGCTCGAGGAACAGCACCTCATCTTTCTATTAGGCACTTTACAGCCTTCTGGACTCAACATCGAGTTCAACAATTTCAGACCGTAACCTCGGCCCCTATTCTTTTTTCCCCCATTTATTTTATTTATATATTTTTTTCTCTCTCCCACATGGCAGCTGTCTCTCATTCTGCCAGAGCCATTTACACTTCATCTAGAGCCATCTTTTGTTTCTTAACTTGTCCCATTACCATCTCCTTTTGCCTTGCACCATCTCTTAATCTCTCCTGCCTTCCAGCCTATCACAGATCTTCCCTTTTGTTTTTTCCTCCCCTCCCCCCTTTCCCTGCCCCCTGCACTTGTTAAAAACCTGTTCGATCTCCAGCTTTTTCCAGTTCTGACGAAGGGTCATCGACCTGAAACGTTAACTGTTTCTCTCTCCACAGATGCTGCCTGACCTGCTGAGTATTTCCAGCATTTTCTGTTTTTATTTCAGATTTCCAGCATCCGCAGTATTTTGCTTCTGAACTGTAATACCCTGGGGGCATGACAACACACACTTGTGTTAACGAGGTACTTAGATGCGGAGCTCAGACACTGCAGCTGGAGTCTGCCAGCCAGCCCCAGACCACAGCAAATTACCTGTTCAATCTGCTCATTGCACTGTACTGTAGGAAGTTTGGGGAGAAAGTAAAATCATTGATAAGGAGGAGAGGTCGACATGCTTAGAATTTGAAAAGGAAAGCAGCAAGAATGGATCTTGTAAACAACATTCTTCTGAGGTCGGGAGGAGAGGAACAATTATGATGGTAGATTCAATCAGCTTAGTTACCGTTATTGATGTTAAATCCCACTACGGCCTTGCTTCACCGTACCTCTACAACCTCCTCCAGCCCCATGACTCAGCTTTTACTCTCTACTTTTCTGAGACTGGATGAAATTGGAGGTTAGAAAAAATAAAATCCTCACAGAGGGTGATTGGGGTGCGGGATTCTGTGTTACCAACCGGTTAGAGCGGAGTCCATAAATACTTTTAAAAGTGAATTAGACAGCTGCTGAAAAAAAAGAGGAATATGAAAGGATATGGGGAGTGAGCAGGAAACTGGGAATTAGACGAGGTGGTTCATAGAAACATAGAAGATAGGAGCAGGAGTAGGCCATTCGGCCCCTCGAGTCTGCTCCGCCATTTAATGAGCTCATGGCTGATCATCCAAATTCAGTACCCTGTCCCTGCCTTCTCCCCATATCCCTTGATCCCTTTAGCCTTAAGAAATATATCTAACTCCTTCTTGAATATATTTAATGAATTGGCCTCAACTGCCTTTTGTGGTAGAGAATTCCACAGGTTCACCACTCTCTGGGTGAAGAAATTCCTTCTCGTCTCTGTCCTAAATGGCCTACCCCTTATCCTAAGACTGTGACCCCTGGTTCTGGACTCCCCAACCATCGGGAACAACCTTCCTACATCTAGTCTGTCCAGTCCTGTTAGAATTTTATAAGTTTCAATAAGATCCCCTCTCATTCTTCTAAACTCCAGCGAATATAAGCCCAATCGACCCAATCTCTCCTCATACGTCATTCCTGCCATCCCAGGTATCAGTCTAGTGAATCTTCGCTGCACTCCCTCCATGGCAAGAACATCCTTCCTCAGATAAGGTGACCAAAACTGCACACAATACTCAAGGTGTGGTCTCACCAAGGCCCTGTACAACTGCAGCAAGACATCCTTGCTCCTGTACTCGAATCCTCTCGCTATGAAGGCCAACATGCCATTTGCCTTCTTAACCGCCTGCTGCACCTGCATGCTTACCTTCAGCGACTGGTGCACAAGGACACCCAGGTCTCGTTGCACTTCCCCTTCTCCCAATCTATTGCCGTTCAGATAATAATCTGCCTTCCTGTTTTTGCCACCAAAGTGGATAACCTCACATTTATCCACATTATACTGCATCTGCCCAATCACCCAACCTGTCCAAATTATACTGGAGTTTCTCGGCATCGTCCTCACAGCACACACGCCCACCCAGCTTTGTGTCATCTGCAAACTTGGAGATATTACATCTAGTTCCCTCGTCTAGATCATTAATATGTATTGTGAATAGCTGGGGTCCTAGCACCGATCCCTGCAGTACCCCACTAGTCACTGCCTGCCACTCGGAAAAAGACCCGTTTATTCCAACTCTTGGCTTCCTGTCTGCCAACCAGTTCTCTATCCAAGTCAGTACCTTACCCCCAATCCCACGTGCTTTAACTTTACACGTTAATCTCTTATGCGGGACCTTATCGAAAGCCTTCTGAAAGTCCAAATACACCACATCCACTGGTTCTCCCTTATCTATTCTACCAGTTACATCCTCAAAAAATTCCAGTAGATTAGTCAAGCACAATTTACCTTTTGTAAATCCATGTTGACTTTGTCCGATCCTGTCATTGTTTTCCAAGTGCTCTGCGATTACATCTTTTATAATGGGCTCTAGCATTTTCCCCACTGTCGATGTCAGGCTTACCGGTCTATAATTCCCCGTTTTCTCTCTACCAGTTTGAATAGTGGGGGAACATTAGCTACCCTCCAATCCATGGGAACTGTTCCAGAGTCTATAGAATTGTGAAAGGTGACCAGCAATGCATCTACTATTTCTAGGGCCACTTCCTTAAGTACCCTAGGATGTAGATTATCAGCCTTCAATCCCGTCAATTTCCCAAACACCATTTCCCTACAAATACTGATTCCATTCAGTTCCTCCCTCTCATTAGACCCTATGTTCCCCGACATCTCTGGGAGGTTAGTTGTGTCCTCCTTTGTGAAGACAGAACCAAAGTATGTACTTAATTGGTCTGCCATTTCTTTGTTCCCCATTATAAATTCCCCTGATTCTGACTGCAAGGGACCTACGCTTGACTTCACCAATCTTTTTCTCTTCACATATCTATAGAAGCTTTTACAGTCACCTTTTATGTTCCCTGCAAGCTTACTCTCATACTCTATTTTCCCCCTCTTAATTAATCCCTTTGCCCTCCTTTGCTGAATCCTAAGCTGCTCCCAATCCTCAGGTTTGCTGCTTTTTCTGGCCAATTTATATGTCCTCTCCTTGGATCTTATGCTATCCCTAATTTCCCTTGTTAGCCACGGTTGAATCGCCTTCTTTATTTTATTTTTATGCCAAACAGGGATGAACAAATTCTGTAGTTCATCCATGCGATCTTTAAATGTTTGCCATTGCCTATCCACTGTCAACCCTTTAAGTAACGTTCCCCAATCCATCCTAGCCAACTCGTGCCTCATACCATCATAGTTTCCTTTATTTAAATTCAGGACCCTAGTCTCTGAGTCAACTACTTCACTCTCCATCTTAATGAAGAATTCTATCATATTATGATCGTTCCGCCCTAAGGGGTCTCGCACAACAAGATTGCTAATTAATTCATGTGGAGAAACACAGAACGGAACAGACGTGATGGGCTGAATGGCCTGCTTCTGTGCTATAACATTCACTAACTGAGAAAAGGAAAGGAGGTTTTGGGGACGAACGAGTTCAGCATAAAACACCGACAACTAAACTAATTGCACCTTCAGCTAATACTGCAAATCAATTCTGGAGATACAGCAATTTCTTTAATATAAATGTATAAGTGAGATAAGAGATTTTGGGGAACAAAGCTGAACATAGTTAAGTATCTAAAGCAAGTTTTGAAAAGTGAGAGGTGAACAATATTGAAGATTAGAGCTATGAGACACTATATTTCACCATTCGTGTCATTAAGTGTCAGTCGTGGCTCAGTGGGCAGCACTCTCACCTGAGTCAGAAGGCTGTGGGTTCAAATCCCACGCCAGATACTGGAGCACATAAATCTAGGCTGACACTCCAGTGCAGTACCGAGGGAGTGCTGCACTGTCGGAGGCGTCACCTTTCGGATAAGACTTTAAACTGAGGCCCCGTCTCCTCTCTCAGGTGGACGTAAAAGGTCCCTTGACACTATTCAAAGAGGAGCTGGGGAGTTCTCTCCAGTGTCTTGGCGAATACTTATTCTTCTTACTCTTAGGCAGTCCCTCGGAACCAAGGATGACTTGCTTCCACATTAAAAATGAGTTCTCAGATGACTGATGAGTCCAATGCGGGACCTACAGTCTCTGTCACAGGTGGGGCAGACGGTGGTTGAAGGGGCGGGTGGGTGGGGTGCTTGGGTTGACGTGCGCTCCTTGTGCTGTTTGCGCTTGGCTTCCGCTTGCTCCCGGCGAAGAGACTCGAGGTGTTCGGCGCCTTCCCGGATGCTTCTCCTCCACTTTGTGCGGTCTTGGGCCAGGGATTCCCAGGTGTTGATGGGGATGTTACACTTTTTCAAGGAGGCTTTGAGGGTATCCTTGAAGCGTTTCCTCTGCCCACCTGGGGCTCTCTTGCCGTGCCAGAGTCCGAGTAAAGCGCTTGTTTTGGGAGTCTCGTATCGGGCATGCAAACAATGTGACCCGTCCATCGAAGCTGAACGAGTGTGGTCAAAGCTTCGATGCTGGGGATGTTGGCCTGAGCAAGAACACCGACGTTGGTGCGCCTATCCTGCCAATGGATTTGCAGGATCTTGTGGAGGCAGCGTTGGTGGTACCTCTCCAGTGCTTTGAGGTGCCTGCTGTACATGGTCCATGTCTCTGAGGCGAATATTTATCCCTGTCAACATCACTAAAAACAGATTATCTGGTCATTATCACATTGCTGTTTGTGGGAGCTTGATGTGCGCAAATTGGCTGCCGCGTTTCCTACGACAGTGACTACACTTCAAAAAGTACTTCATTGGCTGTAAAGCACTCTGGGTCGTCCCGAGGTTGTCAAAGGCGCTATATAAATGCAAGTCCTTTCTTTTAGAAGCTGAAAGCATGCTGAGGCAGGTATCCAAAAGTTTCTGATTACACACATATAGATTGATTTAGATATTAAAATTGAGATAGAGGGTCTTTATCATCATTTTAAGCACTTCCAGGATCATGTACAATATGGATATATACAGTATTGAGCAGTCCTAATTCAAAACAATATCACTTTGGGACAGAAATTTATTTGGAAAGGTCAACAGAAAATTCAATGTTCGAGTGAAAACAGTAGCGAGCTAAGGTGGTCCAAATCTCTAACTACTTGGAACTTCCCACAGGCAGTAAATACATGGCAAACACTGCATCTTGTTCACGATGTACTTGCTGAATTGCTTGAAGTTAATGTGATCCATCTATGGCCTCTGCTATCGTACTGGATCTCAGCCAGGGTGGCAGCAAGGGGGGGGGACGATGAAGAAGAAGAAGAAGGAGGAGAAGGAGAAGGAGGAGCAACAACACACACACACACAGATTAGGACTCCCTTTTGTTGTCCAACGACTGCTGCCGGAAAGTGGCCACGTGGACGTTAATGAGGCCTCTCATGGTTGAATTGATCACTGTTACTCACTGCCTAGGCTTGCACACAAAGACTGGCTGTTTGGGTGAGAAAGCACACCTTTGGGAGAGGCAGGAAAGAAAAGTGGAAAGAAATATACAGGAGCACTTTAACCATTACTGTTGGGAGTCCAAGGCAGCAGTTTTGGGAACACCACAGAGGATTAGGAAAGGATAGTGGGGGTTCAAACAGGAACAGAAACTGTGTGAAAAGAGATGGCAGAATTGAAGACAGAAGATTATTTGGACAGCTTAACCTCCGGATCAATGATTATGGTGTAAATTTTCTGGTACAACACAGTTATTTAGTGCAGGTCTCTATCTTCGGGATGCTTTCCCTGCTGTCCCTCATGGGTAGTATCAGTAATGATGACCATGAAACTTCTGGATTGTCATAAAAACCCATCTGGTTCACTAATGTCCTTTAGGGAAGGAAATCTGCCGTCCTTACCCGGTCTGGCCTATATGTGACTCCAGACCCACAGCAATGTGGTTGTGTGGTTGACTCTTAACTGCCCTCTGAAATGGCCCAGCGAGACACTCAGTTGTACCAAACCTCTACAAAGAAGTATATTCACTGTGGGAGTCCCTTCACCACACGGGCTGCAGCTGTTCAAGGCAGCGGTTCACCACCACCTTCTCAAGGGCAATTAGGGATGGGCAATAAATGCTGGCCGAATTTTTCAAAAATTGGGTGGCTGACGGGGTGTGGGGGTGCTTTCCCTTCATCCACGGGACAAGGGGCAAGAACTGCAAAACTGCTAAGGAGGGGGGACTCCGAGATAGTGAGAAAAGAGGATCTTTAGAAAATGATTGGTGCACTGGGTATTCATGTGATGAATTGATCTTCTGCTTTCTCCACTTTGTTAGCCCTTCTGGATGAGATGTTAAACTGATGCCCCATCTGCCCTCTCGGATGGATGTAAAAGATCGTAGGGCACAATCTCGAAGAAGAGCAGGGGCGTTATCCCCAGTGTCCTGGACAATAGTTAGCCCTCAATCAACAACAGTAAAAACAGATTATCTGGTCATTATCACACTGCTGTTTGTGGGATCTTGGTGTGCCCAAATTGGCTACCGCATTTCCCACATTGCAACAGTAACTTCACTTCAAAAAGTACTTCATTGACTGTAAAGCACCGAGACGTCCGATGGTCGTGAAAGGCACTAGAGAAATACAAGTCTTCCTTTCTTTGTGTGTAGAGAAAGCGTGGTGAATCCAACCACTTCTCAAGGGACTGCAGCGTTCAATCAAACTCCCTGCGGATTGCGGGAAGCATCACCTGGACAAAGGAGTTCTTTTCAGCCAGCCTTCGACAACCTTGGGTGGAGCCTTTGTTGAAGTTACCAATAAGTAGACGGTGGAAATGAGACAAAAAAGGAATGTATTTTCCCTGGTCTTGAGCTTGACAAGATGGTAAATTAGAGGCCTTGTGATGATATTTTCACGAGAAAGGCTTTTCCTACAAGATAAGTTAAACCTGGTCACCTGAATGGAAAGGTTTTAGAAAGCTGCTCGAAAGTCTTGAGGTTTTGCACTGGTTACAGAGTTGCGACAAAGGGTTCAGAGTCACATTTCGAATACGATCATCCATATATTTTAATATCTTGATCGATGAGGCTGGCAGTCACTTTAAATGCCACATACTGCTAGCAACTACCTCAGGCTGCGGAGAATACACATTACACAATATGATGTGCAAAAAATTACTACAACGGCCTCATTCCCAAGAAGCATTTCTCGTTGCCACCTGCTCGGGTGTTGGTCTACTCAATCGGATTGTCAGTTTGACTTCTCAGTTGGCGACAAGGCAGGCGAGCTGGGAGATGTCTTTGAATTCTACTGTACACGGCAGCTGTATTTGCGCAGGCACGCACGTTTTTGAATCCCTTGTTCTCAGGAATCGAGGGAAGTCTCTTGTCAGGCTTTGACTGGGGCTGGGGGGAAAGGGAGGGGGTGGAAGCGAGAGAACGGGCAGACCCTGTTTCTTTGCATCCATTTGCTGGGCAGCGCTGTAGCCAGGAGCTCCCGGATGTGCATTTATACTTGGCAGTCTTCACCTGCATCAAGAGGTTTTTTTAAATCCATCAGACAGAGGTACACAAAAGATTCCTTTGCATATCAGCAGTAAAACCATCACACTAGACTCGTAGGGAAGCACGTCTCAAGGTTGTTTTATATGGAGTACTAGCACAGGAGAAGCACTTTTGTTGGTTCCTATATCCTGTGGGATATAGTTAAGTATATAATTAATGTAAATCTACCATTTGTTCTTGCTATCGCTCGTTTACCTGTTCACTTTTCAATAAATTTGTCTGGTGGTTTATAGACCAAGCCTTCTGAGAGAACCTTCATTATTACGCTTTTCCAAAGTTGTGGTGACATGCGATTGCAATACAGTTCCCCATTTGATTCCTGGGCTTGCTACAATTACCAAAATATTGGGCAAGTAACGGTGCGATCCGGTTCACCAGGAGCAGGGGCTCACTTAGTGGAGCAGTTTGTGACACTGAGCCTGAAGAAAATACCTTGGGTTAAAAACCTAAGTACGGTTAACGGTGAGTTAGAACATGGTTTTTGGAAAGGCTACGATCAAAGTAGAAATAATGCGAAGGGCATGCAGACAGTTAATTCAGTAGCACAAGTGCTTGAAGTTCAGAAAGAGCATGAATGCATCTATGACAAATGCCAGTGCGTGCAAGGTGTTAGTTGTAAGTCAGAAAAGGAAAGCAACAACCATAGACAACTCGCAGCAGATGTACTCCAAAGGCTAAAACTAGAGCGTCGTAGACGAACACTGAATTGTCTCAGACCACAATTCGTTTGCAACCTGAGGAAATAGCATCTTTCAGTCTTGTCCTGCAAGTGACAGGCTTCTAGTGCAAGTCCATCAGGGCCAATTTGAAAATACACTGTAAATTTTCAACTTACCAAGTCCTAATCTTTTTGGACATGACACACATTATCCTGTTGCACGGTTTTAAAATTTAACCCAGCAATTTCTGATACTTATAAATTTGAGTTTTTTTTATGCTGATCAGCAATGTTCCCTCTAAGCTGCGAGTGTGCGTGGCTGCGCAGTCATCTGCTAGGTCCCGTGCAGGCTGCTCACAAGCTTTTACACTGGAAATGCATGCGCAGAAATTTAAATGGGACCGCGCATTGAAAGAAACAGGCCGCGCAGAACACAGTGCAGCCTACGGGGAACACTGCTAATCAGCTACACTGCCGTACTCTCTGACCTCGAACCTTGCTGTAGTAATGACTGTCGTATAGTAGCCGTTAAATCAAGTCATGCTAGTAACATAAATAAAAAATGGAATTCACTGCCACTTGTCTTCCAGGAATGCCCCCCTTGAAGAAGTTCTGCTCTTCTCTCAGGCGGGATTTCCGTTTGTCTCTTGTTTTTTTGTTCTAGAGCTAGCCAAAACATCTGTTCATCGACCAGAAACGTTAACTCTGTTTCTCTCTCCACAGATGCTGCCTGACCTGCTGAGTATTTCCAGCATTTTCTCTTTCTTTTCAGATTTTCAGCCTCCGCAGTATTTTGCTTTCGTAGTCAAAACATCTGTCTGGCTCATTTCTCAGTACCATTGACAATTAATAGTTAAAGGTACTTCATTCAATATTGTATGCGGTCCTGCTCATGACAGACCTGCATAATCAATATTCTTGGAACTGGTTTACGCCTCTGTGAATCACCTTAGGATGTTTTTTGACATTAAAGGTATTAAATAAATGAAAGTTGTTGTTGGTTGATGTTCAGGTGGCATAAGTTCCCTAAAACACCGTGTGCTTGTGAGATCACAAACTGGACTTAACTTGCAAATAACCTACATATCCTAGTCTTGGTCACTTTTTTTCCACCTTGACCTTCTCTGCCATGAGATGCAACCCTGAAAATGTAAAAACACCTTCAATGTTGACTGCAAGTATTTGGATCATTTAGAATTAAGAACCTTAGCTCACCCCCATAACTAGGGGTCATATAACCTGTGAAACAGAGAAAGAAGTTAATAATGAAGCGTAAATGAATGGATATAAACTAGGCAGAGGCAGGGTTTCAATCAAACATCCGAAATGCAATGATGGCAAGTAAGATTCTTAAACTGTAGGCATTCCATAATAGCACAAGAGATACTAGACACATTAATGCAATTTTCATTACACAAATCAGACCGTCACCAAGCACCAGTCTTGTTGTCAATTGACATTTAAAGCAAGGTATTACAAGCCAGCGTATACCATGTCCCGATTTGTTCGTGATAGCTTGAAGCACGGCCATGGGTCTCAAAGACCTACCTGCTCAGATCAATTCTGTTATTGATAGCGGCCCAGTGAAGGAGTGTGACGTTTTCTTTGTCAGGCTGTCGTACATCGTAACCTGCCTCCACAAGCTCTCGACAGCGGTCAAATATTCCATACCTAGAAAAGAAAGAAAACGACTTTGCTCTACCTATGCACGTGTCTGACGATTGTGTTGACGTAGGCTTTCATATAATTCAGACTTAGCATCATTAATTTCCATCTTATTTCTCGGCGCGTATACACAATTCTCTGTGGAAAAATCAATTTCCGAGCTTCTTAACTGTTAATTGTTTCACTCAACATGGTCCTACCTTAATCAGACCATGAAATTCCTGGGCTCAACCCCAGGTACATGCTGAACTGCTCCTCGCAGTGGAGGAGGGGGGAGGGATGATACAATTGGCCTCCTGATAGCTTGGCTGGGAGGTGTATGGCGGATGCGGGGGAGGTGAAGGGAAGCAAGGACCCGGACTCCAATTTGTTATCGAATGACACCTGCTAGAAACTGCATGTGTGGGTACAGGCTTGCCCATTGCTCGAATGTTCCCGGCCTCCTTGTTGTCCGACCAATACTCACACACAGCCACTTTGGCCAGGTATCAGAGGGCTGTGCAACCCATGTTACTGCTCCCGAGCATCAGTCACCACTTTCAGGAGAGGAGACACAGAAGTGCTTCATAAATGAGATGAAGTCACCACATGACCTTATTCTCCTGCACTATACACAGGAGGGTCCTCTCAGAAATAGCCAATTACATAGAATTTCAGCACAGAAACAGGCCATTCAACCTAACCAGTCCATGCTGGCGTTTATGCTCCACACGAGCCTCCTCCCACCCTAATTCATCTCACCCTATCGACATAACCTTCTATTCCTTTCTCCCTCATGTGCTTATCTAGCTTCCCCTTAAAATGCATCTGTGCCATTCGCCTCAACTAATCCATGTGGTTGCAAGCTCCACATTCGCGCCACTCTGAATGAAGAAGTTTCTCCTGAATTCCTCACTGGGTTTATTAGTGATGACTATGTTATATTATTGACTCCTAGTTTTGTACTCCCCCACCGCAAGTGGAAACACCTCCACGTCCAATTGTTTCTTTCTCCAATGGAAGCAAATCATTGGACGCAGTATAGAAGTGGCTGTGATGATGATAGATGTTGCTTTGCTGAAAGGGAGAGCGATGGGTACGCGGGATGCTACTTCCAGCTGAAGAACGCCATCTGAAAAGCCAGGTGCCTTGCACTTCTTCACGTATTGCTGGGATTCTGACCTCAGCTTCCTCAACACATCGACAGATTGAAATGGGTTTCCCAAAAATAAAATGCTGTTTAGTGGAAATGGAATTTGGTGAAGACACACTGGTAGCTTTATATATGTAAATGAACTCTTCATGAAATTGGCCAAAGGTGTCAAATCAATCAACATTTCTCATTTTTCTCCCTGTTCGATATAGTCAGCATATCATCAATTTCAACCAACTTACAAGTCTACATTTAGAAACTGTAAAGTATAACATTCAAAGGAAACGAGCAATTGTTCAGTTTTACAATTAACCCTACAGCAGAATCTACATTCAATTTGAGAAACCTGAGGCCATAAAAGAAACTTGGGATGAAGTGTAAACTAAGACCAATCCTGGCGCCAGGTGCTGTGATTCACTATTTCGCCTCACTGAAAGACAGCGGAAGTAGTTATCCAGTGGAGAAACGTCAAGCGGAATAACGCCCTTTCCCTAAAAGGAGACATTCTTGTTCAGATCTGCCATACTGGGTCAGAGCAGAGAACAGATCCACCTTCCTCGCAATGAATGTCAATCTGTAAGTGTTAATTTTTTAATTTTACCTGATTTTTTATTTTGAAAAGCGGGTACGATAGTGCAGAGGTTCCGCTGCTGGACTAGCAAGCCAAGATTTGGCCGAATAATCCGGAGAATGAGATTTCAAATCACACCACGGGCAGCTTGGAAATTCAGTCCAAAACTAAACTAAAAAAATCGGGAAATAAAAAGTTGGCATCCTTCTTTTCCTCCATCAGGCTTTTTAAAGACAATCTCGAGTCCAAATTTGAAGCAAGACAACCAGCCATTGTTAGGATCGAATCTGGACGACCTAAACCTTCTGCCAGTGTTTTGGCTTTCATCTGCATAAGTGGCCCAATTCTTGGAAGACCAACTGCATGGACATTCTCAAACCGGAGCAACAGTGCAGTTTTCACCTTTGTGTCCTTCCCTTCTCTCTTCCTTCTTACAGGGTTTGCCATCTGATGCCATTCATTCATAATTTGATCTGTATTTTTGATTCCGTGACATATTTCATGCTGTGACACACGCAACTATTGCGTGATTTCACTCTGGGAACCTTTCAGCATTGTGATTACCATCAGCAAGAGTAAAAACCTTCTTTAGAGGATGGTGCTTCCATTATTCACACAGACAGAGTTTCTGCAGGTTTGTTGGCGACGGGTCAGCTAAAAGCATTTAGGACCGGATAGGGCACGTTTCAAACCTTAACAAAAGTGCTTGCGACATTGACTGCTTGAGCCCTAGTAGCACCTGATGAGGTGAAAAAGACCATGAAACATCACTCAATTGGTTAGTTCACACCTAGACAAAAACACTGGTAAAGAGAGCTTAACACATTGATTGGCAAAAGGGCTTAACAGATAGGCCTTTGCGAGGCAGTGCAACATTTAAATGAATAAATCCAGACTTATGCAATTTACTTAAATGCTTTTTTCATTTTAAAAGGATAGCTATAATTGGAACAGGGATTTGTGCAAGGAGATTTTATTCTCCAACATTTTATTCTTTTATCATTATTAATTTAAACAGGCTTGACTGCACCAGTAAAAGTGACCATGAAGCTGTCAGATTGTCATAAAAACTCAAATGGTTCACGAATGGCCTTCAGGGAAGGAAACCTGCCATCCTTAACTGGACTGGGCCTACCTGTGACTCCAGTGTCATATCAACATGGTACGACTCTTAACTGCCCTGTGAAGTGGCCTCGCGGTTTATCAAACCACGACAAAGGGTCCTAGCAGCATTGTGGGAGCATCTTCACCACACAGATTGCAATGGGTCAAGAAGGTAGCCAACCACCTTGCCGAGAGCTACGAGGGATGGGAAATAAATGCTGGCCTTGCCCGGGCCACCCACATCCTGAGAATGAATTAAAACAAAAAGGGGTGGGTAATTCAGTGCGGTCAACAGTAGCATTCCAACTCAAGGGCCTAGAATTCAAACCCAGTCCTGACCGACAGGAGGAAGGTTTCCTGTCTCTTCACTGATTGTTTTATGACCTTGGTTAGACTCAACCCAGTTCTGAGTGGGCATGAGCCAATATTACAGCAACTTTCCTGTGGAAACCTTGCTCAGAATGACCATAGGATAGCTGTAATCAGTGATAGAGAATCACTGGCGCTTTAAGGAGTGCTCTTCCTGAGGTCCATTGTTGAGAGAGAGGTGTGGAAGGGGCTTTCCTCGGCATGTATCTGATCCGATTGTATTTGAAGTGTTCCTTTCACCAGCACCAACATTCGTCACCTTCTGCACAAGAGAAACCTCAAGGGGTTTCTCCCTCCAGAAAGCATTAGCTTCTTGTTGTGGTTCCACAGATATCATGCACTCTCAAGCATGGAGAGTCTTCATATGTCAACGTAGAATGGATAGCTTTAAGGATCAAGAACCCTGGCCAATTCTCTTCTCTCGAACCCAGGAGCAGCAAGCCCAATTGTAACACCCCGACCACCAATCTGACTGATATCAGCCAACACCATATAGAGTCATAGAGTTTTACAGCACAGAAAGAGGCCCTTCGGTCCATCGTGTCTGCGCCGCCCATCCCTCCCTGTCCAGTCTAATCCCATTTTCCAGCATTTGGTCCATAGCCTTGTATGCTATGGCATTTCAAGTGCTCATCCAAATGCTTCTTGAATGTTGTGAGGGTTCCTGCCTCTACCACCCTTTCAGGCAGTGAGTTCCAGCTTCCAACCACCCTCTGGGTGAAAAAGTTCCTCCTCAAATCCCCCCTAAATCTCCTGCCCCTTACCCTGAATCTGTGCCCCCTTGTTATTGACCCCCCTACTAAGGGGAAAAGTTCCTCTTTATCTACCCTATCTATGCCCCTCATCATTTTGTGCACCTCAATCAGGTCCCCCCTCAGCCTCCTTTGCTCCAAGGAAAACAACCTCAGCCTGTTGAGTCTTTCTTCATAGCTGAGGCGCTCCATCCCAGGTAACATCCTGGTGAATCTTCTCTGCACCCTCTCCAAAGCAATCACATCCTTCCTATAGTGAGGCGACCAGAACTGCACACAGTACTCCAGCTGTGGCCTCACCAGCGTTTTGTACAGCTCCATCATAACCTCCCTGCTCTTATATTCTATGCCTCTGCTAATGAAGGCAAGTATCCCATAAGCCTTTTTAACCACCTTATCTACCTGTTCCGCTGCCTTCAGGGATCTATGTACATGTACACCAAGGTCCCTCTGACCCTCTGTACTTCCTAGGGTCCTACCACTCATTGTGTATTCCCTTGCCTTATTTGTCCGTCCAAAATGCATCACCTCGCACTTTTCCGGGTTAAATTCCATTTGCCACTTTTCCGCCCATCTGACCAACCCGTTAATATTGTCCTGTAGCCTGAGGCTTTCCTCCTCGCAATTTACCACCCCACCAATTTTCGTGTCATCCGCGAACTTACTGATCATACCCTTTACATTCTCATCCAAATCATTAATGTAGATCACAAACAGCAAGGGACCCAGCACCGATCCCTGAGGTACCCCACTGGACACAGGCTTCCAGTCACAAAAGCAACCTTCGACCATCACCCTCTGCCTCCTGCCACTCAGCCAGTTTAGGATCCAACGCGCCAAGGCCCCCTGGATCCCATGGGCTCTTACCTTCTTGACCAGTCTCCTATGCGGGACCTTGTCAAAAGCTTTACTGAAGTCCATGTAAACCACATCCACAGCATTTCCCTCATCCACACACCTAGTCACCCCCTCGAAAAATTCAATCAGATTGGTCAGACATGATTTACCCTTGACAAAGCCATGCTGACTATCCCCGATTAATCCTTGCCTCTCCAAGTGGAGACTAATTTTGTCCCTCAGAATTTTTTCCAATAATTTCCCTACCACAGATGTTAGGCTCACTGGCCTGTAATTCCCTGGTTTATCCCTGCTACCCTTCTTGAATAATGGTACTACATTAGCTGTTCTCCAGTCCTCTGGTACATCCCCTGTGGCCAGAGAGGTTCTGAAAATTTGTGTCAGAGCCCCTGCAATCTCCTTTGCCTCACACAACAGCCTGGGATACATCTCGTCCGGGCCTGGGGATTTATCCACTTTTTGGCCTGCTAAAACCGCTAGTACCTCCTCCCTCTCGATGCTAATATGTTCAAGTATGTCACAGTCCCCTTGCCCGACTTCTATGTCTACATCGTCTTTCTCCATAGTGAACACTGAGGCAAAAAATTCATTTAAAACCCCACCTACTTCATCTGGCTCTACACACAGCTTGCCACTTTGGTCCCTCATGGGCCCTACCCTTTCCCTGGTTATCCTCTTGCAGACTAGGGACTGAACCTTGTTTTTTGGTATAGCTCAGCTGTTCAATGCCATAACCAACCACACCATCGGGGGAAGAAATTCAAGTTGTTGTTTTTCTTTATAAATATATACACAGGTTCAGATTCATTATGTACTACCTGAAGAACCAGGTGAGGAAAATAATGAAACAAACCCATCCCTTCACCTTGGGCTTATCTGAGACACTGGTAAATCCTCCACAATTTCCGTCATTCTTTGTTAATGTTAAGCAGCTTAACTCCGTCAAACTGCTGTTTAGATCAACCAGTCTTGAGTCAGAGTATACCTAAGCTGAATGATCTGCTGCATGATGCAGAGGTTTTCTCGGGAATATAGCACTTGCAAATTGACATTTGTCCAACTGTAATTGTAACTTCATTTTGCAATCTATGCTGATTTAAGGTTAGAGGATGCACGATTTGCAGTTTAGCATCTCTGCATTTGTACGAAGTAATGAGCTTTAAAATCAACCACGCTGTTTTATTTTAAGGAAAAGAAGCAAAAATCGAATGATCAGTACCCTGTATCTCAAATTCAACAACTCTTCACAATCACAACATACGTACTAGAAACTAACATTTGGATGGAAGGAACTTTCTCAGATAGCCACATTCCCAACACTCCCGCCCCATGCACAACAACGAGCCTCTGCAGTGATGGGGTTAAGTCAGTAACTCAACAGTTCAATAAGAGAGTTCTTCCAACGACATCAACAACAAACAAATTGCATTTATAGAATCACAGAATTATACAGCACAGGAGGCCATTCAGCCCATCGTGCCTGTGCCGGCTCTTTGACAGAGCTACCAATTAGTCCCACTCCCCCCTGCTCTTTCACCATAGCCCTGTAAATGTTTCCCTTTAAGTATTTATCAATTCCTTTTTGCAAGTTACTTTTTGATTCTGCTTTCACCACCTTTCAGGCAGTGCATTCCAGATCACAACAACTTGCTGTGTAAAATATAGCACCTTTTACACAGCAAAACATACCACGGTGCTTGAGCCTAATTGCCCATCAGGGTCTCATGTGAATGGCAGTGCGCCTTCCTGTTTCGTAATGACCATGCTGCTAAGATTTTCAAAATCTTAGTTTGATCTTCTCCATGAGCATCTAGCAAAATACACCACACCCAAGAGAGAGAGAGTGTGTGTGTCTGTGTGTGTGTGTGTGTGTGTGTGTGTGTCTGTGTGTGTGTCTGTGTGTGTGTGTGTGTGTGTGTGTGTCTGTGTCTGTGTCTGTGTCTGTGTGTGTGTGTGTGTGTGTGTGTGTGTGTGTGTGTCTGTGTGTGTGTGTGTGTGTGTGTGTGTGTGTGTGTGTGTGTGTCTGTGTGTGTCTGTGTGTGTGTCTGTGTGTGTGTCTGTGTGTGTGTCTGTGTGTGTGTGTCTGTGTGTGTGTCTGTGTGTGTGTGTGTCTGTGTGTGTGTCTGTGTGTCTGTGTGTCTGTGTGTGTGTGTGTCTGTGTGTGTGTGTGTCTGTGTGTGTGTGTGTGTGTGTCTGTGTGTGTGTGTGTCTGTGTGTGTGTGTGTCTGTGTGTGTGTGTGTGTGTGTGTGTGTGTGTGTCTGTGTGTCTGTGTGTCTGTGTGTGTGTGTGTCTGTGTGTGTGTGTGTCTGTGTGTGTGTGTGTGTGTGTCTGTGTGTGTGTGTGTCTGTGTGTGTGTGTGTCTGTGTGTGTGTGTGTGTGTGTGTGTGTGTGTGTGTGTGTCTGTGTCTGTGTCTGTGTGTGTGTGTGTGTGTGTGTGTGTGTGTGTGTGTGTGTCTGTGTGTGTGTGTGTGTGTGTGTGTGTGTGTGTGTGTGTGTGTGTCTGTGTGTGTCTGTGTGTGTGTCTGTGTGTGTGTCTGTGTGTGTGTCTGTGTGTGTGTGTCTGTGTGTGTGTGTGTGTCTGTGTGTGTGTGTGTCTGTGTGTGTGTCTGTGTGTCTGTGTGTCTGTGTGTGTGTGTGTCTGTGTGTGTGTGTGTCTGTGTGTGTGTGTGTGTGTGTCTGTGTGTGTGTGTGTCTGTGTGTGTGTGTGTGTGTGTGTGTGTGTGTGTGTGTGTGTGTGTGTGTGTGTGCAAACAAACCTGTAATTCAAAACAGGAAAATTGAGCACAAGAGCAAATGATTTTGTGCTCTTGAGCTGTTACCTCAACCAAAATCCTGACCCTACACTCTGCCCATGAAAAGCCGCAGCTTGCAGACCAATTAACACGATGCTGTTCAAGTGGCATGGCCGGCAGCTCACCCATTCTTGTATGACTGATCATAGAATTGATAAGTAGAGAAGTTATGCTAAACTTGTGTTGAACCTTGGTTAGACCACACTTGGAGTATTGTGTACAATTCTGGTCCCCATATTATAAAAAGAGTATTGAGGCACTGGAATCATAGAATGGTTACAGCACAGGAGGCCGCCATTAGGTCTGTCGAGCCCATGCCGGCTCTCTGCAAGACCACTCCCCTGCCCTTTCCCCGAAGCCCTGCAAATTTTTTTCCTCCAGGTACTTATCCAACTCCCTTTTGAAAGCCCACGATTGAATTCGCCGCCACCACCCTTTCAGGCCGTGCATTCCAGATCCTAACCACTTGCTGCGTAAAAAAGCTTTTCCTCATGTCGCCTTTGGTTCTTCTGCCAACCACCTTAAACCTGTGTCCTCTGGTTCTCGACCTTTCCGCCAATGGGAACAGTTTCTCTCTCTCTACTCTGTCCAGACCCCTCATGATTCTGAACACCTCTATCAAATCTCCTCTCAACCTTCTCTGCTCCAAGGAGAAGAACCCCAGTTTCTCCAGTCTATCCACGTAACTGAAGTCCCTCATCCCTGGAATCACTCTCGTAAATCTTATCTGCACCCTCTCTAAGGCCTTCTTCTGCTTCTTAGGCAGTCTCTCGGAACTGAGGATGACTTGCTTCCACACTAGAAATGAGTTCTCAGGTGACTGCTGAGTCCGATGCGGGGCCTACAGTCTCTGTCACAGGTGGGGCAGACAGTGGTTGGGTGGGGTTCTTGGGTTGACGTGTGCTCCTTCCACTGTTTGCGCTTGGCTTCCGCTTGCTCCCGGCGAAGAGACTCGAGGTGTTCGGCACCTTCCTGAGTGCTTCTCCTCCATTTTGTACAGTCTTGGGCCAAGGATTCCCAGGTGTCGGTGGGGGTGTTGCATTTTTTCAAGGAGGCTTTGAGGGTGTCCTTGAAGCTTTTCCTCTGCCCACCTGGGGCTCTCTTGCCGTGTCGGAGTTCCGAGTAGAGTGCTTGCTTTGGGAGTCTCGTATCGGGCATGTGGACAATGTGACCCGTGGTCAAAGCTTTGATGCTGGGGATGTTGGCCTGAGTGAGAACACGGACGTTGGTGCGCCTATCCTGCCAATGGATTTGCAGGATCTTGCGGAGGCAGCGTTGGTGGCACCTCTCCAGTGCTTTGAGGTGCCTGCTGTACATGGTCCAGGTCTCTGAAGCATACAGCAGGGCAGGTATCACTGCTGCTCTGTAGACCATGAGCTTGGTGCTGGATTTGAGGTCCTGGTCTTCAAACACTCTCTTCCTCAGGCGACCGAAGACTGCACTGGCACACTGAAGGCGGTGTTTGACTTCGTCATCGACGTCTGCCCTAGGGAGCCTAGGCATGGAAAGTGGTCCACGTTGTCCAAGGCCTCGTCTTGGATTTTGATAATCGGAGAGCAGTACTGTGTGGCGGGGGCAGGTTGGTAGAGGACCTTTGTCTTACGGATGTTTAATGTAAGGCCCAAGCTCTCATACGCTTCGGTGAAGGTGTTGACAATGGTTTGGAGTTCGACCTCAGAGTGTGCGCAGACGCAAGCGTCGTCATCCTTCCTAAAGTACGGTGCCCAAAATTGGACACAATACTCCAGTTGAGGTCGGACCAGTCTTTTATAAAGGTTCTTCATAACTACCTTTCTTTTGAACTCTGTGCCTCTATTTATGAAGCCCAGGATCCCTTAGTTTTTTTTTTAACCACTTTCTCAACCTGCCCTGCCACCTTCAGCAATTTGTGCACATATACCCCCAGGTCTCTCTGCTCATGCACCCCCTTTAGGATTGTACCATTTAGTTTATTCTTCCTACCAAAATGTATCACTTTGCACTTTGCTGCGCTAAATTTCATCTGCCACGTGTCTGCCCATTCCACCAGCCTATGTCCTCTTGAAGTCTATCCTTATCCTGCCTATGTTCCCGTTAATTTTGGGTGCGCGGCCCATTCAAAATACTGCGCATGCGTGGTTTTTCGCATTGAAAAACTGGCAAGCTGGCTGTGCGGGAGGTCCAGAGTGCTGCGCAACCTAGAGGGAACACTGGTGCCTATATACTATCCCGCACCAAGTGTCACTCAAACATCAATCTTGTTCTTGCTGACGTACAGTGGCTCCTGGTCCCCCAGTGCCTCCAATTTAAAAATCTCATCCTCATGATTAAATCCTTGCACGGTCTCACGTCTCCCTCTTTCCGTAACCTCCAGCCCTACACAACGCTCCAATGCTCTCCGTTCCTCTGACTCTGGATTCTTGAGCATCCCTCTCTCCCTTTGCCTCAGTGTTGGCAGCTGAACCTTCAGCTCTGTAATTCCCTCCTGAATGATCTCCGACTCCTCCCTCCCTCCTTTAAGACCCTCCTTAAAACCCACCTCTTTTACCAAGCTTTTGGTCATCCCTCCCAGTAGCTCCTTCGCTGGCTCAGTATACCGCTGCGAAGCGCCTGGTGATGGTTTTCTATGTTAAAGCCGCTATGTAAATGCAAGTTGGTGTTGTTGGTACAAAACGAGATGATAAATGTTTCCATGTAAGCTAGAGAATAGCTAGATTTAAATAAATACTGGCTCTGCTGTAACTTTACAACACCGACAACAACAAGTTGTATTTATATAGCGCCTTGAATGTAGTAAAACATCCTAAGGTGCTTAACAGGAGCGCAATCGGACAAAATTTGACACCGAGCCACATAAGGCGATATCAGGGCAGACTGGTCAAAGAGGTAGGTTTTAAGGAGTGTTTTAAAGTAGGAGAGACAGGTAGAGAAGCAGAGAGGTTTAGGGAGGGAATTCCAGAGCCTTGGCAGCTGAAGGCACGGCCGCCAATGGCGCAGTGATTAAAATCGGGGATGTGCAAGAGGCCAGAATTGGAGCAGCGCAGATATCTGGGAGGGTTGTGGAGCTGGAGGAGGTTACAGAGATAGGGAGGGGCGAGGCCATTCAAGGATTTGAAAATAAGGGCAAGAATTTTAAAATCGAGGCGTCACTAAACCGGGAGGCAATGTCGGTCAACTTTCAAGGTTTTAAAAAAAAACTTTAATGATTAAAGCAGAGACAAAATACACCAAGAAGCCCAACAGGTTTCTGAAAACATTTTGCACTTACTGTGTAGCTTTGACGATGTCCCAAGTGCTGTAGTCATCGATGTGGCTTTTCCGTGCCAGCGAATCACTGTAGCCATGACTGTAGTGGCTTTGAGTCTTGACATCCTAGTTTATATTTAAGAAGAATGAAAGGTCACAAATCACAATGCACTAAAAGCATGACAAGATTCTGTTTTTCATTTATACAATGTTTTATATTATTCTGCAAGTAAAAATACACCTGTAACTCTGACAGGAAGCAGAGTTATGTCACGTCTCAACAGATACTGAGCCAGAGAAGGAGATAACCCTAACATTACTCTATTACAGCTCTTTTTTTTGGAAAATGATCGGAGAAAAACCGGCTAACGGTATTTGTGAACTAACTCGAGTGGGCCTATTCCTGATGAACTACAAGATGGAGGCAGGTGACAAGATGCCTACAAGATGCAGGTTAGGGTGTTTCACTTGCAAAGTAGTTCAGATGCCTAATCTTTACCCTGGGGTTAATCAAATTAAATATTAGAAACATAGGAGATAGGAGCAGGAGTAGGCCATTCGGCCCCTCGAGCCTGCTCCGCCATTCAATGAGATCATGGCTGATCATCCAAATTCAGTACCCTGTCCCTGCCTTCTCCACATATCCCTTGATCCCTTTAGCCTTAAGAAATATATCCAACTCTTTCTTGAATATATTTAATGAACTGGCCTCCACCGCCCTCTGGGGCAGAGAATTCCACAGGTTCACCACTCTCTGGGTGAAGAAATTCCTCCTCATTTCAGTCCTAAATGGCTTACCCCTTATCCTTAGACTATGACCTCTGGTTCTGGACTCCCTGGCCATCAGAAACATCCTTCCTGCATCTAGTCTGTCCAGGCCTGACAGAATTTTATAGGTTTCGATGAGATCACCTCTCAATCTTCTAAACTCCAGTGAGTATAAGCCCAATCGACACAATCTCTCCTCATACGTCATTCCTGCCATCCCAGGTATCAGCCTGGTGAACCTTCGCTGCACTCCTTCCATGGCAAGAACGTCCTTCCTCAGGTAAGGCGACCAAAACTGCACACAATACTCAAGGTGCGGTCTCACCAAGGCCCTGTACAACTGTAGCAAGACATCCTTGTTCCTGTACTTGAACCCTCTCGCTACGAAGGCCAACATAACATTTGCCTTCTTAACCGCCTGCTGCACCTGCATGCTTACCTTCAGCGACTGGTGCACAAGGACACCCAGGTCTCTTTGCACTTCCCCTTCTCCCAATCTATTGCCATTCAAATAATAATCTGCCTTCCTGTTTTTGCCACCAAAGTGGATAACCTCACATTTATCCACATTATAGTGCATTTGCCATGTTTCTGCCCAATCACCCAACCTGTCCAAATCATCCTGGAGTTTCACGACATCCTCCTCACAGCATATTGTCCAAGAATTAATTCCATGCATAAATGCATCATTTTGAACTGGCTTGACTGGTAGTTCACCATCCACACTTATTGATGGCGGAACTATGCGCAATAGGCAAGATTAGCCTCTCACCCACGTACAATTATTGCATCAGAAAGTCTACAAAAGCTTAGCAAATTAATTGGACAGAGTAAGAACTACATTCTGGAGCCATTTAAAAGTTTGTGCACTGATACTACAAATACTTTTAGAACAGTCAAGATTCAATCAGCAGCTTTCTGTTTCTGCTTCTGTGTAATGATACCGCTGGAAAATAAATTCGATCACTTGTTTAACCTGAAGGTTTATGGCCTTCCGGTCGGTGTGCTATTTGCCACATTTTGTAATGGATAAATAGGACATGGTGGGCCGTCTATGTAACCTCCAGTGCATAAACCCATGGTGAAGGAGTAACGCTATCCCACTCACCCTCAAGCATAAAAGTGTGCAAGTTTCAGTTTGTACCAGACTTGGGTTTTCTTACAGGAACTGCCTTTTTGATGTGAATATAAGTTAAAAGTGTTGGAGGAAAGCCTGAATTGTAATACTCACTTTGGACATAAAAGTTAGCAACATCAGGCAAGGCTACTTTGCAAGATGTTGCTTTGACCTCGACTGGCAAATATTTGTATGTGCAACTGTCCAAGTTTTCCGCATAAGTTATTCAGAACTGAAACCTTAGTATTGAAAGATTCTATTACTGGAACCGAACTGGAACCATTAAGACAAAGGATAGAGAGAGAGAGAAAAGAAAAAGAACGAACTTTCATTTATATAGTGCGTTTCATGCACCCAGGACGTCTCAAAGTGCTTTACAGCCAATGAAATACTTTTTGAAGTGTAGTCACTGTTGTAATGTAGGAAACACAGCAACCAATTTGCACACAGCAAGCTCCCACAAAGTGATAAGGACCAGATAATCTGTTTTTTGTTATGTTGATTGAGGGAGAAATATTGGCCAGGACACCGGGGATAACTCCCCTGCTCTTCTTCGAAATAGTGCCACTGGATCTTTTACATCCACTGGCGAGCAGAGGGGGCCTCGGTTTAACATCTCAGCTGAAAGACGGCACCTCCGACAGTGCAGCACTCCCTCAGCACTGCACTGGGAGTGTCAGCCGAGCTTTTTATGTTCAAGTCTCTGGAGTGGGACTTGAACCCACAACCGTCTGACTCAAGAGGCGAGGGTGCTACCAACTGAGCCACAGCTGTCACAATGCAAATCACTTAAAACCAGAGAGGTTTACAGCACAGGAGTCCAATTGTCCCATCGTATCTGCACCAGCTCTTTGCGAGAGTAATCCACAACTAATGCTCTGTATCTTCGTCTGCTCATAGAATCGTAGAATGGTTACAGCACAGAAGGTGGTCATTCGGCCCGTCGAGCCCGTGCCGGCTCTCTGCAAGAGCACTTCAGCTAGTCCCACTCCCCCGCCCTTTCCCCGGAGCCCTGCAAATTCTTTTCATTCAAGTACTTATCCAATTCCATTTTGAAAGCCACAATTGAAACTGCCTCCACCTCCCTATCAGGCAGTGCATTCCAGATGCTAAGCACTCGCTGCGTAAAAAAGATTTTCCTCATGTCGCATTTGGTTCTTCTGCCAATCACCTTAAATCTTAATCTTTCATCCCCTCCCCCTTTTCCCAGCCCCCACTTGCTTTAAAATCTATCCCTCTTCCTGCTTTTTTTCCAGTTCTGATGAAGGGTCTTCAACCTGAAACGTTAACTCCGTTTCCCTCTCCACGGATGTTGCCTGGCCTGCTGAGTTTTTCCAGCATTTTCTGTTGTTATTTCGGATTTCCAGCATCCGCAGTATTTTGCTACCTTAAACCTCCTCGTAATCAATTTTTATCCCATCCAGTATCTCAACGACCTCCTCTTTCACTTAAAATGTTTTTCTATTTTTCCCCTTATAAGATCTCTGCCTCAACTATCAGTTTTCAGAAACTGGCTTCCTTTCAATTAATGCTTGGGTATAAACAGTCGACCTGCATATTGGTCTATGAGAAAATGTAGTACAAGACCCCCAAAATGAGGGGCCCAATGCAACTGCATAGGTCGTATGGGCCTAATGTGGGAACTAAAGAAGGATCATGACAAAATATTATAACAAGGACCACAGCACAACAAAGGAGTCCTGGGTCCTAAGCCATCTTTTATTTATCTGAAATATTTCAAATATATCTGCCCAGTCACTTGAATGCAATAAGCACACCTAATCCTGGAGTTTAGTACAATTAATAACACCTACCAAAAAAAAGGACAACGGAAACTCATCAAGTTTGTAGTCGAAATGAAGTTCTGACTATTGTGTTCTAGCAGTTACCCATCTCCTTGGTATTTAAATGCAAGATAAATTCTCGTCGTAAGAACCATCACATTTAACATCGACAAATACCAGTTGCAGAATTTGGCATGTTCACAACTTGCACATCTTCAAACGCTCGTCCTCCAGGTAACCAAAGACAGGCAGCAGACTCACTTAATTTTAGATCATCTCAGATTTCTAAAGCATGATGGATGAACACAGTTGGCAATTTTCTGAAGCAATAGGAACTTGTGGTCCCAAAAAGTGATCGCCAAAAAGATACAAAAGATCAACGTTCTTTCTACAGTTGCAGCATTTGCCATTCTGTACAGTATTTGCTGTGCGCAAATCGGCTGCCGCGCTTCCGACATTACAACAGTGACTACACTTGAAAAGCACTTCACTGGTTGTAAAGTGCTTTGAGACCAATGCATCCCGCTAAGCTGTGCAGCGGTCTGGAGGACCCGCAGGGCATTCACTGGCTTTTCAATGGAAATAAACGCACATGCACCATAATTTGAATGGGCTGCACACCCAAAAAAAAAAGTTCGGGAACACAGTTTGGGATGTCCTGAGATTGTGGAAGGCGCGACAAGTTGTTCTATCTTCCTCAACCACGTGGGCATGGGTGCCCGATATACAGTCCCAACAATTAAGTATTTGCGGGTCAATCTGAGACGCCCGCTCCTCAATTAAGTTGGTAAATGTGGGGCCATATATTTAATGAAGACCCAATACTTTCATGTCTTACCAAACTGAACCTGTCCTGCTGAATTACACAGAACTACTCCAGTTAAACTGCTTGCCAAGGCCATACACAGCACACTGGCTACCAATGCAACGACACACAACAGCAACTACTCGTCAGATGCTGCAACGTTTTTGCTCTGTTTTAAACTTGGCAGAAAACAAATGGCACTGAATGTAACACTTACAACTTACTTTGTTCCAACAATCAACCACAGCAATTCCTCTGGAAGAAAGGGTCAAAAGTGCTTAAACGTTCTTTAACAACCTCAAGCTAAATGTACCAAGTGCTCCCTTACAGTGTTACAGGACACTTAGAAAATATCAACGGGATTAGACAAAGTCAACATGGATTTATGAAAGGGAAATCGTGTTTGACAAACCTACTGGAGTTTTTTGAGGATGTAACTGGTAGAATAGATAAGGGAGAACCAGTGGATGTGGTGTATTTGGATTTTCAGAAGGCCTTTGATAAAGTCCGACATAAGAAGTTCGTGCGCAAAATTAAAGCACATGGGATTGGGGGTAATATACTGGCATGGATTGAAAATTGGTTAACAGACAGGAAACAGAGAGTAGGAATAAATGGGTCTTTTTCGGGGTGGCAGGTGGTGACTAGTGGGGTACTGCAGGGATCAGTGCTTGGGCCCCAGCTATTCACAATATATCAATGATTTGGATGAGGGAACCAAATGTAATATTTCAGTTTGCTGATGACATGAAACTAAGTGGGATTGTGAGTTGTGAGGTGGATGCAAAGAGGCTTCAAGGTGATTTAGACAAGGTGAGCGAGTGGGCAAATACATGGCAGATGCAGTATAACGTGGATAAATGTGAAGTTATCCACTTCAGTAGGAAAAACAGAAAGGCAGAGTGTTATTTAAATGGTGATAGATTGGGAAATGTTGATGTACAGAGGGACTTGGGTGTCCTTGTACACCAGTCACCGAAAGCAAACATGCAGGTGCAGCAAGCAGTTAGGAAGGCAAATGGTATGTTGGCCTTCATTGCAAGAGGATTTGAGTACAGGAGCAAGGATGTCTTACTACAGTTATACAGGGCCTTGGTGAGACCACACCTGGAGTAGTGTGTGCAGTTTTAGTCTCCTTACCCAAGAAAGGATATACTTGCCATAGAGGGAGTGCAGCGAAGGTTCACCAGATTGATTCCTGGGATGGCAAGACTGTCGTATGAGGAGAGATTGGGTCGGCTGGGCCTGTATTGACTAGAAGAATGAGAGGGGATCTCTTTGAAACGTATAAAATTCTGACAGGGCTAGACAGACTGGATGCAGGGAGGATGTTTCCCCTGGCTGGGGGGGTCTAGAATGAGGGGTTACAGTCTCAGGATACGGGGTAGGACATTTAGGACTGAGATGAGGGGAAATTTCTTCACTCAGAGGGTGGTGAACCTGTGGAATTCTCTACCACAGAAGGCTGTGGAGGGCAAGTCACTGAATATATTTGAGGAGATAGATAGATTTCTAGACATAAAAGGCATCAAGGGGTATGGGGAGAGAGCGGGAATATGGTATTGAGATAGAGGATCAGCCATGATCATATTGAATGGCGGAGCAGGCTCGAAGGGCCGAATGGCCGACTCCTGCTCCTATTTTTCTATGTTAGCTGTGGCACAGTGAATAGCACCCTCACCTCTAAATCAGAAGGTTGTGGGTTCAAATCCCTCTCAAGACTTGAGTACAAAATTCTAGGCTGCCACTCCAGTGCAGTGCTGAGGGAGTGCAGCACTGTCGGAGGTGCCGTCTTTCAGATGAGACTTCAAACCCTCTCAGGTGGGCATAAAAGATCCCACGGCACTATTTCGAAGAGGAGCAGGTGAGCTCTCCCCATTGTCCTGACCAATATTTATTCCTCAAATCAACATCAGAGATGATCTGCTCATTATCACATCGCTGTTTGTGTGAGCTTGATGGCGTCCGCGGCGGTCGCAGGGTAAGCGCTCTCCCTGAGTCGGTCGGCCCACTCCCACTACAGACGCTGTGCATCGGCGCTGATGAGTTCGGCGAGGAGGCTGCAGAAGCAGCGATGGAGGCCACGACGACCCGCTGTAGCACAATGGCCGGCAGCTCCTCGGCGGGAGGTCGAACTGGTAGGAGGGGAGGCGGCCAGCGGACCGAGGGCGGGAAAAGCAGGCCCTGGAAGGTCGGACACCGCGGGAGGCTCAGAGGTCAGACCGGGTGGCAGGAGAGCCAGGGAGAAGCAGGCCGCGGGACGTCGGTGCCACGGCGGCTGAAGATTGTCGGGCAGGAGTGCGGGAAAGGCGGAGCGAGGCGAGAGCAGACCTTATTGTGATGGCGCCGATGAAGATGGCTGCCGTCCTTGCGGGCTTCTTGCGTACCAGGCAGCTAAGTGTCCTTTGCTGCTTGGTGCGCTCGGCTCGTTAAGAAAAAAGCATTTCACTGACTGGATTTCATTTGGTTATGTGACAAATAAAATTGAAATTGAAAAAATTGCTGTGTGCAAATTGGTGCCGCGTTTCCTACATTACAAGTGACGACACTTCAAAAAGTACTTCATTGGCTGTAAAGTGCTTTGAGATGTCCGGTGGTCATGAAAGGTGCTGTATAAATGCAAGTCTTGCTTTCTTTTCTTTGTTTCTTATAAAGCAACTGGAAAGGAAATTCTACCTCTGCAGTATTTTATCTGTAACTCTCAAATGCAGGAAGTGCATGGCAGAGAGCGAAAGAGAGATTAAAAGCTCACATTGAAAATTCAAGTCTGTTCATCCTAGAGCTTGCCAGAATTGGTAAAACCAATGTAAATACGACGACAGCAGCCTAACGCTGAACTACACAGAGTGTAAGTGCTCTGTGTCCTCTATGCCAGGTTTAGAGAATCTAATTCATAGCTCAGGCACCCAATAATGGAAACTGGCTAAGTAAATGAAATCATAGCACGATGTTTTGCTCTCCCTCCATCCTTCCCTTTACAAGAGGAGCCTGGAACTGGGGAGTGGACTGCAGAGACTTTCAAAAATGACCACATTTCAGGGCTGTGGGGAAAGAGTAGGGGAGTAGGACAAATTGGGTAACTTTCAAAGGGCTGGCACGGGCACGATGGGTCGAGTGGCCTCCTTCTGAGCTGCATCATTCTATGATTCTGCAACCAGAGACCCATGTGCCTTGAGACACACGAGTTGGCTTATCTGGTCTACGATAACACAGATGTTTCAATCGCATAGTATACACAAGATAAAAGTACTGTTCATTAAGCATTTGCAGAACCCAGTGCATGATGACATTCCCAAACATGTCTCGAGACTGTGGTTAGTGTGTATTTTTAATCTGGCCAAGACCCTCAAAAAAAAAAGGAATACTGCATTTCCCTAAAATTGAAAAAATAAAATTACTGCCAATTGGAAGCGACTGGAATTTTTTAAATTTTAACTCCCTCAACAAGAATGATTCCCGTAAATAGACTAAACTTTTGAGAGATACTGTAATGTCCATAAAACAAATTAAAACTGCGTGTGGGTAGCTGCGATAGCTGAATAAGACGACAGTGTTATTGAATTTCAATGATCTTAAATATTCAATTGTAAGCTGCCAGATGAAGAAGTCAACTTGCAAGCAAGGCGGGAGAGAGGGGGGGTGGGGGGGGCTGAATTATTCATTATCCAAGAAAAAAACTAAGTGGCAGATCCTGCTTCCAGCTGTAATAAATCCCATATTAAATATCTTACTACGGAGCAGGAATGACTAAACTCCACCCCATCCCAGTCCTATTTGTGTTCATATTTATTCCTCACCAGTTTGAATTGGGTGAACCTGAATGTTTCGAAAAGGCTTTTCAAGCCTTGTAAATCACAACACCAAGATCTGTTACTATCAGCAACTTAAGCTGCATGAATCTTAACAGGAACAGCAAATGGAAGTTTGCATATGGAACCTGGCACTCCATAGTATGCACGTAGACAGCCCATGATAAACATAGAGCGATGCCCAAGCTATGGTGTTTTCAATTTCTACGGATGTGGTATAAAATGAACAACAAAGGAAAAGTGAAATTAAAAATAGAAAATGCTGGAGACGCTCCACAGATCAGGCAGCGGCTATGGAGAAAGAAACAGTGTTAACGTTTCAAGTCGATGACTTGTCAGAAATGGAAAAAGTTAGAGATATAACAGATTTTAAGCAAGTGTAGGGGCAGGGAAAGGGGAGGAGGAAAGGGCAAAAGGGAAGGTCTGAGATAGGGTGGAAGGCGGGAGTGATTAAATGATGAAAGGGAAGGTCTGAGATGGGGGGAAGGCGGGAGTGATTAAATGATGAAAGGGAAGGTCTGAGATGGGGGGGAAGGCGGGAGTGATTAAATGATGAAAGGGAAGGTCTGAGATGGGGGGAAGGCGGGAGTGATTAAATGATGAAAGGGAAGGTCTGAGATGGGGGGGAAGGCGGGAGTGATTAAATGATGAAAGGGAAGGTCTGAGATGGGGGGAAGGCAGGAGAGATTAAATGATGAAAGGGAAGGTCTGAGATGGGGGGAAGGCGGGAGTGATTAAATGATGAAAGGGAAGGTCTGAGATGGGGGGAAGGCAGGAGTGATTAAATGATGAAAGGGAAGGTCTGAGATAGGGGGGAAGGCGGGAGTGATTAAATGATGAAAGGGAAGGTCTGAGATGGGGGGAAGGCGGGAGTGATTAAATGATGAAAGGGAAGGTCTGAGATGGGGGGAAGGCGGGAGTGATTAAATGATGAAAGGGAAGGTCTGAGATGGGGGGAAGGCGGGAGTGATTAAATGATGAAAGGGAAGGTCTGAGATGGGGGGAAGGCGGGAGTGATTAAATGATGAAAGGGAAGGTCTGAGATGGGGGGAAGGCAGGAGAGATTAAATGATGAAAGGGAAGGTCTGAGATGGGGGGAAGGCGGGAGTGATTAAATGATGAAAGGGAAGGTCTGAGATGGGGGGAAGGCGGGAGTGATTAAATGATGAAAGGGAAGGTCTGAGATGGGGGGGAAGGCGGGAGTGATTAAATGATGAAAGGGAAGGTCTGAGATGGGGGGAAGGCGGGAGAGATTAAATGATGAAAGGGAAGGTCTGAGATGGGGGGGAAGGCGGGAGAGATTAAATGATGAAAGGGAAGGTCTGAGATAGGGGGAAGGCAGGAGAGATTAAATGATGAAAGGGAAGGTCTGAGATGGGGGGAAGGCAGGAGTGATTAAATGATGAAAGGGAAGGTCTGAGATGGGGGGAAGGCAGGAGTGATTAAATGATGAAAGGGAAGGTCTGAGATGGGGGGAAGGCGGGAGTGATTAAATGATGAAAGGGAAGGTCTGAGATGGGGGGGGAAGGCGGGAGAGATTAAATGATGAAAGGGAAGGTCTGAGATGGGGGGAAGGCAGGAGTGATTAAATGATGAAAGGGAAGGTCTGAGATGGGGGGGGAAGGCGGGAGAGATTAAATGATGAAAGGGAAGGTCTGAGATGGGGGGAAGGCAGGAGTGATTAAATGATGAAAGGGAAGGTCTGAGATGGGGGGAAGGCAGGAGTGATTAAATGATGAAAGGGAAGGTCTGAGATAGGGTGGAAGGCAGGAGAGATTAAATGATGAAAGGGAAGGTCTGAGATGGGGGGAAGGTGGGAGAGATTAAATGATGAAAGGGAAGGTCTGAGATAGGGGGGAAGGCGGGAGAGATTAAATGATGAAAGGGAAGGTCTGAGATAGGGGGGAAGGCGGGAGTGATTAAATGATGAAAGGGAAGGTCTGAGATGGGGGGAAGGCAGGAGAGATTAAATGATGAAAGGGAAGGTCTGAGATGGGGGGAAGGCGGGAGTGATTAAATGATGAAAGGGAAGGTCTGAGATGGGGGGAAGGCAGGAGAGATTAAATGATGAAAGGGAAGGTCTGAGATGGGGGGAAGGCGGGAGTGATTAAATGATGAAAGGGAAGGTCTGAGATGGGGGGAAGGCGGGAGTGATTAAATGATGAAAGGGAAGGTCTGAGATGGGGGGGAAGGCGGGAGTGATTAAATGATGAAAGGGAAGGTCTGAGATGGGGGGAAGGCGGGAGAGATTAAATGATGAAAGGGAAGGTCTGAGATGGGGGGGGAAGGCGGGAGAGATTAAATGATGAAAGGGAAGGTCTGAGATAGGGGGAAGGCGGGAGAGATTAAATGATGAAAGGGAAGGTCTGAGATGGGGGGAAGGCAGGAGTGATTAAATGATGAAAGGGAAGGTCTGAGATGGGGGGAAGGCAGGAGTGATTAAATGATGAAAGGGAAGGTCTGAGATGGGGGGAAGGCGGGAGTGATTAAATGATGAAAGGGAAGGTCTGAGATGGGGGGGGAAGGCGGGAGAGATTAAATGATGAAAGGGAAGGTCTGAGATGGGGGGAAGGCAGGAGTGATTAAATGATGAAAGGGAAGGTCTGAGATGGGGGGAAGGCAGGAGAGATTAAATGATGAAAGGGAAGGTCTGAGATGGGGGGAAGGCAGGAGTGATTAAATGATGAAAGGGAAGGTCTGAGATAGGGTGGAAGGCAGGAGAGATTAAATGATGAAAGGGAAGGTCTGAGATGGGGGGAAGGTGGGAGAGATTAAATGATGAAAGGGAAGGTCTGAGATAGGGGGGAAGGCGGGAGAGATTAAATGATGAAAGGGAAGGTCTGAGATAGGGGGGAAGGCGGGAGTGATTAAATGATGAAAGGGAAGGTCTGAGATAGGGTGGAAGGCGGGAGAGGTTAAATGATGAAAGGGAAGGTCTGAGATAGGGGGGAAGGCGGGAGAGATTAAATGATGAAAGGGAAGGTCTGAGATAGGGGGGAAGGCGGGAGAGATTAAATGATGAAAGGGAAGGTCTGAGATAGGGGGGAAGGCGGGAGTGATTAAATGATGAAAGGGAAGATCTGAGATAGGGTGGAAGGCGGGAGAGGTTAAATGATGAAAGGGAAGGTCTGAGATGGGGGGAAGGCGGGAGAGATTAAATGATGAAAGGGAAGGTCTGAGATAGGGGGGAAGGCAGGAGAGATTAAATGATGAAAGGGAAGGTCTGAGATAGGGGGGAAGGCAGGAGAGATTAAATGATGAAAGGGAAGGTCTGAGATAGGGGGGAAGGCGGGAGTGATTAAATGATGAAAGGGAAGGTCTGAGATGGGGGGGAAGGCGGGAGTGATTAAATGATGAAAGGGAAGGTCTGAGATGGGGGGGAAGGCGGGAGTGATTAAATGATGAAAGGGAAGGTCTGAGATGGGGGGGAAGGCGGGAGTGATTAAATGATGAAAGGGAAGGTCTGAGATGGGGGGAAGGCGGGAGTGATTAAATGATGAAAGGGAAGGTCTGAGATAGGGTGGAAGGCGGGAGAGATTAAATGATGAAAGGGAAGGTCTGAGATGGGGGGGAAGGCGGGAGAGATTAAATGATGAAAGGGAAGGTCTGAGATGGGGGGAAGGCGGGAGTGATTAAATGATGAAAGGGAAGGTCTGAGATGGGGGGGAAGGCAGGAGTGATTAAATGATGAAAGGGAAGGTCTGAGATGGGGGGAAGGCGGGAGTGATTAAATGATGAAAGGGAAGGTCTGAGATGGGGGGGAAGGCGGGAGTGATTAAATGATGAAAGGGAAGGTCTGAGATGGGGGAAGGCGGGAGTGATTAATGATGAAAGGGAAGGTCTGAGATGGGGGGAAGGCGGGAGAGATTAAATGATGAAAGGGAAGGTCTGAGATGGGGGGGAAGGCGGGAGAGATTAAATGATGAAAGGGAAGGTCTGAGATAGGGGGGAAGGCGGGAGAGATTAAATGATGAAAGGGAAGGTCTGAGATGGGGGGAAGGCGGGAGTGATTAAATGATGAAAGGGAAGGTCTGAGATGGGGGGGAAGGCGGGAGTGATTAAATGATGAAAGGGAAGGTCTGAGATAGGGGGAAGGCGGGAGTGATTAAATGATGAAAGGGAAGGTCTGAGATGGGGGGAAGGCAGGAGTGATTAAATGATGAAAGGGAAGGTCTGAGATGGGGGGGAAGGCGGGAGTGATTAAATGATGAAAGGGAAGGTCTGAGATGGGGGGGAAGGCAGGAGTGATTAAATGATGAAAGGGAAGGTCTGAGATGGGGGGGAAGGCGGGAGTGATTAAATGATGAAAGGGAAGGTCTGAGATAGGGGGGAAGGCGGGAGAGATTAAATGATGAAAGGGAAGGTCTGAGATGGGGGGGAAGGCGGGAGAGATTAAATGATGAAAGGGAAGGTCTGAGATAGGGGGGAAGGCGGGAGAGATTAAATGATGAAAGGGAAGGTCTGAGATGGGGGGGAAGGCGGGAGTGATTAAATGATGAAAGGGAAGGTCTGAGATGGGGGGGAAGGCGGGAGTGATTAAATGATGAAAGGGAAGGTCTGAGATAGGGGGAAGGCGGGAGTGATTAAATGATGAAAGGGAAGGTCTGAGATGGGGGGGAAGGCGGGAGAGATTAAATGATGAAAGGGAAGGTCTGAGATGGGGGGGGAAGGCGGGAGAGATTAAATGATGAAAGGGAAGGTCTGAGATGGGGGGGAAGGCGGGAGAGATTAAATGATGAAAGGGAAGGTCTGAGATAGGGGGGAAGGCGGGAGTGATTAAATGATGAAAGGGAAGGTCTGAGATGGGGGGGAAGGCGGGAGTGATTAAATGATGAAAGGGAAGGTCTGAGATAGGGGGAAGGCGGGAGTGATTAAATGATGAAAGGGAAGGTCTGAGATGGGGGGAAGGCGGGAGTGATTAAATGATGAAAGGGAAGGTCTGAGATGGGGGGGAAGGCAGGAGTGATTAAATGATGAAAGGGAAGGTCTGAGATGGGGGGAAGGCGGGAGTGATTAAATGATGAAAGGGAAGGTCTGAGATGGGGGGGAAGGCGGGAGTGATTAAATGATGAAAGGGAAGGTCTGAGATAGGGGGAAGGCGGGAGTGATTAAATGATGAAAGGGAAGGTCTGAGATAGGGGGAAGGCGGGAGTGATTAAATGATGAAAGGGAAGGTCTGAGATGGGGGGAAGGCGGGAGTGATTAAATGATGAAAGGGAAGGTCTGAGATGGGGGGAAGGCGGGAGTGATTAAATGATGAAAGGGAAGGTCTGAGATGGGGGGGAAGGCGGGAGAGATTAAATGATGAAAGGGAAGGTCTGAGATAGAGTGGAAGGCGGGAGAGATTAAATGATGAAAGGGAAGGTCTGAGATGGGGGGAAGGCGGGAGTGATTAAATGATGAAAGGGAAGGTCTGAGATGGGGGGAAGGCAGGAGAGATTAAATGATGAAAGGGAAGGTCTGAGATAGGGGGAAGGCGGGAGAGATTAAATGATGAAAGGGAAGGTCTGAGATAGGGGGAAGGCGGGAGTGATTAAATGATGATAGGGAAGGTCTGAGATAGGGGGAAGGCGGGAGTGATTAAATGATGAAAGGGAAGGTCTGAGATAGGGGGAAGGCGGGAGTGATTAAATGATGAAAGGGAAGGTCTGAGATGGGGGGAAGGCGGGAGTGATTAAATGATGAAAGGGAAGGTCTGAGATAGGGGGGAAGGCGGGAGTGATTAAATGATGAAAGGGAAGGTCTGAGATAGGGGGAAGGCAGGAGTGATTAAATGATGAAAGGGAAGGTCTGAGATAGGGGGAAGGCGGGAGTGATTAAATGATGAAAGGGAAGGTCTGAGATAGGGGGAAGGCGGGAGAGATTAAATGATGAAAGGGAAGGTCTGAGATGGGGGGAAGGCGGGAGTGATTAAATGATGAAAGGGAAGGTCTGAGATGGGGGGAAGGCGGGAGTGATTAAATTATGAAAGGGAAGGTCTGAGATGGGGGGGAAGGCGGGAGAGGTTAAATGATGAAAGGGAAGGTCTGAGATGGGGGGAAGGCGGGAGTGATTAAATTATGAAAGGGAAGGTCTGAGATGGGGGGAAGGCGGGAGTGATTAAATGATGAAAGGGAAGGTCTGAGATAGGGGGAAGGCGGGAGTGATTAAATGATGAAAGGGAAGGTCTGAGATGGGGGGAAGGCGGGAGTGATTAAATGATGAAAGGGAAGGTCTGAGATGGTGGGAAGGCGGGAGTGATTAAATGATGAAAGGGAAGGTCTGAGATGGGGGGGAAGGCGGGAGAGATTAAATGATGAAAGGGAAGGTCTGAGATAGGGGGGAAGGCGGGAGAGATTAAATGATGAACGGGAAGGTCTGAGATGGGGGGGAAGGCGGGAGAGATTAAATGATGAAAGGGAAGGTCTGAGATAGGGGGGAAGGCGGGAGTGATTAAATGATGAAAGGGAAGGTCTGAGATGGGGGGGAAGGCAGGAGTGATTAAATGATGAAAGGGAAGGTCTGAGATGGGGGGAAGGCGGGAGAGATTAAATGATGAAAGGGAAGGTCTGAGATAGGGGGAAGGCGGGAGTGATTAAATGATGAAAGGGAAGGTCTGAGATGGGGGGAAGGCGGGAGAGATTAAATGATGAAAGGGAAGGTCTGAGATGGGGGGAAGGCGGGAGTGATTAAATGATGAAAGGGAAGGTCTGAGATGGGGGGAAGGCAGGAGAGATTAAATGATGAAAGGGAAGGTCTGAGATAGGGGGAAGGCGGGAGAGATTAAATGATGAAAGGGAAGGTCTGAGATAGGGGGAAGGCGGGAGTGATTAAATGATGAAAGGGAAGGTCTGAGATAGGGGGAAGGCGGGAGTGATTAAATGATGAAAGGGAAGGTCTGAGATAGGGGGAAGGCGGGAGTGATTAAATGATGAAAGGGAAGGTCTGAGATGGGGGGAAGGCGGGAGTGATTAAATGATGAAAGGGAAGGTCTGAGATAGGGGGGAAGGCGGGAGAGATTAAATGATGAAAGGGAAGGTCTGAGATAGGGGGGAAGGCGGGAGTGATTAAATGATGAAAGGGAAGGTCTGAGATAGGGGGAAGGCAGGAGTGATTAAATGATGAAAGGGAAGGTCTGAGATAGGGGGAAGGCGGGAGTGATTAAATGATGAAAGGGAAGGTCTGAGATAGGGGGAAGGCGGGAGAGATTAAATGATGAAAGGGAAGGTCTGAGATGGGGGGAAGGCGGGAGTGATTAAATGATGAAAGGGAAGGTCTGAGATAGGGTGGAAGGCGGGAGAGATTAAATGATGAAAGGGAAGGTCTGAGATAGAGTGGAAGGCGGGAGTGATTAAATGATGAAAGGGAAGGTCTGAGATAGGGGTGGAAGGCGGGAGAGATTAAATGATGAAAGGGAAGGTCTGAGATGGGGGGAAGGCGGGAGTGATTAAATGATGAAAGGGAAGGTCTGAGATAGGGGGGAAGGCGGGAGAGATTAAATGATGAAAGGGAAGGTCTGAGATAGGGGGAAGGCGGGAGTGATTAAATGATGAAAGGGAAGGTCTGAGATAGGGTGGAAGGCAGGAGAGATTAAATGATGAAAGGGAAGGTCTGAGATGGGGGGAAGGCGGGAGTGATTAAATGATGAAAGGGAAGGTCTGAGATAGGGGGAAGGCGGGAGTGATTAAATGATGAAAGGGAAGGTCTGAGATAGGGGGAAGGCGGGAGTGATTAAATGATGAAAGGGAAGGTCTGAGATGGGGGGAAGGCGGGAGTGATTAAATGATGAAAGGGAAGGTCTGAGATGGGGGGAAGGCGGGAGAGATTAAATGATGAAAGGGAAGGTCTGAGATAGAGTGGAAGGCGGGAGTGATTAAATGATGAAAGGGAAGGTCTGAGATGGGGGGAAGGCGGGAGAGATTAAATGATGAAAGGGAAGGTCTGAGATGGGGGGAAGGCGGGAGTGATTAAATGATGAAAGGGAAGGTCTGAGATAGGGGGAAGGCGGGAGAGATTAAATGATGAAAGGGAAGGTCTGAGATAGGGGGAAGGCGGGAGTGATTAAATGATGAAAGGGAAGGTCTGAGATGGGGGGAAGGCGGGAGAGATTAAATGATGAAAGGGAAGGTCTGAGATGGGGGGGAAGGCGGGAGTGATTAAATGATGAAAGGGAAGGTCTGAGATGGGGGGGAAGGCGGGAGAGATTAAATGATGAAAGGGAAGGTCTGAGATGGGGGGGAAGGCAGGAGTGATTAAATGATGAAAGGGAAGGTCTGAGATGGGGGGGAAGGCGGGAGAGATTAAATGATGAAAGGGAAGGTCTGAGATAGGGGGAAGGCAGGAGTGATTAAATGATGAAAGGGAAGGTCTGAGATGGGGGGAAGGCAGGAGAGATTAAATGATGAAAGGGAAGGTCTGAGATAGGGGGAAGGCGGGAGTGATTAAATGATGAAAGGGAAGGTCTGAGATAGGGGGGAAGGCAGGAGTGATTAAATGATGAAAGGGAAGGTCTGAGATGGGTGGAAGGTGGGAGTGATTAAATGATGAAAGGGAAGGTCTGAGATAGGGGTGGAAGGCGGGAGTGATTAAATGATGAAAGGGAAGGTCTGAGATAGGGGTGGAAGGCGGGAGTGATTAAATGATGAAAGGGAAGGTCTGAGATGGGGGGAAGGCAGGAGAGATTAAATGATGAAAGGGAAGGTCTGAGATGGGGGGAAGGCAGGAGTGATTAAATGATGAAAGGGAAGGTCTGAGATGGGGGGAAGGCGGGAGAGATTAAATGATGAAAGGGAAGGTCTGAGATGGGGGGAAGGCGGGAGTGATTAAATGATGAAAGGGAAGGTCTGAGATAGGGGTGGAAGGCGGGAGTGATTAAATGATGAAAGGGAAGGTCTGAGATGGGGGGAAGGCAGGAGAGATTAAATGATGAAAGGGAAGGTCTGAGATGGGGGGAAGGCAGGAGTGATTAAATGATGAAAGGGAAGGTCTGAGATAGGGGGGAAGGCGGGAGTGATTAAATGATGAAAGGGAAGGTCTGAGATAGGGGGAAGGCGGGAGAGATTAAATGATGAAAGGGAAGGTCTGAGATGGGGGGAAGGCAGGAGAGATTAAATGATGAAAGGGAAGGTCTGAGATAGGGGTGGAAGGCGGGAGTGATTAAATGATGAAAGGGAAGGTCTGAGATAGGGGTGGAAGGCGGGAGTGATTAAATGATGAAAGGGAAGGTCTGAGATAGGGGGGAAGGCGGGAGAGATTAAATGATGAAAGGGAAGGTCTGAGATGGGGGGGAAGGCGGGAGTGATTAAATGATGAAAGGGAAGGTCTGAGATGGGGGGAAGGCGGGAGAGATTAAATGATGAAAGGGAAGGTCTGAGATAGGGGGAAGGCAGGAGTGATTAAATGATGAAAGGGAAGGTCTGAGATAGGGGGGAAGGCGGGAGTGATTAAATGATGAAAGGGAAGGTCTGAGATAGGGGGAAGGCGGGGAGTGATTAAATGATGAAAGGGAAGGGTCTGAGATAGGGGGAAGGCGGGAGAGATTAAATGATGAAAGGGAAGGTCTGAGATAGGGGGAAGGCAGGAGTGATTAAATGATGAAAGGGAAGGTCTGAGATAGGGGGAAGGCGGGAGTGATTAAATGATGAAAGGGAAGGTCTGAGATGGGGGGAAGGCAGGAGAGATTAAATGATGAAAGGGAAGGTCTGAGATAGGGGTGGAAGGCGGGAGTGATTAAATGATGAAAGGGAAGGTCTGAGATAGGGGTGGAAGGCGGAGTGATTAAATGATGAAAGGGAAGGTCTGAGATAGGGGGGAAGGCGGGAGAGATTAAATGATGAAAGGGAAGGTCTGAGATGGGGGGGAAGGCGGGAGTGATTAAATGATGAAAGGGAAGGTCTGAGATGGGGGGAAGGCGGCGGAGAGATTAAATGATGAAAGGGAAGGTCTGAGATAGGGGGAAGGCGGGAGAGATTAAATGATGAAAGGGAAGGTCTGAGATAGGGGTGGAAGGCGGGAGAGGTTAAATGATGAAAGGGAAGGTCTGAGATAGGGGGAAGGCGGGAGAGATTAAATGATGAAAGGGAAGGTCTGAGATAGGGGGGAAGGCGGGAGAGATTAAATGATGAAAGGGAAGGTCTGAGATAGGGGGAAGGCGGGAGTGATTAAATGATGAAAGGAAGGTCTGAGATAGGGGGGAAGGCGGGAGTGATTAAATGATGAAAGGGAAGGTCTGAGATAGGGGGGAAGGCGGGAGAGATTAAATGATGAAAGGGAAGGTCTGAGATAGGGGGGAAGGCGGGAGTGATTAAATGATGAAAGGGAAGGTCTGAGATAGGGGGAAGGCGGGAGTGATTAAATGATGAAAGGGAAGGTCTGAGATAGGGTGGAAGGCGGGAGAGGTTAAATGATGAAAGGGAAGGTCTGAGATAGGGGGAAGGCGGGAGAGATTAAATGATGAAAGGGAAGGTCTGAGATAGGGGGAAGGCGGGAGAGATTAAATGATGAAAGGGAAGGTCTGAGATAGGGGGGGAAGGCGGGAGTGATTAAATGATGAAAGGGAAGGTCTGAGATGGGGGGGAAGGCGGGAGTGATTAAATGATGAAAGGGAAGGTCTGAGATGGGGGGGAAGGCAGGAGTGATTAAATGATGAAAGGGAAGGTCTGAGATGGGGGGAAGGCGGGAGTGATTAAATGATGAAAGGGAAGGTCTGAGATGGGGGGGAAGGCGGGAGTGATTAAATGATGAAAGGGAAGGTCTGAGATAGGGGGGAAGGCGGGAGTGATTAAATGATGAAAGGGATGATCGTATGAAGCAAGTTATGGGACAGGTAAAGAAACAGAAGATGGGTCTCTGAGATAGAGTGAGTCCGTGCTGCTGGAGAGGTCCAGAGTGAACATGTGGCGGCGCAGGGCGTTGAGCGTGGACAAAGAAAAATTGCTGTGTCAGTTTTAGCCCAAATACTCAAGTGCAGAAAGATTTTTTTGTACTGTCCAGATCTCCGTGTTAAGCAGCTTCTCTTCAGACAATGTCATCTTCGCCCCGAGACGTCCATCATCAGGGATTGAAGTTAGAAACCATGGACAAGGAGTCCTGCCACAGCACATTTGACTAACTTGTCATGGAACGCATTCACACTTCTAGTGTCACCTCTAAATATTACCCGTTTCCAACGCAAAAAGAAAGACTTGCATTTATATAGCGCCTTTCACGACCACCGGACGTCCCAAAGCGCTTTACAGCCAATGAAGTACTTTTTGGAGTGCAGTCACTGTTGTAATGTGGGAAACGTGGCAGCCAATTTGCGCACAGCAAGCTCCCACAAACAGCAATGTGAAAATGACCGGGTAATCTGTTTTAGTGATGTTGGTTGAGGGATAAATATTGACCAGGACACCGGGGAGAACTTCCCCTGCTCTTCCTCGAAATAGTGCCATGGGATCTTTTACGTCCACCTGAGAGAGCAGACGGGGCCTCGGTTTAACATCTCATCCAAAAGACGGCACCTCCGACAGTGCAGCATTCCCTCAGCACTGCCCTGGAGTGTCAAGTGGTTTATGTGCTCAAGTCAAGTGTGCAACATTAGCACTACTGCTGGTAACGGGGGCACACTTCTTGAACTGTCAGTTTTCAGTTCTTTTGCAGTGCTAGCGAGTTAGAAACAATTTAAGAAAGTCCCATGGCAAGCAGAAATATATCATTTTAGTACTACTGTAGTTCCAGTTCTCACCTCAATTTTGTAATTTTTTTTTTTTTAATTCATTGTTGGGATATGGGTATCACTGGCATAGCTGGCATTTATTGTCCGTCCCTAGTTGCCCTCAAGGTGGTGGGCCACCATCTTGAGCCGCTCCTTGTGGCGAAGGTGCTCCCACAGTGCAGTTAGGTAGAGAGTTCTAGGATTTTGGCCCAGCGACATTGAAGAAATGGCTGATATATTTCTGAATCAGGATGATGTGTGTGACTTGGAGATAATAGTGTTCCCATGCACCTGCTGCCCTTGTCCTTCTGGGTGTAGAGGTCACGGGTTTGGGAAGAGCTGTCTTCAAAGTCTTGGTGAGTTGCTGCAGTGCATCTTGTAGCTATTACACAGGATTACATACATAGGATACACGGCACAGAAACAGGCCATTCGGCCCAACCAGTCCATGCCGGCGTTTATGCTCCACTCGAGCCTCCTCCCATCTTTCCTCATCTAAATCTATCAGCGTAACCCTCTACTCCCTTCTCCCTCATACGCTTGTCTAGCCTCCCCTTAAATGCATCTATACTGTTCACCTCAACCACTCCCTGTGGCAGCGAGTTCCACATTCTCACCACTCTCTGGGTAAAGAAGTTTCTTCTGAATTCCCTATTGGATTTCTTGGTGACTATCTTATATTGATGGCCTCTAGTTATGCTCTTCCCCACAAGTGGAAACACTCTCTCTGTATCCACTCTATCAAAACCTTTCATAATTTTAAAGACCTCTATTAGGTCATCCCTCAGCCTTCTTTTTTCAAGAGAAAAGAAACCCAGCCTGTTGGCCCCTTGGGTCAGAGCGATCATAATATGATAGAATTCTTCATTAAGATGGAGAGTGAAGTAGTTGACTCAGAGACTAGGGTCCTGAATTTCAATAAAGGAAACTACGATGGTATGAGGCGCGAGTTGGGTAGAATTGATTGGGGAATGTCACTCAAAGGGTTGACGGTGGATAGGCAATGGTAAACATTCAAAGATCGCATGGATGAACTACAGAATTTGTTTATCCCTGTTTGGCATAAAAATAAATCAAAAAAGGTGACTCAACCGTGGCTAACGAGGGAAATTAGGGATAGCATAAGATCCAAGGAGAGGACATATAAATTGGCCAGAAAAAGCAGTAATCCAGAGGATTGGGAGCAGTTTAGGATTCAGCAAAGGAGTACAAAGGGATTAATTAAGAGGGGGAAAATAGAGTATGAGAGTAAGCTTCCAGGGAACATAAAAACTGACTGTAAAAGCTTTTATAGATATGTGAAGAGAAAAAGATTGCTGAAGTCAAGCGTAGGTCCCTTGCAGTCAGAATCAGGGGAATTTATAATGGGGAACAAAGAAATGGCAGACCAATTAAATACATACTTTAGTTCTGTCTTCACAAAGGAGGACAGAAATAAACTCCCAGAGATGTCGGGGAACATAGGGTCTAATGAGAGGGAGGAACTGAATGAAATCAGTATTTGTAGGGAAATAGCGTTAGGGAAATTGACGGGATTGAAGGCCGATAAATCCCCAGGGCCTGATAATCTACATCCTAGGGTACTTAAGGAAGTGGCCCTAGAAATAGTAGATGCATTGCTGGTTATCTTCCAAAATTCGATAAGACTCTGTAACAGTTCCCATGGATTGGAGGGTAGCAAATGTTACCCCACTATTCAAAAAAGGTGGGAGAGAGAAAACGGGGAATTATAGACCGGTAAGCCTGACATCGGTAGTGGGGAAAATGCCAGAATCCATTATAAAAGATGTAATAGCAGAGCACTTGGAAAACAGTGACAGGATCGGACAAAGTCAACATGGATTTACAAAAAGGTAAATCGTGCTTGACTAATCTACTGGAATTTTTTGAGGATGTAACTGGTAGAATAGAGAAGGGAGAACCAGTGGATGTGGTGTATTTGGACTTTCAGAAGGCTTTTGATAAGGTCCCGCATAAGAGATTAGTGTGTAAAGTTAAGGCACATGGGATTGGGGGCAAGGTATTGACTTGGATAGAGAACTGGTTGGCGGACAGAAAGCAAAGAGTTGGAATCAACAGCTCTTTTTCCGAGTGGCAGGCAGTGACTAGTGGGGTACCGCAGGGTTCGGTCCTAGGACCCCAGCTATTCACAATATATATATAAATGATCTAGACAAGGGAACTAGATGTAATATCTCCAAGTTTGCAGACGACATAAAGCTGGTTGGGCGTGTGTGCTGTGAGGAGGATGCCGAGAAACTCCAGCATGATTTGGACAGGTTGGGTGATTGGGCAGATGCATGGTAGATGCAGTATAACGTGGATAAATGTGAGGTTATCCACTTTGGTGGCAAAAACAGGAAGGCAGATTATTATCTGAATGGCAATAGATTGGGAGAAGGGGAAGTGCAATGAGACCTGGGTGTCCTTCTGCACCAGTCGCTGAAGGCAAGCATGCAGGTGCAGCAGGCGGTTAAGAAGGCAAATGGTATGTTGGCCTTCGTAGCGAGAGGGTTCGAGTACAGGAACAAGGCTGTCTTGCTGCAGTTGTACAGGGCCTTGATGAGACCACACCTTGAGTATTGTGTGCAGTTTTGGTCACCTTATCTGAGGAAGGATGTTCTTGCCATGGAGGGAGTGCAGCGAAGATTCACCAGACTGATACCTGGGATGGCAGGAATGACGTATGAGGAGAGATTGGGTCGATTGGGCTTATACTCGCTGGAGTTTAGAAGAATGAGAGGGGATCTCATTGAAACTTATAAAATCCTAACAGGACTGGACAGACTGGATGCAGGAAGCATGTTCCCGATGGCCGGGAAGTCCAGAACCAGGGGTCACAGTCTAAGGATAAGGGGTAAGCCATTTAGGACAGAGATGAGGAGGAATTTCTTCACCCAGAGATTGGTGAACCTGTGGAATTCTCTACCACAGAAGGCAGTGGAGGCCAATTCATTAAATATATTCAAGAAGGAGTTGGATATATTTCTAGACTAAAGGGATCAAGGGATATGGGGAGAAGGCAGGGACAGGGTACTGAATTTGGATGATCAGCCATGATCTCATTGAATGGCGGAGCAGGCTCGAGGGGCCGAATGGCCTACTCCTGCTCCTATCTTCTAGGTTTCATCCTTTCCCGATATGTATACCCTCGCATTTCTGGTATCATCCTTGTAAATCTTCTCTGCACCCTCTCCAGTGCCTCTGTATCCTTTTTATAATATGGCGACCAGAACTGCACGCAGCAGTTTAAGTGTAGCATAACCTCCCTACTTTTCAATTCTATCCCTCTAGAACTAAACCCTGGTGCTTGGTTTGCTTTGTTTATGGCCTTGCTAACCTGTGTCGCAACTTTTAGTGATTTGTGTATTTGTACTCCGAGATCCCTTTGTCCCTCTACCTCATCTAGACTCCCACCCTCCAAGTGATAAGCGACCTCCCTATTCTTCCTACCAAAGCCTAGATAGTACACACTGCAGCCACGGTGCACCAGTGGTGGAGGGAGTGAATGTTTAAGCTGGTGGATGGGCTGGCAATCAAGCAGGCTGCTTGATGGTGTCGAGCTTCTTGAGTGTTGTTGGAGCTGCACCCATCCAGACAAGTTGGGAGTATTCCATCGCACTCCTGACTTGTGCCTTGTACATGGTGGAAAGGCTTTGGGGAGTCAGGAGGTGAGACACTCGCCGCAGAATAACCAGTCTCTGAACTGCTCTAGTAGCCATGGCATTTATGTGGCTGGTCTAGTTGACTTTATGGTCAATGGTGACCCCCCAGGATGTTCATGGTGGGGGATTGGTTGCTGAATATGCAATTAATATTACATAGAATTTAAGCACAGGAATAGGCCATTCGGCCCAACTGGTCCATGCCGTTATTTATGCTCCACTCAAGCCTCCCCCACCCATCTTCATCTAACCCTCTCACCATATCCTTCTATTCCTTTCTCCTTCATGTGTTTAACCAGCTTCCCCTTAAATGCCTCTATCGCATTCACCTCAACCACTCCCTGTGGCAGCGAGTTCCACATTCTCACCACTCTCTGGGTAAAGAAGCTTCTCCTGAATTCCTGGTTGGATTTATTAGTGACTATCTTATATTGATGGCCCCTAATTCTGGTCTCACCCACAAGTGGAAACATCTTCTCTACATCTACCCCATCAAACCCTTTCAGAATTGTAAAGCCCTCTATCAGGTCAGCCCTCAGCCTACTCTTTTCTAAAGAAAAAAGGCCCAGCCTGTTCAGCCTTTCCTGATGAGCATAGCCTCTCAGTTCTGGTATCATCCTTGTAAATCTTCTTTTGCACCTTCTCCAGTGCCTCTATATCCCTTTTTTTATAATAGATGAAGACGGCATTTTATTCAATAATCTGTGCCTTCCGAGTTATTGTTTTGTAATATTTTCATGCTTGGGATGTGGGCGTCGCTGACAATGCCAGCATTTATTCCGCATCCCTCCTTGGCCTGAGAAGGTTTTAGTCACTCTTCTTAATTGCTCCCTCTGTGGTTTGGCATCTGCTTTCCTTACGCCTCAGTGATGCAGCTTGGAAACTTTATCGACATTAAAGGCACTTTAGAAATGCGGCTTCAATGAAATAACAATCCTTACATTTTGCAGAACTTGCACCTGAAATCTTTGGCCGCAAGGAGTTAAACTGCGACAAAAAACAGTATGTACACAACTTTGGATGAAACAGAGTTCTATTTTAAGATTTTGGTGCCAGTCTAACAGAAAACAACATATTTACATATTTTTAGACTGATCATCAAGCACAGCAGATGGCAGCATCAATGATTACCCCATCTTAGTTTGGAGTCATGCTAATCCGGTAGCAGCTTCTTTTATGTAATTGCTGCTACAACATTTCGTATGCAAGTTGCTTTTTAAGGCTTCATCCTTTTCCCAATCTCTCTGTTCCCTTTTTGCCGAGTTCTCCTTCAGTTCTAACAATCCCCCTTTAAATGCACAACATATTTGCTTAGATTCAGTCTCTCCAACTGCTCCATGGGTGCCAACAGCACTTCAGTACCTTGCACTAGTGGTCTTCCTAAGTTGGTAACACTCTCGCCTCAGTCATAAAGGTTGTGGGTTCAAATCCCACTGGAGTCTAGGCTGACACTCCCAGAGCAGTACTGAGGGAGTGCTGCACTGTTGGAGGTGCCGTCTTTTGGATAAGATGTTAAACCGAGGCCCCGTCTGCTCTCTCGGGTGGATCTAAATGATCCCATGGCACCAGTTCCAAGAGCAGAGGAGCTCTCCCCGGTGTCCTGGCCAATGTTTATTCCTGGACTGCATTACAAAAGTGAACACTTTAAAGTACAGTACTTCATTGATTGTAAAGCGCTTTGGGACATCATGTGGTCGTGAAAGGCACTGTATAAAGGCAAGTTCTTTTGCACGAGTTCAGTGTCAGCAGGATGTTCAATAACAGAGGGCAGCTCAGCCCAGCCTGAGCTCCCTCCATATTGTGTTGATATTTCTGTAGTCCCTGCCTATCCCCAACATCATATTCCAAGCCGCAACATTACTATAACAACACAAGAGCTGACTGGATAAGAATTCAAAACTAAGATTAAATGTAGGTCATAGTGCCAGATCATTTTTGTTTGGGGGGGGGGGGGGGGGGGGGAGTATTTGTCTATAGCACCAGTTTTCTGTGCAGTGAGCCCTCTGCAAATATTGTCACACTCCTGAGGGCCCCGTCAACATTGACATACTCCCGAGGACCCCCTGCTAACATTGACATACTCCCGAGGACCCCCTGCTAACATTGACACACTCCCGAGGGCCCCCTGCTAAAATTGACACTCCCGAGGACCCCCCTGCTAAAATTGACACACTCCCGAGGACCCCGTGCTAACTTTGACACACTCATGATGACCCCGTGAACAATGACACACTCCCGAGGACCCCCTACTAACAATGACACACTCCCGAGGACCCCCTGCTAACACTGACACACTCCCGAGGACCCCGTGAACACTGACACACTCATGATGACCCCGTGAACAATGACACACTCCCGAGGACCCCCTGCTAACAATGACACACTCCCGAGGACCCCCTACTAACAATGACACACTCCCGAGGACCCCCTGCTAACACTGACACACTCCCGAGGACCCCCTGTGAACACTGACACACTCATGATGACCCCGTGAACAATGACACACTCCCGAGGACCCCCTGCTAACACTGACACACTCCCGAGGATCCCGTGCTAACATTGACACACTCATGATGACCCCTTGCTAACACTGACACACTCCCGAGGACCCCCTAACACTGACACACTCCCGAGGACCCCCTGTGAACACTGACACACTCCCGAGGACCCCCTGTGAACACTGACACACTCATGATGACCCCTTGCTAACACTGACACACTCCCGAGGACCCCCTGCTAACACTGACACACTCCCGAGGACCCCCTGCTAACAATGACACACTCCCGAGGACCCCCTGCTAACAATGACACACTCCCGAAGACCCCCTGCTAACACTGACACACTCCCGAGGACCCCCTGTGAACAATGACACACTCATGACGACTGCCTGGTAACATTGACACACACCAATGGAGACCCATCCAATGTTCCCTCTAAGCTGCGAGCACAGTAATCTGCAAGGTCCCGTGCAGGCTGCTCACAAACTTTTACAGTGGAAATACCATGCATGCGCAGAAATTTAAAGGAACCGCACATTTAAAGAAACAGGCCGCGCAGAACAGAGTACTACCTACAGGGAACATTTGACCCATTCTAATTTCCCCCAAGAGTGATGGCTACCCAAAGAAAGAGCTACCATTGCAGGAAACTAAATGTAAAAGAATTAGGAAGAGGAAAGCTTCCACGTAGTATTAAGTAGCCTTTCTCTTCCCATCCAAAACTCAGCCGCTAACAGATACATATACTGCCTCAACCCTGACTGCGACTTGCCTCATCAGTGAGTCACAGAATAAGTTTGAATTTTTAGCGATGTGACTCAACAAAGGCACCAGAAAACAAAAAGGAAGCTTTTCAAACCTGTCATCTGGGAGGAGGAATTGCTCCCGCTGCGTCAGTACCACAAACAGGCTGCAAGTACAATATATTCAGCTGTACAAAGCTGAAGGAATAAACACACACTGCTTTTTTCAACACTGTAGTCAAAAGTTCAATTGTTCTGAGTTAATGAGCTAAATATTTATACCAGTGCAAAGACCATTGCTGAGAGGAGCCACTCAAGAGACTAAAAGTAACACCTTTCCATCCTCCTCCTGCTAATTTCCTCTCCTCCCGCACGCTTGAAAAACATCCGAGTCCTTGTTGGGGTACAGTTAATAGGTGAGAGAGAGTGGCAGCACCAGCAATCATGTTAGGGAGAGAAACAGCGCACAAGTGGAAAGAAAAAAGACGCAAAGAGACAGAGAGCAAGAAAGAAAGAAGCAGGAGAGGACCTGATCGTATCGCTCAAATATTTCAAAAAATGATTACTTTCCAAGTGTGGTGACTTATTACATAGAATCAGCATCAAGTGCGCCATCATTTGTTCAATTCCATCAATGTCAAAAAATATCTATAATGTGATTTAGTCGTAACTTTCAAAAGAGAACTGGATAAATACTTGAAAAGGAAAAAATTGCAGGGCTATTAAGAAAGAGATGGGGAGTGGGACTAATTGGAGAGCTCTTTCAAAGAGCTGGTACAGGCACGATGGGCCAAATGGCCTCCCTCTGCGCTGTATGATTCCATGAATTAAAAGTCATGTGCATAGCGTGCACATAAATGTCAATTATTGCCATAATATTTCCCCCAATCGCAATTTGTGGACAACACCCCATTGTTATAACAGTGTATTCTCTGACTGACTTTAAACAATGCTATCGGAGAGCTGCTCGTTTGTACATCTATCTATTTACTTCCTCCTTTGAGGGATGGCCACTGATGAATGTCAAAGGGCCTGGCATGAAGGTGCCACTGAGCGGAGTTACTTGGACCCCAGCTATTCACAATATATATTAATGATCTAGACGAGGGAACTAGATGTAATATCTCCAAATTTGCAGACGACACAGAGCTGGGTGGGCGTGTGTGCTGTGAGGAGGATGCCGAGAAACTCCAGGATGATTTGGACAGGTTGGGTGATTGGGCAAAAGCACGGCAGATGCAATATAACGTGGATAAATGTGAGGTTATCCACTTTGGTGGCAAAAACAGGAAGGCAGATTATTATCTGAATGGCAATAGATTGGGAGAAGGGGAAGTGCAACGAGACCTGGGCGTACTTGTGCACCAGTCGCTGAAGGTAAGCATGCAGGTGCAGCAGGCGGTTAACAAGGCAAATGGTATGTTGGCCTTCGTAGCGAGAGGGTTCGGGTACAGGAACAAGGATGTCTTGCTGCAGTTGTACAGGGCCTTGGTGAGACCACATCTTGAGTATTGTGTGCAGTTTTGGTCGCCTTATCTGAGGAAGGATGTTCTTGCCATGGAAGGAGTTCAGCGAAGATTCACCAGGCTGATACCTGAGATGGCAGGAATGACGTATGAGGAGAGATTGGGACGATTGGGCTTGTACTCGCTGGAGTTTAGAAGAATGAGAGGGGATCTCATTGAAACTTATAAAATTCTGACAGGACTAGACAGACTAGATACAGGAAGGATGTTCCCGATGGCGGGGAGTCCAGAACCAGGGGTCACAGTCTAAGGATAAGGGGTAAGCCATTTAGGACAGAAATGAGGAGGAATTTCTTCACCCAGAGAGTGGTGAACCTGTGGAATTCTCTACCACAGAAAGCAGTAGAAGCCAATTCATTAAATATATTCAAGGAGTTGGATATATTTTTTAAGGCTAAAGGAATCCAGGGGTATGGGGAGAAAGCAGGGACCGGGTACTGAATTTGGATGATCAGCCATGATTGCATTGAATGGCGGAGCAGGCTCGAGGGGCCGAATGGCCTACTCCTGCTCCTATCTTCTATGTTTCTATGTTTACTCAGCCTCACTGCTCATGGCCTGTGTATTCCACTTCAGCTCCCTTACACTGCTGGGCACAGTCACTTCTCCAAACCAATCCCTTCCGATGAATATGGCATCCGCCATTTATTTTAACACAACCAGGGGCAACGGCTTTCATAAACGGGTACTGATGACACTATGGTTTTAACTCCCCACAGAGATTTTCAAGATGTTGTTACATGGAGCAGGAGTGCTACAGACCGTGGACTGCGTACAGCCTGTAAAGGAGGAGGGAAGGAAGCAAACAAGAACGAAAGCAAGAAAAAAGGTGCTTGAAAAGTGTGGTCACTGTTGTAATGTAGGAAATGCAACAGCCAATTTACGCACAGCAAGGTCCCACAAACAGCAGTGTGATAATGACCAGTTGATCTGTTTTTTAGCGATGTTGATTGAAGCCCAAACACCAGGGAGAACTCCCCTGCTCTTCTTTGAATAGTGTCGTGGGATTTTTACGTCCACCTGAGAGGGCAGACGGGGCCTCGGTTTAACGTCTCATCCAAAAGATGGCACCACCGAAGTGTCAGCCTGGATTTTGTGCTCAAGTCTCTGGAGTGGGATTTGTACTCAAAACCTTCTGACTCGAGGCGAGAGAGCTACCCACGGAGCCACGGCTGACCCTTGATATGCAATCCATGAAGCTCAGGTAACTCAGCTCCACTTGCGTTCATTTTGTTTCTGACTCACTGATTGACCCGTTTGATTTTGTAGGTCTGGAGGTCAGCAGACTGGCTTTGCCCAATTGGCAGATAAATCCTAAATCACAACACCAAGATCTATGGTTACCTGTAGCTTGGAGATACATATAAATTTTAAAGAGGCATGTGGCCATGAGGTTTCATGACATGCAGTTTAACTGCCCTCAAGAAATGTTTCGACACTGCTGACCTTGACAGTTTAATAAGAAAAGCAGAATTTTCCACACTGTTACAACACGTTAAAACCTTAAGACTTTTAGGCAAGTCCAACCATGTCCACCCCTTATGTCGGCCAGTGGCCCAGTGGGTAGCACCCTTGCTTCTGAGTCAGAAGGTTGTTGGTTCAAGTCCACTCCAGAGACTTGAGTACAAAAATCCAGGCTGACACTCCCAGTGCAGTGCTGAGGGAGTGCTGCACAGTCGAAGGTGCCATCTCGGATGAGACGTTCAACCGAGGACCCGTCTGCCCTCTCAGGCGGACTACAAGCTCCCATGGCACCATTTCATAGAAGAGCGGGGGAGTTTGTCCTGGGCCAATATTTATCCCTCAATCAACATCACTAAAAAACAGATGATCTGGTCATGATCACATTGCTGCTTGTGGGAACTTGCTGTGCGCAAATTGGCGACCACATTTCCTACAACAGTGACTACACATCAAAAAGTACTTCATTGGCTGCAAAGCGCTTTGGGATGTCCAGTGGTCATGAAAGGCGCGATAGAAATTCAAGTCTTCCTTTTATTTTTCACAAGAGTACTGGTTGCATAGCTTGCGGCATTTATTTCTTCACTAAATATACAACATACCACTGCAACTTGCATTGCATGATTGGCGATACTGGAATGGTTCCTTCCCTTTGTTCAGTGATAGTGTGGGGGAGGAACGAGGTACATTTAACTTCAAACAGGACATTCTGAACTTGAAACATCTCGCTCGTCAGATCATGGGAACAAGGGCCAAGCAGGTGCCCAAGTCAGTCTAGACGCCGCTTGTTTTTCCTTTTTATAAAAGGTATGTTTAACAGAACCCCAAAAATGGCAAGTAAGGAATAAACTAATTTTAAACGACAAGATCAAACTGAAACGGAATATGAAATACAGAAGTAAATACCACAGACGTTTCAGCTAGTTTCTCAATATGATGCAAAGCCGCTCAAAGTAAAACACGCTGTGATCCTCAATCACTTCTGATTTAACCTTCCCACCAACATCCATTTGAACAGAACATGTACACACAGCTAATAACCAAAGATCATGATCAATCTACCTGTACATTTTAAAATTCTCATCCTTGTTTTCAAATCACTTCCTGGCCTCACCCCTCCCTATCTCTGTAACCTCCTCCAGCCCCACAACCAAAGTTCCCTCTAATTTTTTTTGTACTGAGCGGGTCACAAACTCCTTTCCGCGCGACCTTATTATCCGTAGGCAAATTTTACAACAACGGCAGCAACAGCAACCACTTAAAAGCATATATACGGTAATGCCATATTGCCACCCCACCATCTTAAATAATGAGACAATCAGACAAGATTCTATACAAGTTTAACATAATGTCTCTGCTTTTGAATTCCATTCTCTAGAAATGAACCCCAGTGCTTTATCTGCACTTTTATGGCTTTTTTAGCCTGCGGTGCTACTTTTAATGATTTGGGAATCTATACCCCTCGATCCCTTCTCACCTCTACTCCGTTTAGACTCTGATTTTCCAAGGAGTGGGTCGCCTCCTTATTCCTCCTCCACAATGCACCACCTCACACTTATCGACATGCAAATTCATTTGTCATTTACATGCCCATTCTGCAAGTTTGTTTACGGTAGAATTAATTAAAAGCTTTCAGTTCGTCGTGTACAAACTATTTATAAAAATGTATTTGTCAGCAATGACTGGGATATAAAAACTGCATAATAAAGCATTAACACTTCAGAAATGTCACTCAGTTACACGGTTATGCATCGACAAACAATCCGAAAGCCCAAGGTGAGCTGAAAGAGGCATATCTGTTTGTGCAATTTGTGTTAATTTTAAAGTTTTCAACATATTAGCCCATCCCTCATGTCACTATAGCAATGGCTGCACAAGCAGCAGGAGCAGTGGCTTTCCTGTGGCGCTGACGGGCTGGACGTCCGCATAAGTCATTAGAATATTAATCACAATGCAACCAGACACCCAATAAATATAAAGTGCTATAATAGCAAAATACTGCGGATGCTGGAAATCTGAAATAACAGAAAATGCTGGAAATACTCAGCAGGCCAGGCAGCATCCGTGGAGAGAGAAACAGAGTTAACGTTTCAGGTCTGGGAAGGAATTGAAAGAACACCCTGTACTTTTCTAAGAGGCAGGAAAGATAAAATGTTGCAAATGGGAATAGCAAAAATCATACTGCATGAAAAATGGGGGCAAGGATAATTATCTGAAATTGTTGAACTCTATGTTGAGTCCAGAAGGCTGTAAAGTGCCTAATCGAAAGATGAGGTGCTGTTCCTCGAGCTTACGTTGAGCTTCATTGGAACAATGCAATAGCCCGAGGACAGAGAGATCAGAGTGGGAGTGACGCGGTGAATTAAAATGACAGGCGACCGGAAGCTCAGGGTCACCCTTACGGATTGAACGGAGGTGTTCCGCAAAGCGGTCGCCCAATCTGCGTTTGGTCTCCCCAATGTAGAGGAGACCGCATCGTGAGCAGCGAATACAGTATATTAAATTGCAAGAAGTACAAGTAAATCGCTGTTTCACCTGGAAGGGGTGTTTGGGGCCCTGGACAGTGGGAAGGGGGGAGGTAAAAGGGCATGTGTTACATCTCCTGCGCTTGCACGGGAAGGTGCCAGGTGAAGGAGCAGGGCTGTTCGGGGTGATTGAGGAGTGGACCAGGGTGTCGCGGAGGGAGCGGTCCCTTCGGAATGCTGAAAGGGGAGGTGAGGGGAAGATGTGTTTGGTGGTGGGATCACGTTGGAGGTGGCGGAGGATGATCCGTTGAATGTGGAGGCTGGTGGGGTGAAAGGTGAGGACAAGGGGAACCCTATCGTGGTTCTGGGAGGGAGGGGAAGGGGTGAGAGCAGAAGTGTGGGAAATAGAACAGACACGGTCAAGGGCCGTGTCAACCACAGTAGAGGGGAATCCTCAGTTGAGGAAAAAGGAAGACATGTCGGAAGCACTGGTGTGGAAGGTGGCATCGTCAGAACAGACGCGGTGGAGACGGAGAAACTGGGAGAATGGAATAGAGTCCTTACAGGAAGCGGGGTGGGAGGAAGTGTAGTCCAGGTAACTGTGGGAGTCTGTGGGCTTGTAGTGGATGTTTGTCGAAAGCTGATCGCCAGAAATGGAGACGGAGAAGTCAAGGAAGGGAAGGGAAGAGTCGGAGATGGACCATGTGAAGGTGAGGGAAGGGTGGAAATTGGAAGTAAAGTGAATGAACTTATCTAGTTCAGGGCGAGAGCAGGAAACGGCACCAATACAGTCATCGATGTACCGGAAAAAGAGGTGAGGGAGGGGACCTGAGTAGGACTGGAACAAAGAGTGTTCCACATATCAAAATATAAAGTGCTGTAGTTCTTTAGTTCACAGTATTAAAAAGAACTGAACAAAAACAGGTATTTTCAATCTCAATCACTTCCATTAATAAACGTTGTGTTCTTGAACCAGCACACCCCCATGTAACATGTCGGAAATGCAGCATTTATTTACAAGTACAGAAAAAAACACACAATTTGTGTCACCGAATTAAAAACCAAAAGCAGGAAAAGCTATGATTTAACAGAAATAGACATTCATCTTTCTTCATGGACAGAAGAACCAATCAGGCAGACTTGGAAATGTTTACTAATATGTTGACGTAAAGATGTTTCACTTCCAATGTTTTGCTCTCAAACATTCTCCACAATATCAATTCCTGCACTTAAGAGTAAGGAAGTGTTACTAAGATTGTACAGGGCCGTGGCGAGACCACTCCTGGAGTACTGAGCACAGTGTTGGTCTCCTTATCTGAGGACGGATATACTGGCCTCAGAGAAGGTGCAACAAAGGCTCACTAGATTGATCCCTGGGATGAGAGGGTTGTCCTTTGAGGAGAGATTGGGCCGATACTCTCTGGAGTTTAGAAGAATGAGAGGTGATCTCACTGAAACATACAAGATTCTGAGGGCGATTGATAAGGTAGATGCTGAGAGGTTGTTTCCCCTGGCTGGAGAGTCTAGAACTAGCGGGCACAGTCTCAGGATAAGGGGTCGGCCATTTAAGACTGAGATGAGGAGGAATTTCTTCACTCAAGAGTTGTGAATCTTTGGAATTCTCTGCCCCAGAGGGCTGTGAATGCTCACTCGTTGAGTGTATTCAAGGTTGAGATAGATAGATTTTTTGATTCTAAGGAAATCGAGGGATATGGGATCGGGTAGGAAAGTGGAGTTGAGACTGAAGATCAGCCATGAGCTTATTGAATGGCGCTGCAGGCACAAAGGGCCGAACATAGAAACATAGACGATAGGAGCAGGAGTAGGCCATTCGGCCCTTCGAGCCTGCTCCGCCATTTAATGAGATCATGGCTGATCATCCAAATTCAGTACCCTGTCCCTGCTTTCTCCCCATATCCCTTTAGCCTTAAGAAATATATCCAACTCTTTCTTGAATATATTTAATGAACTGGCCTCCACCGCCCTCTGTGGCAGAGAATTCCACAGGTTCACCACTCTCTGGGTGAAGAAATTCCTCCTCATTTCAGTCCTAAATGGCTTACCCCTTATCCTTAGACTGTGAACCCTGGTTCTGGACTTCCCCGGCCATCAGAAACATCCTTCCTGCATCTAGTCTGTCCAGGCCTGACAGAATTTTATAGGTTTCGATGAGATCCCCTCTCATTCTTCTAAACTCCAGCGAGTATAAGCCCAATCGACCCAATCTCTCCTCATACGTCATTCCTGCCATCCCAGGTATCAGCCTGGTGAACTGCCTACTCCTGCTTCTTACGTTGTTATGCCAAGTGTTTCAGCCTTTGCATGTTAAAATTGGGAACCAAAGTGAATGGCCCAAAAACTGGTGTCAAATCACACAGTTGATCCAAAAGCATTTGAGTCACAAACAAAGGGGAGCAGTTATACAGGAAACTCTCGATTTACCGACACCTCAATAACCGGAAATCTCGGTTAACCGGCAAAATTCAGGAGTAGGTTCAGGTAACTTTTATTACTTTTTTTACTCCATTTGTTGCTGTGCAAGGGTGTGGCTGCAGCTGTTGCTAAGCTACAGAGATGCTTGCAACTTGTGCCCATTGTTCTGAAGCTGTTGCTAAGGGTTTGTTGCTTTATACGGAGCTCTCCGCTCCGTATCTTTCACTATAGCGTTCGGTTATCCGGAATTTTTGATGAACCGGCACCACGTCGGTCCCATCCGTGCCGGATAAAAAGAAGTTTCCTGAATTTGGGCTAAGTACTGCAGAATCATTAAATAAAATTGTGGCAGTGATGTCAAAGGGCTAATCGGGTCCCTTGTAAAGGGGGAACTGATTTTCTGCTTGCATTTTTGACTAACACCCATGCCTGGACCCTCTGGCTCATGGCTTGTTTGGCTGGTTAATGCAGGCATTCTGGCTGCTTTGCATAAACCAGGCTGAGAATGAGGAAATTCCTGACATCAGGGGCCATTTTTGGGGCAGACGGAAGTTCAGTCTCAAACAAGTCCCCACAGAAACTACCAACAAAGGCTGAAACCTGTTGGGCCCAAGTCCCGAGACAATTTTCAGTCTCTTCAAAGGATTTCCAGGGGACTTACCAGTGTGGCAATCGCCCTGCAGATTAGTAAAATAATGTTTTTTTAACTTAATACTACACTTGTTACTGGCCAGGATTGCGTGCTGATAAGCACTCGGGATGCTGAGGTACTTACTGACTTGTCTTCCTTTGACTGTCTAATAAACCCCTCAGGCTGCACTCGTGCTCCCGCGGCACGCTGAAGCTTCGCGCTGGTGATGCTGACTGGAAGCGGCAGCGGCACGGTAACTGCCCCTCACTGGACAGGCCTGCCAATCACACGGCTGCCAGTGAGGTGCGGTTACCATGCAGCTGCCTGCCTTGAGTCAGCGTCGAGGGAACGCGAGTGCACGGCCCATTTTTTTCACTGCGCGGCCCAATCAAGAGTGACGCGCGGCTGCGCATAGCTTAGGGGGAACAGTGCCCACAACCACCGCCTCCACCCCCCCAAAGATATTTGCATTCCTCTAATTTTGGCCTCTTCAGCATTCTAATCGCTCAACCATTGGTGGCCGTGCCTTCAGCTGCCAAGGCCCAAAGCTCTGGAATTCCCTCCCTAAACCTCTTTGCCTCTCTACCTCTCTTTCCTCCTTTAAGACGCTCCTTCAACTGGTGCCCATTTAATATCCTCCAATTATCAACTCAAATATTTCTAACTTTGTGCTTGCAAGTATCACAAAGAACATCAACAGGAAACACAGTCTCAAATATTTACTTCTTTTGGGTGAGAATTCAATTTATTTTAATAATTCATGTCTTCAAAACCTGCCCAAACTACAATTTTTTATTCATTCTTGGATGTGGGTGTCGCTGGCAAGGCCAGCATTTATTGCCCATCCCTAATTGCCCCTTGAGAAGGTGGTGATGAGCCGCCTTCTTGAACCGCTGCAGTCCGTGTGGTGAAGGTTCTCCCACAGCGCTGTTAGGGAGGGAGTTCCAGGATTTTGACCCAGCGACGATGAAGGATCGGCGATATATTTCCAAGTCAGGATGGTGTGTGACTTGGAGGGGAACTCAGTGTTCCCGTGCGCCTGCTGCCCTTGTCCTTCTCGGGGGTGGAGGTCAAGAGCTTGGGAGGTGGTTGGTGCCGTAGAAGAATGTATTAAAAATCTTAGATCTGCACACAATTCCTGTCTACAAAACCTTAATTCCCGTTGTCGAGGTTGCCATACTTTTGTATCAACTTTTTCGATTACAAGTTTGCAGAGCCACATTAACAGTGGAGACTGTCGATGTAACCTTTCAATGCTGTGACAACACCCTCCTACCAGTGCTGGTGCAGTAGTGACTCAGCTTTGAGTCTTCCAGCTCCTCACCTTTCTGTTAGGTAAGGTTATTAAGGGTTGGAACCAAGGCGGGTAGGTGGAGTGATGATACAGATCAGCCATGGTTTGATTGAACTGAACAGACGCCAGGGGCTGAATGGTCTCCTCCTGCTCTTAGGTTTCTACCTGTACCACAGATAAACTCTGCTGCAACTAACTCGAATTCTCTTCTTTCTAAACTATCCCAAGATTTTCTATTTCATTACAAATAATATAAAATTCAAGCATTTTAAGAGGACAGAATAGACCACACCTGGAGTACTGTGTACAATTTGGGTCTCCTTACCTAAGAAAGGATATACTTGCCATAGAGGGAGTGCAACGAAGGTTCACGAGATTGATTCCTGGGATGGCGGGACTGTCGTATGAGAAGAGATTGAGTAAACTAGGCCTGTATTCTCTTGCATTCAGAAGAACGAGAGGGGATCTCATTGAAGCATACAAATTATTACAGGGCTTGATAGGGTGGATGCTGGGAGAATGTTTCCCTTGGCTGGGGAGTCTAGAACCAGGGGCCACAGCCTCAGGATAAAGGGTAGGCCATTCAGGACTGAGATGAGAAAATATTTCTTCACACAGAGGGTGGTGAATCTTTGGAATTCTCTACCCCAGAGGGCTGTGGAGGCTCAGTCATTGGGTATATTCAAAACAGAAGTCGATAGATTTCTGACTAGTAAAGGCATCAAGGGATATGGCGATAGGGCCGGTGAATGGAGTTGAGGCAGAAGATCAGCCATGATCTCATTGAATGGCGGAGCAGGCTCGAGGGGCCAAATGGCCTACTCCTGCTCCTATTTCTTATGAATGTATGGCTTCAAAATGGGGACTGAATTACGTCTGTGTTCGGGTCGAATTATCCCTCATGCTCTAATCCTGCCTCATTTTACGATTACACTTGATCATGACTCCAAATATGCAATGCCATGGCTGATGGACATATAATTTACAAAGTTCCAGTTCTCCACATCATGCTATACAGGACTCTGGAATCCTACTGAAGTGCTGAGTAATTCAAGAACGATATAGTCGCCAATCTTAGAATTTAAATACGATTCACAGTATGCCATCAAATGTGTGAAAAATCTTAACAGCTTCACTAAATCTGTACTTTCAATGAATTGCAGGTGAGTTGGAATGAGGGGAGCACAAAATCCAGGCCAACGGGAGGGCGGCTCCGAGGAAGGACGGCTACTTTGATGAGATGTTAAACCGAGAGCCCGGCTGGAATCTCAAGTGCAAGTAAAAGATCCTCTGGCACTATTTCGAAGAAAAGCAGGGGCGTTCGTCTGATGTCCAGGCAATATTTATCCCTCAACTAACATCACTAAAACAGATGATCTGGTCATTATCACATCGCTGTTTGTGGGAGCTTGCTGTGCAAATTGGCTGCCGCGTTTCCAACATTACAACAGCGACTACACTTCAAAAAGCACTTCATTGGCTGCAAAGCGCTTTGGAGATGTCCTGAGGTCGTGATGGGCGATGTCTAAATGCACGTCTCTCTTTCTATCTTGGGGGCCAAGAAGAGGGAGGGTAGATTGCATTGCAGATCTTAAATATTAATGAACTTTTTCTAAGGACGTTTAAAAAAAAACACAACAGGCACAGGTGTGCATGTCGATTGCATTTCACCTGCCACACCCAAGGCTTCAAATTGTATTTCAGCCCCTTATTGGAGGGGGTTTCTAACAAGGTCTCCAGGAGAGCAATACAGGTCCCATGTGCAAATACTCAGCAAGCAAGCTGGTTTCCCAGTGGGAGAGGAGGTTTCTGCTTCACACGTCCAAAACAACAAGAGGGAGGCCTGACATCAAGCGGTGTTATTTGTTGGAAGCCTGCAGTGAGCACAGTGCCTTCAGAAACCAGTATTTTCATGGATACAGTGGAAAGATGTCAAAAACACACTCTTGCCAATTAAGTGAGCTTTGGACCTTGGAGTGCTGCTGGGCTAATCGACAGATGCTCCGATCCAGCGCGATATAAGCCTGTAAATAACACTCCCAATGGTTAAAGCATCGACAAGAGGATATGAACAAATCAGATGTCAATTGTAATTTCCAAATTTTAACTATCAGAAATCAATCATGTGAAAATGCGAAGATCTAAATGCAATTTTCCAGAAAATATATCTCTAGCCAAGCATTAAACAAAACTATCTGATGATAAAGAAAAAGAAAGGCTTTCACGACCTCAGGACGTTAAGAGTTTACAGCCAATGAAGTACTTTTTGAAGTGTAGCCACGGTTGTGATGTCGGAAACGCGGCAGCCAATTTGCGCACAGCAAGCTCCCACAAACAGTGATGCAATAATGACCAGAAAATCTGTTCTGTTAGTGATGTTGATTGGGAGATAAATATTGGCCCATGACACCGGGAATAACTCACCTGCTCCTCTTCAAAATAGCGCCATAGGATCTATTTACGCCCACCTGAGGGGGCAGACGGGGCCTCGGTTTAACGTCTCATCCGAAAGATGGCATCTCCGACAGTGCAGCACTCCCTCAATCTTGCACTGGAGTTTCAGCGTAGACATTTGTGCTCAAGTCCCTGGAGAACCCACAACCTTCTGACTCCGAGGCGAGGGTACTGCCCACGGAGCCACGGCTGAATTATACTGATGTATTATATTTTGTCACAACGTGCAATCCAATACACATGTTCTTCCCACGGCCCAAGCTGGTTTCTGATTTAAAGAATTCATTTTGGTGTGATAACATCTCAAAGCTGAAGAGAAGCCAGCATGGTTCAAATGTTATTGTTTTCTGGAATCTGGCGACACTGCTTAAGATCACAGCAGCAGACAGTTGGATGGTGAGTTTAGATTATGTGAAGCCCTGCAAACTAGCCTCTTGAACACTGCTTCTCACAACCTATCACACACAAAATCTCACTCACCTACCTCCCCGAGCTATACGCGCCCGCATTCCTCAGCACAGGGACTAGTAAATCCCCCGGCCTCGTCTACAAATCACTTCATGGCCTCGCTACATCCTACCTTGGCAACCTCTTCCTACTTATAGCCTTGCCTGTGTCCTCCGCCCTACCAACGCTGGTTCCTCCCTTCACAACAACAAATTGCATCTATATAGCACCTTTAACATAGTAAAACATCTCAATGCGCTTCACAGGAGCGATTATCAAACAAAATTTGACACCGAGCCACATGAGAAGATATTAGGACAGGTGACCAAAAGCTTGGTCAAAGAGGCAGGTTTGACGGCGCGACTTATAGGAGGAAAGAGAGGTAGAGAGGTTCAGGGAGGGAATTCCAGAGTTTACCCTCGGCAGCTGAAGGCACGGCCGCCAGCGGTAGAGCAATTAAAATCGGGGATGCGCAAGAGGCCAGAATTGGAGGAGAGCTGAGATCTCGGAGGGTTGTAGGGCTGGAGGAGGTCACAGAGATAGGGAGGGACGAGGCCATGGAGGGGTTTAAACACAAGGATGAGCATTTTAAAATTGAGGCATTATCTGGCCTGGAGGCAATGTAGGTCACTGTGCCATCAGTGGCTTAAGCATTTTTGTCCCCATACTGCGGAAGTCTCTCCCCTGGAGTCATTGCTCACCACTTTGAAATACCTCTTTTAAACCTACCTCTCTAAATGACACCTTCAACCATTGCCGGTCATTCTCCCAATTCTGCTCAGTTCTAATGCTGAACTGTGAAGGGCCTTGGGCTGGTTTACTGCATTAAAGGCACTATATTGTATCTAGTTGTAATGCCGTTCAGAATTACCCAAGTATATTTACACCACCTGGACCTCAGTATTTGCAAACCACATATACAACAGTGACACGCCAAGTCTTTGTGACCAGTGAAGAAGCTCATGATTTACGATCATCCTTCATGTAACAGTGGAATAAGCTGAATATTCCACTGTTCCCGAAGCTGCGCCCTGCTAATCTGGCACAGGCAAAACAATTTAAAAATAACTTTTGTTTGCAATCAAAATTTTATAAAGCAGAAATAATTGTCCCATTCATGCTATGTGAACAGTCTCTCGCTTCTCCCTGGAGAACTGGGTAAGCAATAAAGCTGGCATTACATCACTGCAGTCAAGCACCATCTCGGCTCCAAATATTACCGTCACCGAGGCTGGGGAAGGAGTCATTTTAAAGTAAATTCTTATGTCCATAGAATGGAAAGTGTCTGTGTAAGCTTGTCACGGTTTAATTAAAGCCTCTCGCTAGTGCTGGCCCTTTAAATGCTCTTTTTGCACCTCCCAGCTCCTCAGCCTATAGTGTAGAGAAATACTGAGTCTTGACTCCCCAAATATGCAATGCCAAGAATGGATGACTAGTATTTAAAAAGAGGTCAGAATGTCACAGCCTATAAGGTTCAAATCATGAATACTAAATTATACTGGAGGTTTTCTTATATATGTTCCTATTCAAGTAATAAATATGACCAATAATCTTATATGGCTATTTTGCTCTTTTTATTTTCCCCTTCCTCCCCTCTTTACAGCATACCTGGCCTCTGCCGAGACCACTTGCTCCCAGACTATCTGCTACTCCGCAATTAACTGCAGGAAGCGACAAAACAGCAGCGATCCAGTCAAGATGACTCACAGCTATTTTTACTACCCATAGGGATCGAACTAGACTCAGCATGTAGTTCGCTGCCTTTTAAATAAGGAAATCAAAATAAATCCACAATATTGTTCATCAGCATCACAGGTTTGCTCTACCACAAGATGCAATGCAGCACTTTCTGTGCTCATCAAGGTGAGGGGGGTGTGTGTAGTGGGGAATGGGAATACTTCCTACTTTCCAGGTGCCCTGTGTAAGCATCCAGCCCTCCCAGCTAAAATATAGCACCATTAAATGAAGGAAACAAAAAGACTTGCATTACTATAGCACCTTTCACGACCTCAGAACATCTCAAAGCGCTTTACAGCCAATGAAGTACTTTTTGAAGTGTAGTCACTGCTCCAATGTCGAATCATAGAATGGTTACAGCACAGAACGAGGCCAGTCGGCATGTACCGGCTCTCCGCAAGAGCACTTCAGCCAGTCCCACTTCACCCCCGCAACTTTTTTTCCCTTCAGGTACTTATCCAATTCCCTTTTGAAAGCCACGATTGAATCTGCCTCCACCACCCTTTCAGGCAGTACATTCCAGATCATAACCACTCGCTGAGTAAAAGTTTTTCCTCATGTCACCTTTGGTTCTTCTGCCAATCACCTTAAATCTGCGTCCTCTGGTTCTCGACCCTTCCACCAATGGGAACAGTTTCTCTCTCTCTACTCTGTCTCGACCCATGATTTTGAACACCTCTGTCAAATCTCCTCTCAACCTGCTCCAAGGAGAGCAACCCCAGCTCCTCCAGTCTATCTATGTAACTGAAGTCACTCATCCCTGGAACCATTCTTGTAAATCTTTTCTGCACCCTCTCTGAGGCCTTCACATACTTCCTAAAGTGCGGTGCCCAGAATTGGACACAATACTCCAGTTGAGGCCGAACCAGTGTTTTATAAAGGTTCATCATAACTTCCTTGCTTTTGTACTCTATGCCTCTATTTATGAAGCCCAGGATCGCCTAAGCTTTTTTAACCGCTTTCTCAACCTGCCCTGCCACCTAAACGATTTGTGCACACATACCCCCAGGTCTCTCTGTTGTTGCACCCCCTTTAGGACTGTACCCTTCAGTTTATATTATCTCTCTTCGTTCTTCCCACCAAAATGTATCACTTAACTCTTTTCTGTGTTAAATTTAATCTGCCGCATGTCCACCCATTCCACCAGCCTGTCCATGTCCTCTTGAAGTCTATCACTATCCTCCTCACTGTTCGCTGTAATTCCAAGTTTTGTGCCATCTGAAAATTTAGAAATTGCGCCCTGTACACCCAAGTCCAAGTCATTAATATACATCAAGAAAAGCAGTGGTCCAGTACCAACCCTTGGGGAACACCACTGTATACCTTCCTCCAGTCTAAAAAAACAACCGTTCACCACTACTCTCTGGCTAAGTGACAGGAAACAGTTTCATATCCATGTTGCCACTGTCCCTTTTACTCCATGGGCTTCAATTTTGCTGGCAAGCCTATTATGTGGTACTTTACATAGGAAACTCGCCAGCCAATTTGCACACAAGGTCCCACAAACAGCAAAGTAATAATGGCTAGATAATCTGTTGTTAGTGATATTAATTGAGGGTTAAATATTGGCCAGGACACTGGGGAGAACTCCCCCTGCTCTTCTTCAAAATAGTGGCTGTGGGCTCTTTCACATCCACCTGTCAGAGCAGACGGAGCCTCGGTTTAACGTCTCATCCGAAAGACGGCACCTCCGACAGTGCAGCACTCCCTCAGTAAATGCTCAACATCATGTGGCCGTAACCAACACAGAACAGGAAGGACTGAGGTTCAACACTTGGTCCATGCCGTACATTTACAATTGACCTCAGCTCACCCAAGACATGGGCGAAGCACGACAATGGGCAGACAGCTCCGGAAACCAGCACAGTGCATTCTCGAAGCCTCGTGCATTCTCTGGCAGATGAAGAAGAAACTAATTAACGATATCTGCTTTCAGGACCAATTTGTGATCTAAAAGGAAAGTGGTACTGTCAATTAAAATACAAAGCACAGGCATGCTAGCAAGCTTGACTTGCTTGGGACGATTACTGAAAACAGAAATTCTTTCAGCAGTTGCTTCCCGTCATGATCGAGAGGATGATGAGTGTTTGCAAGACAGACATGCACAAGACAGACTTGACATTGCCACAAGAGAAGCGAAACCAATTTCTAACCACAGCCCAAGACGGCTGCCTTGATCTCATTTCTTTTGCCCTCGCGAAGGTAAGCCACCTTCTTGAATACAACGGACTGGCTTGCTGGGCCATCTCAGAGGACAGTTGAGAGTCAACCACATTGCTGTGGGTTTGGAGTCACATCTCGGCCAGACCGGGTAAGGACAGCAGATTTCCTTCCCTAAAGGACATGAGTGAACCGGATGGGTTTTATGAAAATCCGGTAGTTGCACGGTCACCATTAATGATACTAGCTTTTTTTCCCCGAATTTATTTAATTGAATTTAAATTCCCCATCTGCCGAGGTGGGATTTGAACTCATACTTCCGGATCATTAGTCCAGGCTTCTGGATTACTAGTCCAGCAACATAACCACGATACTACCGCACCCCCTGACGAGGCGAGGGTGCTGCCAACTAAGCCACGGCTGACCGCACCACTCCCCTCCCCACCCTTACAGATCCCATCCCATTCCAACTTGCCCTGTTTCGAAAGAGGAGGGCTCCCCCCGTGGCTCAAGCAACGTTAACCAAGTTACAGGAAACTTTCTTTTATCCAGCACGGACGGGACCGACGTGGTGCCGGTTCATCAAAAATTCCGGATAACCGAACGCTATAGTAAAAGATACGGAGAGCTGACAGCTCCGTATAAAGCAACAAACCCTGTTGCTTAGCAACAGCTTCAGAACAATGGCCACAAGTTGCAAGCGTCTCCATAGCTTAGCAACAGCTGCAGCCACACCCTTGCCTTCCTCCATTTGTTGCTGTGCAAGTAATAAAAGTTACCTGAACCGACTCCTGAATTTTGCCGGTTAACCGACATTTCCGGTTATTTAGGTGCCAGTAAATCGAAAGTTTCCTGTATACAAACCTCTCGTCTGAGAGAGTTGGTTGGATTTAGCTTGAGCAACTAGTGGGATGCCCCGATTGGCCTCCGAGCTCCTGCATTTAGTTGGGAAAAATAGTCTAGGATTTCCACCCCAAGCGATATAGCAACCCCCACTGACAGGGTGCGGGCAGGGGAAGGATGATCCGGAGCTTCCTCTGTTCATTGTTGTGAATCAGTTAACAATTTCACCAGCGACAAGAGGCTAAGGGTCAGCTGTGATGCCCTCCATGATTAAACAACTTACTCACACTCAAACCTTGAGCTCCAACAAGAAAAACGGTCACTTGAAAGAGAGGTACTGGAGTGCAACTGGTGCCTACGGAACCATACTCCGTCAAGAGGTTAATCCGCTCAGGAGCAGAGGAAACAGAGCTGGCAGAGAAATTGGCAAGGAGTATCAGGAAAAGGATTTTCACGTACTCGGAAGAGCCTCTGTTCAGTCTGCAAGCATGACTCTGAGCTTCTTGTCGCCCGTCACTTTAATTCTCTGCTCCACGCCCACTCTGGCCCCTCTTACACTGTTCCAATGAAGCTCAACGCAAGCTCGAGGAACAGCACCTCATCTTTTGATGAGGCACTTGACAGCCTTCCAGACTCAACATGGAGTCCAACAATTTCAGATCATAACCTCTGCCCCCATTTTTTCGGACGGCAGCTGTTGCTGATTCTGCCATTCCCATTTTCCCCTCTTCTAGAGCCATCTTTTGTTTCTTAACTTGTCCCATTACCATCTCCTTTTGCCTCGCACCATCATCCCTTTTGTCTCTTAATCTCTCCTGCCTTCCAGCCGATCACAGACCTTCCCTTGTGTTTTCCTTCCCAGCCTCCACACTTGCTTAAAACCGGTTACATCTCTCACTTTTTTCAATTCCGACAAAAGGTCAGCGACCCGAAACGTTAACTCTTGTTTCTCTCTCCGCAGATGATGCCTGACCTGCTGAGTATTGCCAGCATTTTCTGGTTTTGTTCACATACTCACCCAGCTCACATACCTTATGGCAAGACATACCATAGAATGTGCAGTACATGACACCCCCATAATAAACATGTAAGCATGCAGATGTGGGACATTTATCATTCCAGGGGAGTGACGGACAGGCCGTGTAGGGAACCGGAAAACATTTTTAAAAAATTCTAACTCAGGGCTAACAAAATATCCAGAACGCATATGTATCTGCAAATAACAAAATCTGTATCGTACTATTACACTACAAAGCATGCAAGCTTTGCTGAATTCGATTTTTAAAAACTGAGATAAAACATTGGGTTGGAGAGTCCTGAAGAAAGGTACTGACTCAAATCATGAGCCTAATTCTCTTTCAGGTGCTGATGAATGAATCCATTTCCAGTACTTTTTCTTAGGACATAACGACAAATAATAAAAGTATGGGTTTGGAGGCGAGGGGGGGGCGGGCGGGGGGGCGGCAGGGAGGGTGGTGGGGAGAATCTCTTCTCCTTAAAACACTGACACAATGGAAGACAGCTCTCTGGCTATCTGCTAATCTCTGGCACTCAGTCAAGTTCACGTGCAACCCGAAGCAGTTGACTGGTCACTATGAGAAATCAGCATCAGAACCAAGTTCAACCTTACATTGTGAGCCGTGGCTCATTTAGTAGCGACCTCGGCTGAGTCAGAAGGTCGTGGGTTCAAGTCCCACTCCAGAGACTTGAGCACATAATCTAGGCTGACACTCCCAGTGTAGTGCTGAGGGAGTGCTGCACTGTCAGAGGTGATGTTAAACCGAGGCCCCGTCTACTCTCTCACGGTAGATGTAAAATATTCCACGGCACTATTCCGAAGAAGAGCAGGGGAGTTCTCCCCGGTGTCCTGGCCGATATTTATCCCTCAATCAACATCACAAACAGATCATCTGGTCATTATCACATTGCTGTTTGTGGGAGCTTGCTGTGTGCAATTTGGCTGCCGTGTTTCCCACATTACAACAGTGACTACCACTTCAACAAAGTACTTCATTGGCTGCAAAGCGCCCCGGGACACCCGGTGGTTGTGAAAGGCGCTCTATAAATGCAAGTTTGTAGTGTCCGTGTGTTGATAAAGACACTGAAGACAGGAGTTGGTTCATAGATGTTTACTAAGCAAAGTCTGGGGGGGGGTTCTAACGGATATACACAATATACAGGCTTATATAGCCCGAGTGGCAATTACCGGCATTACAGCACACGGGGGCTCTTAAAGGCACATACACTACAATTCCTCCCCTTTTAGCTAACCAGTACATCATATTTTAAGTAATTATTAATTACATGTTATCAGCAAAATAATATACACATTGCTGTAGTTAATTAATTATAAGTCCGTCTCTCAGGAGGCTTCCTGACTCGGTCCGGATAACGCCTCGGGGGTGTAGCAATTTCTGGTGGTGTAGTAGGTTCTTTTGGCAAGGTTGATTTGGCTTGAATGCCAGTGTCGGGTTCATCGGGTTCCAGTATCACCGGATCGGAGGTAGATATGGGTATCTCTACTTCATCGTTAGATGTATAGAGTTGTGGTGTAGGTTGTCCCTTTTCGGATGACTTTATGATTTGGTCAGCATGGCACCTTATTATGCTTTCTCCGATGTCCACGGTATACATCAGCGGTCCTAGTCGTGTGCAGATAGTTCCAGGCTGCCATTTCTCGGTACGGTAGTCCCGGGCCAAAACTTGTTGACCTATCTGGAAGGTTCTAGTTGGCCTTTCATTCATGCCTTGAAACTGCCAGTTCTCCACGTCCCTTCTGATGTTGGGCTTGACCAAATCCAGCCGGCATCTTAGGCTTCTATTGAAGAACATCATGGCGGGAGTTTGGTTGGTAACCATATGTGTTGCATTCCTGTATGCGAATAAGAAGTTATCCACCTTGTGCTGAAGTTTTATGTCTTCATTACACATGGCCTTTATGGCCTTCTTGAAGGTCTGGACAAACCTTTCAGCCAATCCATTGGTGGCGGGATGGTATGGGGCGGACGTGTAGTGCTTAACCCCATTGTTTTTTTTAAGAACTTTGAATTCTTCGGACACAAATTGCGGTCCATTATCAGAACATATCTGTTCCGGCAGCCCATTCCTGGCAAATATGGTCCTTAATACTGTGATGGTTTTTTCCGTGGTGGTGGAGGACATCTTTATTACCTCCGGCCACTTGGGAGTGTGCATCAACCGCGATTAAGAACATTGAGTCCATAAATGGACCAGCAAAGTCGATGTGCACCCTTTGCCAGGGAGATGAGGGCCACTCCCATGGATGTAGAGGGGCTTGTGGTGGAGCGTTTTGGACCTTCTGCCACCCTAGGCAGCTCTTGGTCATTTCTTCGATGTCTCCATCGATACCTGGCCACCATACAAATGCCCTAGCGAGGTTCTTCATTTTCACTCCACCCAGATACCCCTCGTGAAGCTCCTTTAGCACTTTATCCTGGAGTTTGGGTGGAATCACCACTCTGGATCCACACATCAAGGTTCCTCGGCACACTGACAGCTGTTCTCTTCTTTGCGAGAATGCTGGCAACAGTGGTTCGCCATGTGCTGGCCATCCCTTCACTGTTAAATCGTAGACCCGAGAGAGAGTCGGGTCATTTCTCGTCTCCCTTTCAATGGCAGAATTTGTTACTGGTAGACATTCCACTATGGTAGAGTGGAACATCTCTACTGGGTCTACTGTAGGTGCCTCTTATACCGTTGGCAACGGTAGGCGCAATAAACCGTCAGCAACGGTAGGCGCAATAAACCGTCAGCATTCCCATGCTGTTTTGATCCTTTGTATTCTATGTTGTATTGGTGTGCCCCTAGAAAAAGGGACCACCTCTGTCGCCTTTGCGCTGTCATAATGGGAACACCCTTTTTAGGGTTGAATATGGAGATGAGGGGTTGATGGTCAGTCAACAAGGTAAATTTTTGTCCGTGTAGGTAATGGTTGAATTTCTTCACTCCCCATACCAGGCTGAGTGCTTCCCTGTCGATTTGGGCATAGTTACGCTCAGCTGAGTTTAATGAGCGTGCCGCAAAAGCTATCGGCCGTTCTGAGCCATCAGGGAATTTATGGGATAATACTGCTCCTATGCCGTAAGGGGATGCATCGCACGCCAGTCTGATTGGCAGTGATGGGTTGTAATGAGCCAAAACTTCTTCGGATGTGATTAAGTCTTTGCATTTATGGAAGGCACGTTTACAGTCTTCGTTCCATTTCCAAATCACTCCTGTTTGTAGCAGTTCATTAAGAGGGTGTAGAAGAGTTGATAAGTTCGGTAAAAATTTATGATAGTAATTTATTAATCCCAGGAACGACCTTAATTGTGAAACATTTTCAGGTGCTGGGGCTTTTATGACCGCTTCAATTTTTTCAGGTGACTTATGCAACCCTTCATTATTAATTATGTGGCCACAATATTTCTGATTTTGGAAAAATTCGCACTTGGGGCGATTTGCTCGTAGGCCCCGTTCTTTCAGCCTAGTGAGCACCTGCTCCAAATTGGCAAGGTGCTCGTTGTCGTTTTCTCCTGTTACAAGGATGTCGTCTAGGTAGCATTGAGTCCCCGGAATCCCTTGCAGGACTTGCTCCATAGCTCTTTGCCAGATAGCTGGAGCTGATGCTACTCCGAAAACCAGTCGATTGTACTGGTACAGGCCTTTGTGTGTGTTTATCGTGAGATACTTTTTAGAGGCCTCCTCAACCTCCATCTGTAGATATGCCTGTGCCAAGTCAATTTTGGTGAAACGTTTCCCTCCAGATAGTGAGGCGAAAATATCTTCTATCCTCGGAAGAGGATACTGTACTGTGTGAAGGACCGGGTTTACAGTCACCTTGAAGTCTCCACAGATGCAAATTTTTCTCTGTTCTTCAGATTTATCATTATTCAATGCTTTTTTCATGACTGGGGCGATGGGTGTTGCCCACTCGCTCCAATCTATTTTGGATAATACGCCTGCTTTTTCCAAATTCGCCAGCTCTGCCTCGACTGCTGGATGTATCGCGTATGGCACCGGCCTTGCCTTAAAAAATTTGGGAATTGCTGCATCTTCCACTTTTATTGAGGCGGTGATGCCTTTCAAGGTTCCTAGTTTCTCTTGAAACACTTCTTTGGCGTTGGCCAAGATGTCTTTTAATCGTTCAGGTATGATGTCATCATTGTTTTTTTTCTTACTGGTCACCGTCAGTGCCTGAATGGAGTGCCAGTCGAAACGTATCTTTCTGATCCATTCACGTCCCAACAACGGTGGACCACCATCTTGTAGAATGTATAAATACAACTTTTGTATTTCTTTGCCGTTGCATACAACAGGCACCCTTATTTTTCCTTTGGGGTATACTTTCTGCCCCGTATATGTTTTTAAGATAATGGATGTGTCTTTTAGAGGTACATGCGAAAATAGCCTCTCGTAATCCCGTCGATTTATTACGGTTAGAGCTGATCCTGTATCTAGCTCCATTTTAACTGGGGACCCTGCTATCGTGAGGGTAACCCAAATGGTTTGGTAATCATCTTTGGCAAGTACATTATGTAATTTGAGACAGCTTAGTCTCTTGTTTTCGAAGTCGCTATCGCTCTTCTGGTCTTCGGAGCTACTGTCCGTCATCATTTGTACCTTCCTGTACTTTTCTTTATTGATTTTTTTTTTCTGTCTGTGGATTTATTTTGTCCAGATCGGCATACCCGTGCAATGTGTCCAATCTTTCCGCATTGCCTGCATGCTTTGTCCTTGAACCAGCAGTCCCTCTGGTTATGGGTGGATCTGCCGCAGCGATAACATCTTTCGAAACCCTGTGTCATGTCATGGGTGCCGAAGTCCTGTGTCTTTTGTTGTATCTCTGCAGCTCCTCTTGCTGCTGCTTCGTATGATACAGCCATACTGAAAGCTTTGTCCAATGTTAAATCTTTTTCAGAAAGCAGCCTTTTTTGTGTTCCTTCACTTAAGAGACCGCAAACGAATTTGTCTCGAAGATAATCTGATAGTCCTGCCCCGAATTGGCAGTACTTTGATAGATTTCTTAATTCGGTTAGGTAATCAGCGTTACTTTCATTCTTGTGTTGATTTCTCTTGAAGAACTTGAATCGTTCCGCTATCAGCAGCGGTGCTGGGTTTAAGTGCTCCTGCAGGGTATCAACAATTTCTTTAAAATTCTTGTCCTTTGGTTTGGCTGGAGTGATTAAATTTCCTAACAGCCCGTATGCCTTTGCGCCCATTAGGTTCAGCAGTACTGAAGCTTTTCTTTCATCTTCTATTCCATTTGCAGTGCAATATACCTCTACTCTTTCCACGTATGTGGTCCAATCCTCTATTTCGCTATCAAAAGCATCAATATTGCCAGACTTAGGCATTTCAGCAAAGATATGGCGCTTCCCGCGCTTTCCCGCCACTGCTGCCGATGACAACGCTGTTTACCGCGGTTTCCATTCTTTTTTTATTTTTTATTTATTTACTGTGGGAGACTCGTTCCCGCCGGACTCTCTCTCCAGGTCTGAACGCTGACCTGTTTGCCGCGCCGGCCGTCTCCCGAGTGCTCCCTCCCAGTCCGTTATTGCTTGCCTCCGATTTCGCTGCCTGTCTCAGCTGTAGAGCCAGCCGCTGGAGCCTCAGCCTGACGCCCAGGAAGGATTAGCACAATACCTGCCACCAGCTTGGCCAGCTGGTGAAACCACAGCTTATCTCACTTTCTTGAGTCTTCTGGACGCTTGAGGAATCGATGTATTTGAGGTGCTGCCGAATTGCAGGTAAGTCCGTTTTCACTTCGTCGCCACTGTAGTGTCCGTGTGTTGATAAAGACACTGAAGACAGGAGTTGGTTCATAGGTGTTTACTAAGCAAAGTCTTGGGGGGGGGGGGGGGGGGTTCTAACGGATATACACAATATACAGGCTTATATAGCCCGAGTGGCAATTACCGGCATTACAGCACACCTGGGGCTCTTAAAGGCACATACACTACAAAGTTTGTCTTTCTTTTTTGTCCTCAACTAGCATTTGCACAAATAAGTTTCTCACAGGCAAGCTAGAATGGGAATCTGGACTGATTTCTTCCCCCTCTTCCTAGCCAGAAAACAGTGACATCAATCTGTACACATCAGCGAGCGAAGCCAGGGCTTGCCTGGTCGGCAAGGCTCAGTAACACACATTGCACACTGGTTGATCCACCAAGGAGCACTATTACTGGGAATTCTGTGTGCGCTGGGCATAAATCGTTAATCAGTGGTTAAGTATCGTACATCACCTTCACATCATAACAGAGCAAAATTAGACTGAGTAAAAGCAGCAAAAAGTTAATGTCAAAATACTAGTTTAAACTGACCGAGTCATTGCACAACAGCGTCTGCAACTATTTTCAGCCAGAAGTGCCGAGTGGATGATCTATATCGGCCTCCTCCGGAGGTCCCCACCATCACAGAAGCCAGTCTTCAGCCAATTCGATTCACTCCACATGATATCAAGAAATGGCTGAGTGCACTGGATACAGCAAAGGCTCTGGGCCCCGACAACATCTCAGCTGTCGTGCTGAAGACTTGTGCTTCAGAACTAGCTGTGTCTCTCTCTAGCCAAGCTGTTCCAGTACAGCTACAACACCAGCATCTATCCGCCAATGTGGAAAACTGTCCAGGTATGTCCTGTCCACAAAAAGCAGGACAAATCCAACCCAGCCAATTACCATCCCGTCAGTCTACTCTCAATCATCAGCAAAGTGATGGAAGGTGTCATCGACAGTACTATCAAGCAGCACTTACTCACCAATAACCTGCTCACTGACGCCCAGTTTGGGTTCCGCCAAGACCACTCAGCTCCCGACCTCATTACAGCCTTGGCCCAAACATGGACAAAGGAGCTGAATTCCAGAGGTGAGGTGAGAGTGACTGCCCTTGACATCAAGGCAGCATTTGACCGAGTCTGGCATCAAGGAGCCCTAGTAAAACTGAAGGCAATGGGAGTCGGGGGTAAAATTCTCCACTGGCTGGAGTCAGACCTAGCACAAAGGAAAGTGGTGGTTGGAGGTCAATCATCTCAGCCCCAGGACATCGCTGCAGGAGTTCCTCAGAGCCGTGTCCAAGGCCCAACCATCTTCAGCTGCTTCATCAATGACCTTCCCTCCAACATAAGGTCAGAAATGGGGATGTTCGCTGAAAACTGCACAGTATTCAATGACATTCGCAATTCCTCAGATATTGAAGCAGTCCATGCCCGTGTTCAACAAGACCTGGGCGACGTTCAGGCTTGGGCTGATAAGTGGCAGGTAACATTCGCTCCACAAAGTGCCAGGCAATGACTATCTCCAACAAGAGAGAGTCTAACCACTGGTATTACCATCGCCGAATCCCCCATCATTAACATCCTGGGGGTCACCATTGACCAGAAACTTAACTGGACCAGCCACATAAATACTCTGGCAACAAGAGCAGGTCAGAGACTGGGTATTCTGCGGCGAGTGTCTCACCTCCTGACTCCCCAAAGCCTTTCCACCATTTACAAGGCACAAGTAAGGAGTGCGATGGAATACTCTCCACTTGCCTGGATGAGTGCAGCTCCAACAACACTCAAGAAGCTCGACACCATCCAGGACAAAGCAGCCCGCTTGATTGGCACCACATCCACCACCTTAAACATTAACTTCCTCCACCACCGGCACGGCAGTGTGTACCATCTACAAAATGCACAGCACCAACTCGACAAAGCTTCTTCGACAGCACCTCGCAAACCTGCGACCTTTACCGTCTAGAAGGACGCGGGCAGCAGGCGCATGAGAACACCACCACCTCCAAGTTTCCCTCCAAAGTACACACCATCCTGACTTGGAAATACATCGCCGATCCTTCATTGTCGCTGGGTCAAAATCCTGGCACTCCCTCCCTAACAGCACTGTGGGAGCACCTTCACCACACGGACCGCAGAGATTCAAGGACAATTAGGGATGTGCACGAAATGTTAGCCTCGCCACCGACGCCCAGATCTCAGGCCCCGAATAAAAAAACAAGCTTATTAAATTGAATACTTCATCACACCACTCAGAATTTTTATGATGCAATATTCCCGATATAACATTTGAAGCTCACATCAACCTTAGCATAAGTTTTCACATGGTAGAGAATTCAACAGAGTTGCACTGTCATTACCAATTTGAAATATTCTTGTTGCAAAGGTTATAACACTGCACCAGCCTCCACAGAATATTACTTTTCAACTTCCCGACATTAAAAATCATGAGATCTCAATTCTGTTAAACAGAATGTACCATCAGTGGATCCTCCATTCATTGCGTTCTGCCAAAATCTGAAAAAATATTAAAATGCTTCAAACTCTCAGCTTTGGGATCCTTTAACCGATTTTTATTAGAAAGTAGCATTTATGAGTAGTGTTTGGTGCAATACACAGCATTGAGCATAATCAGAAACTGCCCAGATTCGTACACGTGTCATGTCACACCATAAAGGATTTGGCAAAGTAGATGAAGAGAAACCCTTTCCTCTGGTGAGAGCCCACAAGGGGGCAGAAGCTTAAAATCGGAGCCAGGCCTTCCAGGGGAGATGTCAGGAAGCACTTCTTCACACAAAGGGCAGTAGAAATCTGCAACTCTCTCCCCCAAAAAGCTGTTGAGGCAGGGGGGGGTGGGGGGGGAGGGTCAATAGAAAATTTCAAAACTGAGATTGATAGATTTTTGTTACGCAAGGGTATTAAATAGATACATAGAAGATAGGAGCAGGAGTAGGCCATTCGGCCCCTCGAGCCTGCTCCGCCAATCAATGCAATCATGGCTGATCATCCAAACTCAGTACCCTGTCCCTGCTTTCTCCCCATACCCCTTGATCCCTTTAGCCTTAAGAAATATATCCAACTCCTTCTTGAATATATTTAAATGAATTGGCTTCAACTGCCTTCTGTGGTAGAGAATTCCACAGGTTCACCATTCTCTGGGTGAAGAAATTCCTCCTCATCTCAGTCCTAAATGGCTTACCCCTTATCCTTAGACTGTGACCCCTGGTTCTGGACTCCCCGACCATCGGGAACATCCTTCCTGCATCTAGTCTGTCTAGTCCTGTCAGAATTTTATAAGTTTCAATGAGATCCCCTCTCATTCTCCTAAACTCCAGTGAATATAAGCCTAATCGACCCAATCTCTCCTCATACTTCATTCCTGCCATCCCAGGTATTAGTCTGGTGAATCTTCGCTGCACTCCCTCCATGGCAAGAACATCCTTCCTCAGAGAAGGATAAGTATTAAAGGTTATGGAACCAAGGTGGGTAAATCGAGGGGGGGGGGGGGGAGGGTGATGGATGGGGCGGAGGGAGGGGAGGGGAGGGGGACGGGGACGGAGGGGAGGGGGAGGGGGAGGGAGGGGGGGGGACGGAGGGGGGGGGGGACGGAGGGGGGGGGGGACGGAGGGGGGGGGACGGAGGGGGGGGGGACGGAGGGGGGGGGACGGAGGGGGGGGGACGGAGGGGGGGGGGGGACGGAGGGGGGGGGACGGAGGGGGGGGGACGGAGGGGGGGGGACGGAGGGGGGGGACGGAGGGGGGGGGACGGAGGGGGGGGGGGACGGAGGGGGGGGACGGAGGGGGGGGGGGACGGAGGGGGGGACGGAGGGGGGGGGACGGAGGGGGGGGGACGGAGGGGGGGGGACGGAGGGGGGGGGGGGACGGAGGGGGGGGGGGGGGGACGGAGGGGGGGGGGACGGAGGGGGGGGGACGGAGGGGGGGGGGACGGAGGGGGGGGGACGGATGGGGGGGGGGACGGATGGGGGGGGGACGGAGGGGGGGGGGACGGAGGGGGGGGAGGGAGGGGGGGGGACGGAGGGGGGGGGAGGGAGGGGGGGGGGAGGGAGGGGGGGGGGGAGGGAGGGGGGGGGAGGGAGGGGGGGGGAGGGAGGGAGGGGGAGGGAGGGAGGGGGAGGAGGGGAGGGGGAGGGAGGGGGGTGGGAGGGAGGGGGTGGGAGGGAGGGGGTGGGAGGGAGGGGGTGGGAGGGAGGGGGTGGGAGGGAGGGGGTGGGAGGGAGGGGGTGGGAGGGAGGGGGTGGGAGGGAGGGGGTGGGAGGGAGGGGGTGGGAGGGAGGGGGTGGGAGGGAGGGGGTGGGAGGGAGGGGGTGGGAGGGAGGGGGTGGGAGGGAGGGGGGTGGGAGGGAGGGGGTGGGAGGGAGGGGGTGGGAGGGAGGGGGTGGGAGGGAGGGAGGGGGAGGGAGGGGGAGGGGGGGAGGGGGAGGGAGGGGAGGGGGAGGGAGGGAGGGGGAGGGAGGGAGGGGGAGGGAGGGAGGGGGAGGGAGGGAGGGGGAGGGAGGGAGGGGGAGGGAGGGAGGGGGAGGGAGGGAGGGGGAGGGAGGGAGGGAGGGGGAGGGAGGGAGGGAGGGGGAGGGAGGGAGGGAGGGGGAGGGAGGGAGGGAGGGAGAGGGAGGGAGAGGGAGGGGGGGAAGGGAGGGGGAAGGGAGGGGGAAGAGGGAGGGGGGGGAGGGAGGGGGGGAGGGAGGGGGTGGGAGGGAGGGGGGGTGGGGAGGGAGGGAGGGAGGGAGGGAGGGGGAGGGGAGGGGGAGGGGGAGGGGGGAGGGGGGAGGGGGAGGGAGGGAGGGGGAGGGAGGGAGGGGGAGGGAGGGAGGGGGAGGGAGGGAGGGGGAGGGAGGGAGGGGGAGGGAGGGAGGGGGAGGGAGGGAGGGGGAGGGAGGGAGGGGGAGGGGGAGGGAGGGGAGGGAGGGGTGGGAGGGGGGGGAGGGAGGGAGGGGGAGGGAGGGTGGGAGGGGAGGGGGAGGGAGGGGTGGGAGGGAGGGAGGGTGGGGGGAGGGAGGGGGGGAGGGGGGAGGGGGGGGAGGGAGGGGGGAGGAGGGAGGGGGGGGTGGGAGGGGGGGGAGGGAGGGGGAGGGAGGGTGGGGGAGGGAGGGAGGGGGAGGGTGGAGGGGGGGAGGGGGTGGGAGGGGGAGGGTGGGAGGGGGGAGGGAGGGTGGGGGTGGGAGGGAGGGGGAGGGAGGGAGGGGGGAGGGGTGGGGAGGGTGGGGTGGGTGGGGAGGTGGTGGGGGTGGGAGGGAGGGGGAGGGTGGGAGGGGGAGGGAGGGAGGGTGGTGGGTGGGAGGGGGAGGGAGGGAGGGGGGAGGGTGGGTGGGGGTGGGTGGGTGGGGGTGGGTGGGAGGGGAGGGGGTGGGGGTGGGTGGGTGGGGGTGGGGGTGGGTGGGTGGGTGGGAGGGGGGTGGGAGGGTGGGGGTGGGAGGGTGGGGGTGGGAGGGTGGGGGTGGGTGGGTGGGGGTGGGTGGGTGGGGGTGGGGGGTGGGGTGGGTGGGGAGGGGGGGGGGTGGTGGGAGGGGGAGGGGTGGGAGGGGGAGGGAGGGAGGGGGAGGGAGGGAGGGTGGGAGAGGGTGGGAGGGAGGGGAGGGAGGGGAGGGGGACGGAGGGAGGGGGACGGAGGGAGGGGGACGGAGGGAGGGGGACGGAGGGAGGGGGGACGGAGGGAGGGGGACGGAGGGAGGGGGACGGAGGGAGGGGGGACGGAGGGAGGGGGACGGAGGGGAGGGGGAGGGAGGGAGGGGAGGGAGGGGGAGGGAGGGAGGGGGAGGGAGGGAGGGGGAGGGAGGGAGGGGGAGGGAGGGAGGGGGAGGGAGGGGAGGGGGGAGGGGAGGGAGGGGGAGGGGAGGGAGG